>NC_139566.1:9397423-9737423 GCF_965112155.1 Podarcis liolepis
GCTTCCTAGCCTCACCTGCCTCACAGGGTTGTTGTGTTGGGATTAAATGAGGAGGAAAATGTACACCGCCTCAGGAAAGGTGGGGATATAAATGCAATCTAGCCAACAATCAGGAATTGGTCCAAGTCTTTAGGAGAGTGGGAGGACAAAGGAAGCGAGCAACATCATCCAAGGGGCTGGGGGAATGAGAGCAGATCGAGCGAGCTTGCACAGGGAAGAGCGTGGCTCTTTATAACCAGATCAGAGTCTGACCGCAGCTACTGACCGGTAAGAGCCAACACAACCAGGTTGCCGCCTCCCATTCTCCGCTATGTTATCTGCAAGTGAGAACCAGGCTGACCTGCCCTTATAGGTTTGAGAGGAAAACAACTGGCAACCAGGGATCTACGGATATATTTTAGCATGAGATTTTGGGTGTTTATTCCACCAGGAGATGAAACATGCTGGATCAGAAACTCCTTTGAGGATGTATCTATCTTGGACCAAGTTTGCCAGGCAGCCACAGGAGGCAGAGATAGAGGGTTGGGGAGAAGGGGGAGGGGACGGACTCTGCTGCTGCTTGTACCACCAGGACCCGTCACATGGAACCAATTGCATCATTTCTTGGATATGAGCCAAATAAGACCAGAAGATGCTCCCCACTTGCTGAGGAACAGAATTCTCTGCTAATATCCAGACCAGACACATTTAATCTGTTAGATTCATCAATGTAAACATTTGTAATTGATTGGGGGTGGGGGGGAAGCACCCTGTTAAAATGTTAGAGAGAGAGGCAGAGAGAGAGAGAGGCAGAGAGGATCAGAGTTGGGAGAAGGTTCAAGGGTCATCTAGTTTGACCCCCTTGGACATCTGCAATAATTTTTCCAGGGAGGGGAGCATAAAAATTGGGGCAGGTGAGAAGTAAAATACTGAAATTTGGTTCAGGTGTTGGTTCAGGTCCTATGTTCTGGAGAAACAGAACAAGTTTGCTCTAAACTAAGAAAGAGCCTTTCAAATATTTGAAGATGGCACTGGACCGTAATAAGAACAGAGGATGCTCCTTTATATCAAGGAAGATCATTGATCCATCTGGCTCAGTATTGCCTACACTGACTGGTAGGGTCACACCAGGGTTTCAGGCCGGGTTCACACCCAGCCCTACCCAGAGAAGATGGGGATTGATCCTGGGACCTTCTGCATGCAAGATGGATGCTCTGCCAATGAGCCACGCCCTTTCCTCCATTTGCCGCTTCTCTGGGCTATGTGCATCAAATTCCACAAACCTCTGGGCATTTCCCGTCTGACCAACATTCTAGCTAGTTTCACTGATCACAGCAGCCAATCAGAAGCCTTTGAGAAGTCCTTCTGCATCAGATCAACATTCCACCTAGCCCAGCATTCCACTGCCACAGCAGCCAATCAGAAGCCTCTGAGAAGCCCTTCTGCATCAGATCAACATTCCACCTAGCCCAGCATTCCACTGCCACAGCAGCCAATCAGAAGCCTCTGAGCCCTTCTGCATCAGACCAACATTCCATCTAGCCCAGCATTCTGCTGCCACAGCAGCCAATCAGAAGCCTCCGAGAAGCCCTTCCCTATCAGACCAATATTCCACCTAGCCCAGCATTCCGCTGCCACAGCAGCCAATCAGAAACCTCCGAGAAGCCTTTATGCATCAGACCAACATTCCATCTAGCCCAGCATTCCGCTGCCACAGCAGCCAATCAGAAGCCTCTGAGAAGCCCTTCCACATCAGACCAACATTCCACCTAGCCCAGCATACCACTGCCACAGCAGCCAATCAGAAGCCTCCGAGAAGCCTGCAAGCAGGGCAATAAAGAAACAGGCCTTCTCCATCTCTTGCCTCCCGGGAACTGGTATTCAGAAGCAGGTTCCATAGAGCTATTGTTCATGAGCAGTAGCCGTTGACAGGCAAATTCATGGATTATTCATTTTATTTTATTTTTCCATTTAAGTGAGCGGCCATCACAGCAGATGGTGTGACAGTGAGTGGAGTACAGTTATTATGCTCAGCAATGCTGACAGGGCAGGATTTTGGAAGATAGGTGGATGGTACTCCCGCCACACTGGCGCCATCAGAGTGGGACCGGGGCAGAAGTCCAGGGCCCCACTCAGTGGAGTGGTCAGCCAGGGTCACCTGATACACCAGGCCTGGCTGAGCACATTTTGGAGGAGGTAATGTAATGCACATTACTATCTAAAGACCATTAAGTCCAGAGTATAACATTACCTAACTGCACTGCTGATTCTACACTGTGTGGAAAAAACATGCCCCGTGGCTCTACAGAACAAACTCTATCTGTTTCCTTGGTTTTGGAATGCTTCTCATTTTTCATTCTTATGGAAACCGAGCCTATTAATCGCCTAAATATCTTATGATTAAAGGTAAAGGGACCATTAGGTCCAGTCGTGACCGACTCTGGGGTTGCGGTGCTCATCTCACTTTATTGGCCGAGGGAGCCGGCGTACAGCTTCCGGGTCATGTGGCCAGCATGACTAAGCCGCTTCTGGTGAACCAGAGCAGCGCACGGAAACACTGTTTACCTTCCTGCCGGAGCGGTACCTGTTTATCTACTTGCACTTTGACGGGCTTTCGAACTGCTAGGTTGGCAGGAGCAGGGACCGAGCAACGGGAGCTCACCCCGTTGCGGAGATTCAAACCGCCAACCTTCTGATCGGCAAGTCCTAGGCTCTGTGGTTTAACCCACAGCGCCACCCGCGTCCCTTATCTTATGATTAAGAGACCCCTAAATGGACAACAGAAAAAATGTTGGGGAAGATGCAAATTCTTCCTAGGTGGGATGAAGGCCAGGGTTAGGGAGCCTTTGACCCTCGAAATGTCGCTGGACTACAACTCCCATCATCCCTGATCCCTGGCTGTGCTGGTTGGGGCGGATGTGAGTTAGAGTCTCAACAACGTACAGAAGGCATCCACTTGAGGACGAGATTCTTTAAAAAAATGCATAGAAACGGATCTATGAAAGATCCAACCCTCCAGCGAAAAAAGTTAAGTGCATTTTTTCTTTTAAAAACCATCAAGTTTCTAGTCCTTAGGAAATGGATGGGAAAGCTCGTGTCCTCCAGACACTGTTGGTGATACAACACAGCAATTGGGGGCTACAAGTTCTTGATCATAATGTGTGCTCATTACTTACAGCAGAAATTGGGGAGCCTCTGGCAACTCCAGGTGTCGCTGGACTCCACTTCCCATCAGCCCCAGCCAGCATGGCCAATGCTCAGGGATGATGGGGGATGTAGTCCAATAACACCTGGAGGGCCAGAGGTGGGCCATAATAGCGAGCCATAATAGCCGCCTCTGGCCTCTTATGGAAGCAGGAATCATGCCAGATGCTCTTCTCACACCTTAATAATTCCTCAATCTCTTCCTTTCCTCTCCAGCTGGATGAACTTCAGGAGGTGCTGGAGAAGCTGCAACATAAGAAGGTCTCCACTTGGGAGAAGAAATTCAACCAAGTTCCCAAGGTACCGGGCGCTGCTTGGATAGTCAACGATGGATGCAGGGCATGAGAGCCAGGGAGGGAGGGATTGGTGCGGTGCAAATGTTTGACCAGTATCATCCCACTTCACACAGGCATGGCTTCCCCCAAAGGATTCTGGGAACTGTAGTTTACACAGGCATGGCTTCCCCCAAAGGATTCTGGGAACTGTAGTTTACACAGGCACGGCTTCCCCCAAAGGATTCTGGGAACTGTAGTTTACACAGGCACGGCTTCCCCCAAAGGATTCTGGGAACTGTAGTTTACACAGGCATGGCTTCCCCCAAAGGATTCTGGGAACTGTAGTTTACACAGGCATGGCTTCCCCCAAAGGATTCTGGGAACTGTAGTTTACATTGGCACGGCTTCCCCCAAAGGATTCTGGGAACTGTAGCTTGTTAAGGGCCCTGAGGATTGTGAGGGGGGGTGAACCCTTATCTCCCTCACAGAAATATAATTCCCAGAGTTCCCTGGGAAGAGGGATTAATAGCAAAACTGGTCCGCTCTCCACCCTTAACTATGGTGCCCCCAGGGGAGACCAGTGCCCATTGGGCTTGATAGGGTGCGAAGCTGGGAGCCCAACAGCAGGTGGCGCCAGAGCAAATGGCTGACAGAACTAGAGCCAGCTTGGGGCAAGCAATCCTGGCTCTGCTCTTCTCCTCCTCCCTCGACAAAGGCAGCACGAATTAAAGCACTTGGCAGAGTTTAAAGCAGGCTTCCTCAACCTCGGCCCTCCAGATGTTTTGAGACTACAATTCCCAGCATCCCTGACCACTGGTCCTGCAAGCTAGGGATCATGGGAGTTGCAGGCCAAAAACATCTGGAGGGCCGAGGTTGAGGAAGCCTGGTTCAAAGAGTTATGGCTCCCTGCCCCCAAGAATCCTGATGTCCAGGATGGGCAGGAGGAGCCTGAGAAGGGCAGGAATGTGCGGGCAGAGGAGACAGGGAGGGAGGGTGAACTGGGAGGAGTGGGGTTCTGTGCCCCCCCATGAGGCAGCTGGCATCGTGGGAGGAAGAAGGGGGTCAGGATCAGGAAGACCGTGCAGCCAGAGCAAGGGGGAAAGGAGGAGGAGTCGAGAGAGGAGCTTTAGGAGGTTCTGGAGATCCTGTGGAGCTCCCAGAGGTGGTTGTGTCTTCAGAAACCCCTGCCCAGCCCACCTTGCCATTGTCTCCCCGCTCAAGGAGGGGGCTCTGATAATAATAATATTTCTTTATTTATACCCCACCCTTCCTGGTTCAGAAAACCGGGCTCAGGGCAGCTAACAACAAATTTAAAACACTTAATTGATGCAACAAAAGCCAGCATAAAATACAGTATAAAACGTGAATAACAATAAATTCAGAATTCAAAAATCAATTTAGGGGGGGGGAGGAATCCATCCAATAAACATTAGATGATCACCAGGGCTAGCTGGCTAAATTAGTCCTATTTGGGCCAGCGAGGAGACCAGGGGAGAATTAGCTGGGGGGTCCCAGAGCGGGTAATCTTCATAAAAAGGGGAGGGAAGGAAGGAAGGGGAATAAAAGATCAGGCTAAATTCAGATAGAAAGCCAGGTGGAATAGCTCTGTCTTACAGGCCCTCCAGAAGGAAGTTAAATCCTGCAGGGCCCTGGTCTCATGGGACAGAGCATTCCACCAGGTCGGAGCCATCACCAAGAAGGCCTTCAGTAGCGATGGGAACAGTTAAAACAGCTTCCGGCGAGCTGTCGGGTGCTCAAATTAAATTCCAGTCGCTTGTTCTCATTGGTCTGGGTGTGGCCAGGACATCTGGGAACTGTAGTTTGTTATGGGTGCCAATAACTACAATTCCCAGAGTTCCCTGGAAAGAGGGATTGAATTTTTTAACCATCCTTCCCCCCCCCCCTTCTCACAGTGTTCCTTCGGTGACCTGTGTGCCGTCAGGAAGGGCGCCCGGATTGGCAAGCTCTGCAACTGCCCCCGCGGATCAGCCTGCAATGCTTTCCTCCTCAAGTGCTTGTGAAATTATGGGATTTCGCTCCACATTTTCCCTCCCCACCTGTGTCGGCGACTTCCCGCTTCCTGCCTCATTTCAACGCACCAGCTCCATGAGGGGGCAGGTCATGATCCGGGGAAGTGGGCAAGCTTCAACGGAACCCTGGAGCCGGGCCGGGGAAGAAATAAAAGGGAGCTTCTGAGCATGTGCAAAGTGCGTTTTTTCCCTGGAAATCTATGGGTGGGTGCTAAAGGGAGGGGGCAATAATTCGGGTTAAAGGAGGTGGGTGACACAGCCTGAATGGCTGGAAAGCCAGGAAAAGGGAAATCATATATTTAAAACCCAAAAGATTCAGATGTATCCCAATAATAATAATAATAATAATAATAATTTATTATTTGTACCCAGCCCATCTGGCTGGGTTTCCCCAGCCACTCTGGGCGGCTTCCACAAAGACCAAAAATACACTAAGATGAAACACATTAAAAACTCCCCTAAACAGGGCTGCCTTAAGATGTCTTCTGAATGTCAGGTAGTTGTTTATCTCTTTGACATCTGCTGGGAGGGCGTGCTACAGGGTGGGTGCCACTACTGAGAAGGCCCTCTGCCTCATTCCCTGTAACTTGGCCTCTCGCAGCGAGGGAACCGCCAGAAGACCCTTGGCGCTGGACCTCAGCATCCGGGCAGAACGATGGGGGTGGAGACGCTCCTTCAGGTATACTGGGCCGAGGCCATTTAGGGCTTGAAAGGTCAGCACCAACACTTTGAATTGTGCTCGGAAACGTACTGGGAGCCAATGTAGGTCTTTCAAGACCGGTGTTATATGGTCTCAGCGGCCGCTCCCAGTCACCAGTCTAGCAGCCGCGTTCTGGATTAGTTGTAGTTTCCGGGTCACCTTCAAAGGTAGCCCCACGCAGAGTGCATTGCAGTAGTCCAAGCGGGAGATAACCAAGGGAGCCTGCCTGGCGCTGAGATCCTGGACGGCAGAGGTACCTTTCTCCAGCCACAATGAACACGATGAACGTTAGCGCAAGGAATGCACACCACGTCATTAGCAGCAGCAAAAAGCAAGATGTGCTTCACAATCATTTCATGGTTTTATTAAATGCTAGACTGGCAGGTCTGTGTTCAGATGCCCTGGTCAGGCTTGCAGCTGCTAGCAAACCGCCCAGCTACCCTAATCTTGAAGGCTCACATCCCCCCAGTGCCCGTGCGCTTCCCCAGAAGAGGGCTACTGAATTCCTGCCCTGTGTATTGGCTATTTCGTACCTTCTGGCTGGTCAGTGAAAGCAATAGGGTGCTGTGCGTGACACAGAGGCCTTTGGTTTCATCCAGTGGGGATCAGTAACCTCACAATGCAAATGACACTTGGGAGTTTGCTTCTAGCTACTCCCACCCGCCGCTGGGTTTCAAAGATCTGGGGCTCTTGTGCCAGGAACTCCCAGTGGGCCCTCTTAACACAGAAGAACATAGGAAGCCACCTAATTTCGAGTCAGGCCATTGCTCCATCCAGCTCAGCTCCGTCTACACTGACCAGTAGTCCCTCCATGTCTTCCTCAGCCCTACCCACCAGAGGGTGAACCCGAGAGCTTCTGCGCTCAAAGACTCGTGCAGTCTGCAAATTTTCACACATTGCTTTTGATTTCATGGGTGTTCCACACACACACAAATCAGAAAGAGAGGTGGGCTTGAGGCACTGGGCTTTTTTCCAATCTTGCCCACTCACAAACCACCCCGCCCCACGACAATGGAACGCCTAAATTCCCTCCCCTCTCAAGCCCAGGGCTCTGTGCATGACCCAAAAAAGAATCCTGGGAACTGTAGTCCTTTAAGAGTAACTCTGTGGTGGGTAAACTACATCTCCCAGGATGCTTTGGGGGAGCCCTGTGCGTTAAATGTGGGGTGGTGTATGCAGGTTTCATCAAGGTGCCCCATTCCTCCCCTTAACATCTCTGCTCCCCAGTTTTTTTTCAAATGAATCATTCTGCCTGCTCTGGCCTCAGTTCCACCGGGCTAAACAGATCCAGTTCTGTCCCATTTGGCTTCTGCTGGGCCACACAAATCTGCCAGCACAGAAAAAGAAAAGAAAAATCTATCTTCCAGCACCGGTTACAAAGCAGAGCGCGCACGTTCGGAAAGCTTCATCGTGCTTTTAATCACATTGAGGTTTCTTACAGAGGAATCCTGTAGGGACGGCTGTTTAAAATAAGCCACAGTAAAGTTCTGGCAGCAACCACGCGCCCCCCCCCCCCCAGACAATACGCAGGACGGCTTTTTTAAAAAGCCAAAATAGAGCTACATTTTCCACACCCTCAAAATGAAAGGGCTTTGGAACTGCATGAATAACGGCAGAGATCAGTCACTTTCCTTACAAGATTTAGAGACACTGGCTGGGGCTTCTGGTCTCTAATAAAACAGTGGTATGACTAGGGAGGTGCTCCTTTGAATCCAACACAGGCTAGAGAGGCCGAGGAGTTTGCAACAGATCGCAACCACGCAGCAAACCAAGTCAGGATGCACCACAGACAATGTGGGGAGCGGGACTGTTCTTTGTACAAGTGCCCAGGACGTTCAGAAAACAAAGCGAGTTGCCCGTGTTTCAATGCAATAGTTTCAGTCCAAGTGCCTTTAGGTCCCAGGTGTAGGAAGCAGCAATCCCTAGTGGCCAGAAGTGAAGGGGGGAAAGACTTTCCAATGAGGACGGGGTGCTCGTTCCCTCCTCCAAACAGTCCAATGGAAGATTTGTTCCCACCGCTGCTCCCCAACCGCTGCCGCTAGGTTCTGTTCCGAAAAGAGCGGCGAGAGACCCCGGCGCCACTAGATGGATTCTATCTGCTTGCGCACTTTCTCCAAGGCTCTGCGGTCCAGCATGCGCTGCCGACATACCACCAGCAGGGCGAAGACGGCCGCCACGCCAAGCATGGCGCCCTCAAACTTCCAGAAGATGCGAGCTTCCATCTCCATGGAACGGCAGCTGCAAGGAGAAGGCAAGGTGAGCGCGACTCTCTGCTGATGGACACACAGAGGAGGGAGCATGCAGAAGGGAGCGGTGTGTGTTCCCATCCCAAGATGCCCCACATGACAGAACAGAGTAAGGGAAACAGGGAAGGCTGGAAAGGGGTGTTGATTAGGCCTTTCACCTGCGAGTCGAAGCACAGAATGCATCAGGGAGGCAAATTAAAACGGGCTGGCTGCTCCCTCTAGTGGCAAACTGAAGAGCCAAGTGCCGCGGCTATGTGGCTAAAGGTTGAAAGGGGCAGAGGGACTACTACTACTACTAATAATAATAATTTATTTATACCCCACCCATCTGGCTGGGTTTCTCCAGCCACTCTGGGCTTCCAACACAATATTAAAATACAATAACCTATTAAACGCTTCCCTAAACAGGGCTGCCTTCAGATGTCTTCTAAAAATCTGGTAGTTGTTTTTCTCTTTGATATCTGGTGGGAGGGCATTCCACAGGGCGGGTGCCACCACCGAGAAGGCCCTCTCCCTGGTTCCCTGTAACTTGGATTCTCGCAGCGAGGGAACCACCCTGCCGCTGGATCTCAGTGTCCGGGCTGAACGATGGGGGCGGAGACGCTCCTTCAGACCTACCGGGCCGAGGCCGTTTAGGGCTTTAAAGGTCAGCACCAATACTTTGAATTGTGCTCGGAAATGTACTGAAACGAGATGAAAGCTAGCTCATGGAAACTCTGGCATTTGCAGAAGAACAAATATTGGGTGGGATCTTCAGGGATTAGTTCCCCCTGCAAAACAAGCCTTCTCAGCGGCCATGGAATGCTGTCTGTCAGGAGGAACAGAAAACCAGCAGGAGGGTAGGAATGGAAGGGAGAATTCCTGACAAACGGGAGAGCTGGTTGGCTGTTACCAGTGCAGGGGTTTTCAAAAAGAGAAGAGAAGAAGAAAAACCTTCTTGTTTCTCAGCTTTCAGACTGCCATGATCTCCCCCCTTTAACCCAGAGGCTTACAGGGCCCTTCCTGCTGCAGTAGGAAGTTGCTAGCAGCACATCCGAGGGCCGTCGAGTCCAATCTCAGCTAAAGCATCCATGATGGACCAGTTACAGTAGGGGTTGCAGGCAAGAGACTGCAGGCAAGAGGCAAGATCAGAGACTTCAGGGACACATCCCAGCCAGGCACAGCCAAAGAGGCTATGAATCAGGGCTGGTGAGGTGTGTGGCCTGCAGAGAGCCTTAAGGGCCAGATAATAGAGCTTTGGAGGGCCATCTCTCACTGCCAGAGGTTCGCCTTCACTGCCATCCTGTGTAACTGACCTGCGACATTAGTAAGCACCCCTTGCTCCAGCAGGGTCTGCCGCTGGCCACTGTCAGAGGCAGCACACCGGGGTGGCAAGGCCCACCGCTCTTCTCCTCCCAGTGAGCTCACCTCTTGTATTCTCCCTTCTTGGAAGCGCTGCAGTTGATCTGCTCAATGAAGCCGGTCACGCTGCATTCTGGCATCGTTTTCTACAACCGAGTGCATATATCTCATTAAATAACACTGCTGCCAAGTGCCTGCGATTCAGTTCTGTTGCAATAACCAACTGAGGAGCGGATCGCTTCTGACCGGGGCACGGGGAACCCACCCCTATCCCATTCTGCTATAATAGAACACTGGCTTTGCATCACACAAAGGACCCGGGTTCAACCTGCAATGGCATCTCTGGGGCTGAAAGAGAGCCCTGCCTGAATCCCTGGAGTGCTCCTGCCAGTCAGTTTGAAGACAATGATGAGCTTGAGGGACACTGGTCTGAGTCAGTGTTAAGGCAGCTTCCTATTTAAGTTAGCCTTTTATTCAGAATCTTGAGGAATAGCATCTTTATTTTTAAAGGAAGGAATATAGATCAGTGATAAGAGCATCCAGTTTGTATGCATAACGTCCCAGGTTCAACCCCTGAGATCTGCCTGTAGGGCTAGGAAAGATTCTCCATCTGATACCCTGGAGAACCGTGACCTGTCAGTGTAAATCAGGGGTCAACAACCTTTTTCAGCAGGGGGCCGGTGCACCGCCACTCAGATCCTGTGGTGGCCCAGACTATATTTTGGAAAAAAAATATGAACGAATTCCTATGCCCCACAAATAACCCAGAGATGCATTTTAAATAAAAGGACACATTCTATTCATGTAAAAACACGCTCATTCCCAGACCATCCGTGGGCCAGATTGAGAAGGCAATTGGGTCAGATCTGGCCCCCGGGCCTTAGGTTGCCTACCCCTGGTGTAAACCATACTGAGCTCAGTACTGGCCTTGACTCAGTATAGGACATCATTCTACCTCCTGTGTTATTATTGTATTGAAGCTTCTATGTCCGTTATCTTATTTTGCGGCATGAAACGCTACAGTGGCTAAGATATGTTTGAAAGTGGGAACATCAATCTCTTTTGCACATATTTTAGCAAGCGGTTAAGGCATTTCATTTTTACCCTTGCCCAACTTTTTGTTCCTGTCGGGAGGTTCACTTACCGCCTGAAAACTCTGGCAGGGAGCGCAATGCTGGGTCACCACGAAATCCTCGCTTTGCCAACACGGCGTGGCCCCAGGCAAACTGGCTGCAGGAAGCCAAAGAGGAGATCAGGAGTCAGCTTCAACAAAGCAGACACACACAGCTCTGCAGCGCAGAGTTAAGCTACACAACTCACGCTCGAAAGCAGCAGCAGCGGGCACTAACTGGGATGGCTTTGAAAGAGGCTTTGGCAAATCCATGAAGGAAAATGCTATCAGTGGTTTTACTGGCTAGATAGGCCATTGGCCTGACCCGGCGGAACTGCTCTTAGTTTTCTCCCTCTATCATAACATTTGAACTCATAGGTAAAGGTAAAGGGACGCCTGACCATTAGGTCCAGTAGTGGCCGACTCTGGGGTTGCGGCGCTCATCTCGCTTTACTGGCCGAGGGAGCCGGCGTACAGCTTCTGGGTCATGTGGCTAGCATGACTAAGCCACTTCTGGCGAACCAGAGCAGAACACAGAAACGCCGTTTACCTTCCAGCCAGAGCGGTACCTATTTATCTACTTGCACTTTGATGTGCTTACAAACTGCTAGGTTGGCAGGAGCAGGGACCAAGCAACGGGAGCTCACCCCGTCGCAGGGATTCGAACCGCCAACCTTCTGATCGGCAAGTCCTAGGCTCTGTGATTTAACCCACAGCGCCACCCGCGTCCCTTTAGAACTCATAGGCATCCAATAAAACTGAACATTGGAAGATTCAGGACCGATCCGCAGCGCACAGTTAACCTGTGGAACTTGTTCCTGCAGGAAGCAGAGATAGCCATCAATTTGGATGGCCTCAAAAGAGGGTTAGACACATTCACGGAGCTGGACCATAAAGAAGGCTGATCTCCGAAGAATTGATGCTTTTGAATTCTGGTGCTGGAGGAGACTCTTGAGAGTCCCCTGGACTGCAAGAAAATCAAACCTATCCATTCTGAAGGAAATCAGCCCTGAGTGCTCACTTGAAGAACAGATCGTGAAGCTGAGGCTCCAAGACTTTGGCCACCTCATGAGAAGAGAAGACTCCCTGGAAAAGACCCTGATGTTGGGAAAGATGGAGGGCACAAGGAGAAGGGGATGACAGAGGACGAGATGGTTGGACAGTGTTCTCGAAGCTACGAACATGAGTTTGACCAAACTGAAGGAGGCAGTGGAAGACAGGAGAGCCTGGTGTGCTCTGGTCCAGGGGGTCACAAAGAGCCGGACACGACTAAATGACTAAACAACAACAACAACAAAGGCTATCAATGGCTACTAGTCACAATGGCAACATTCTGCTTCCACTGTCAGAAGCGGCAATACTTTGGAGCACTAGATGCTAGGAATTTTGAAGGTGGGCAGAGAACTATTGATGTCAGGCTTCCCAGACATCTGGTTGGCTACCGTAAGAATAGGATGATGGACTAGATGGGCCACTGGCCTGATCCAGCCGTAGGGCTCGCCTTACATTCTGCTAAGCATCATACTCAAGGGTGTTTTGAGAAAATTAAGGGCCACACAGCCAGGGAAATGACACGCATTCAGATCTTCTGCAGCACAATTTTATCATACCTCTCCCTGCCCTCCACTCCATCTCGGTTCAAAAAAAGCTAGAAATCAAACTACAACACAAACTCACATAGCCAAAACAGATACAATTATCCTCTCTCACCTGGGTTTTTCCCATCACTTTCCAAAGCCACTTCAGCCAACCTGGAAACCGGACAGAGAAAGGAAGAGAGAGAGAGAACATTGCAGAGAGATTAAAATGAGAGGTATTGGGGGCAACAAGCTAATATGTCACTTTAAAGACAATTGTGGGCAGTCCTGGTGGATAAAACCAAAAGCCCATCTAGTGCCGTTTCTCACAGTGACCAATCTGTTGCTCCAATAAAGTCCACAGGTAGGGCATAAAAGCCACAGCTCTCCCACAAGCTTGTCCCCATCTTCTGATTAATTTAGCGTCGGCTCCAGTTAAATTGGTGGAAAAAATAATTAAAGAACATGTTGCAAGATACAAAGAAGAACAAATCTTGGTGAAGAAGACTCAAACAGCTTCCGCAGAAGCACAAGGCTTGAGACTTTGTAGCTTAGAAAAAAGGGGGGAAGTGGGGGGGGAGCGATTACTTTTTAAAGTGATATCGCACTGTTTTCAATGTATGGTGCAAACATGGTTCCAGGCAAATAGATTTAGAAAAATCTTTAGTGTTGGTTGCTGCCCTCAGTGATGTACCTAAGATAAAATCTCTCTTGTCAGGTGCAGATGGAGTCATTTTCCTCTCTTGTTTTGTTTCTTAGACATAACTTGCAGCAGAGCATTGGACTCTTAATCTTAATGTTGTAAGCCAAAAGTGGCTTATCTTCTGAGTTACGCCAATAAAATTCAGAGTCAAGAGGAGTTAGGAGTCCACTGTTGTTTATTGCAAAGCAATAGGTTACAGTCGAATCTTTTTGCAAAACTGCAACCCCGCCCAAGAGTCAGGGCGGTGGTATTTATAACATTTCAAAGGAATGTCCAGTCCTGCACTGCCAGGAATTGGACTAGATCAGGGACCCTTCCAACTCTACAATTTTATTATTATTTGTTTATCAAATTCCTCTCCCAGAATTACATTTTCCAGAGCTCCCAAAGAACAGAGAGTGCTTGTTAAACCACTCGGGGAATTGTAGCTTGGGGGGGGCGGGGAATAGGCGAGTCACCTAACTGCTCTCAGCACCCTTAACAAACTACATCTCCCAGACTTCTTTGCGGGGAAGCCATATAAAAGGGTATAAAAGCGCCTTAAAGGTACAGTGTGGACTCACCCATGCGACGCTCAGGTGACCACCATTCACTTGGAAGCCCCCCTTTCCCCTTCCCCAAAATGCCCGAGACCCTCCACCCGCCCTTAGCCCCTCATAACTTACCCGGGGGCAGCAACGACGAAGCCCACAAGCGCAGCTACAACCAGGCGCCATCTTGGCCCCATCATTGTTATGAGGCGGGGCTTCCTGGGATCTACTTCCGCCTCACTCATAACGCTTACGCGGGGCATTCTGGGAAGAAGGTTGTTGTTTTTCCCCCTTACGCACGCACTACGCACGCGCAGGCCGACTCCGTGGAGGGGAGGAGTTCAGTTCTGCCTGAGAGGTTTCAACCCACAGTCTCTATGATACCTTTATAGTGATTTCCGGTCCTCTGCCGCAGCTGGGAGGAGCCGCCATGTGCGGGGCAAAGAGTGGTTGTTGGGAGTTTGTAGGAAAGGGTTGGGAAGTGAAATGATGAGAGTGACGAGGACGAGACACTTTCTTTTGCTGCGGGGGTTTCAAATAATCAGGTCCTCTAACGCCTAGGGAGCGTAAAAACTTTAGAACCTTTTTTAATGTACGCAACCACAGCGGCTATAACTTTAATAGCAAAAAACTGGAAAGATGACTCAATCCCCACAAAAATTGACTGGCAAGGGAAGATAATAGAATATTTAGAACTTGCGAAAATAAATGGGAGAATAAGAGGAAACTCAAACCAGAAAGTGAGTAAAGATTGGACAACATTTAAAGAATATCTTAAAAAGTGCTGTGACAATGCCAATCTCCTGACAGATTTAGACTGAATCTTGAATTACAAGGAAATTATAAAAGCAAAAATTTCTCTTGGTATGTAACAGGAAAAAACAACAAGGTATGTAACAGGAAAAAACAACTACAACTCCCATGATCCCTAGCTAACAGGACCAGTGGTCAGGGATGATGGGAATTGTAGTCCCAAAAAAACATCTGAAGGGCCGAGTTTGGGGATGCCTGAATTAAACAAACAAACTCCTGCGAAGACCCGAATCTGCCTGCAGATCTGCAGATGCGACCTTCTTGAAATGCCTCCTCCCGCGAGGGAGACAGACGGACATGTAAAAGGAAAAAAGGGGAGGGGGGGAAGGAGACTGGAAACCCTTCCAAACATACAGTGAAACTGGTTTAACTTGCCAAGCTAAGTCTTGTCTGTGGGAGGCATGATATACTTGTGAAGCCTAGAAGCTGGAGGTTGTAAATCAGGCATAGGCAAACTCAGCCCTCCAGTTGTTTTGGGACTATAATTCCCATCATACCTGTCCACTAGTCCTGTTAGCTAGGGATCATGGGAGTTGTAGTCCCAAAACATCTGGAGGGCCAAGTTTGCCTACGCCTGTTGTAAATCCACCCTTTTAGATAATGCTAAAGTGGAATTAAGATTGCTGGAAGAAATATCAACAACCTCAGATATGCAGATGACACAACCTTGACGGCAGAAAGTGAGGAGGAATTGAACCTTTTAATGAGGGTGAAAGAGGAGAGCGCAAAATATGGTCTGAAGCTCAACATCAAAAAAACAAAGATCATGGCCACTGGTTCAATCACCTCCTGGCAAATAGAAGGGGAAGAAATGGAGGCAGTGAGAGATTTTACTTTCTTGGGCTCCATGATCACTGCAGATGGTGACAGCAGCCACAAAATTAAAAGACGCCTGCTTCTTGGGAGAAAAGCAATGACAAACCTAGACAGCATCTTAAAAAGCAGAGACATCACCTTGCCAGCAAAGGTCCGTATAGTTAAAGCTATGGTTTTCCCAGTAGTGATGTACGGAAGTGAGAGCTGGACCATAAAGAAGGCTGATCGCCGAAGAATGGATGCTTTTGAATTATGGTGCTGGAGGAGACTCTTGAGAGTCCCATGGACTGCAAGAAGATCAAACCTCTCCATTCTGAAGGAAATCAGCCCTGAGTGCTCACTGGAAGGACAGATCCTGAAGCTGAGGCTCCAATACTTTGGCCACCTCATGAGAAGAGAAGACTCCCTGGAAAAGACCCTGATGTTGGGAAAGATGGAGGGCAGAAGGAGAAGGGGACGACAGAGGACGAGATGGTTGGACAGTGTTCTCGAAGCTACCAGCATGAGTCTGACCAAACTGCGGGAGGCAGTGGAAGACAGGAGTGCCTGGCGTGCTCTGGTCCAGGGGGTCACGAAGAGTCAGACACGACTAAACGACTAAACAACAACAAAAGTGGATTGCATATAGAGGTAAGGAAAGCAAACCAAACCACGGTTAGGTGTTGTTTCCCTTGGGCCCATCATGTTCTGCAAGCTGGGCAGAAATGGCCATTTTCCCATTCTTCCGCCGGGGACTTTTCTCACTCCGCCCGCGACTTATTTCTCGCCGCGTTTCCTTTCCCCACTTCCGACGTCGAGGCGGACGCTGCGCGTCTGGAGTCGCGCTGAAATGACGTGTCCGGGAGGCGGCGCTGCGAGCGCGCGGGGTCCTGTTGTTGCACGTGGCAGCGGCGCGGCGGCGGCGGCGGAGGGGTGACGATGGCGCCTCTAACGGCGGGTGGCGGAGGTGGGTGGGTCTGCGTCGGGCCTGGGGCTGGTGGTGAAGAAGGGCTGGCTGGAGCCCCGGCTTAGCTGGGGAGGCGGGAGGGGGAAGAGGCAGCTGCCCCTCCCCCCCAAATCAATAAAGATCAATAAAAATGCATAGCAGACAGAGGTTCTGCCCCCAAAAAAGTAATCCTGGCTACGATCATGCGTGGCAGCGGCGATGAAGAGGTGGAGGGCGGTGGTGGGGTTCCGAGGAGGAGGAGGGTAGGGTCGCCACTGGTGTCCTAGAAAAATACAGGACAGGGAGGTGCGGGAGGGGGCATTCCAGTCCCGTATAATCTAAACAAGCCCCACTCTCTTGAGCATAGCTGTCAACATTTCCCTTTTTTTAAGGGAAAGTCCCTTATTCTGAATAGGATTCCTCGCAAGAAAAGGGAAAAGTTGACAGCTATGCTCTTGGGCCGCCGCCCCCCCAAATTATGAGTCTTTGTAAATTTTTGTTTCTAAAGGAACTTTTGTGATTACCAAATGCCAGTGTGTTTGCATTATTAAGTTTGTTATGAATAAAGCACCATTTTAATAAAAAACAAAAATTCCTTCCAGTAGCACCTTAGAGACAAACTTACGGTAGTTGGTCTCTAAGGTGCTACTGGAAGGAATTTTTATTTATTGTTTATGTTTCGACTATGGCAGACCAACATGGCTACCTACCTGTAACTACATCATTTTAAGTTAGAGCTTAATAATTATTTCACTATTAGTGTACTTCTTCTTAACTGTATTTCACTACTCATATACTTATTCCTAATTGTACTTCAGTTCAACAGTTACTTTGATAAAATACATATTTTGTTATGTGCAAATGGCTTTAGATACCTATTAGGTCCATAAATTACCATATAGCATATAGTCAACACAAAAAACTGACTTCAAAGCAACCCATTACAATCCACTGCAGCCAAACAGGATGGCGCCTCTGGAATTTGTCACAGCGCATAGACGTGGATTTGTAAATCTGCCTGCACTTGGCTACCCAGAGCTTAAATACATGACCTTTCAGACATGTGCATTTGGAGGGGATCCCTAACTTGGCGGAGAAAAAAACAGCTGAAATACAGGACAAAACTATCCATACAGGACGCAGCGTTTTACATTGAAATACGGGACAATCCTGTATTATACATGACAGGTGGCAACCGTAGAGAGGGAGGTGGGATTCTTTGCCCTGCCCTCCCCCAGCGCCTCTCCACTTGGGAACTGGGAGGGTGATGGGCTAGGGTGCTAAGACCAGCCTGGCTGAGGCAAGTGGTGTTCAGAAGCTTGTTCTTGGGGGAGGGGGGTTGATAGCGGGAGAGAGGTTGGACTAGAATGATGCTTGCCCCTATGTGTGGCATTACATAGAGGACAGCTATAACTTTTAAGGGGGTTCATCAGTAGCTGGGGAGGAGTTGGGGGTGCATGCCTATGCTATACCACCAAGTGGCAGACGGCCCTAAACGGCCTCGGTCCAGTATACCTGAAGGAGCGTCTCCACCCCCATTGTCCAGCCCGGACACTGAGGTCCAGCGCCGAGGGCCTTCTGGGGGTTCCGTTGCTGCAAGAAGCCAAGTTACAGGGAAGCAGGCAGAGGGCCTTCTCGGTGGTGGCACCTGCTCTGTGGAAAGCCCTGTGGAAAGCCCAGATGTCAAAGAGAAAAACAACTACCAGACTTTTAGAAGACATCTGAAGGCAGCCCTGTTTAGGGAAGTTTTAAATGTTTTTAATAGGTTATTGTATTTTAGTGTTCTGTTGGAAGCCGCCCAGAGTGGCTGGGGAAACCCAGCCAGATGGGTGGGGTATAAATAATAAATTATGATGGTGACGATGATACGTTGCCTCGTTGTTGCCCAAGATAAGTGTATAGCAAGGCAAGTTTAGGTCCACAGCATTGTGCGTGAGGTGGTGGTGTATTTGAAGATGTCTGTCTAGAACCAAGTTTGTTTTGATCGGCATGTATGTATGCCAGAGCTTTGCAAACTGTGTGTCACGACACTTTAGTGTTTCAGCTGCAGTGTGTAGGTGTGTCGCGTGAATGCTCCCTGCGAAAGGTGTTTGTTTAACACCCAGTTTGCTAGTAAAACTGATTCACTGTGTCACAAAAAGAAGCACGCCTAAAAAGTGTGTCACCAACATGAAAAATTTGGAAAGCTGTGGTGCAGGCCCTTTCGCTGAATGACAGGTTGTGTTTTTTATGCTGTTGTCACTGGATTGTGGAATGTCCTTCCCTTTGCCATACACAAAGCAGCAGCCATCACTTGGTTCACATGTCTTGCGAAAGCTTATCTTTTTGGCCAGGCTTTCCCAAACCCATAAGATTGGACCCTGTTTTACATGTGTAAAGATTTCTCTTTTACTTGATTGTATGTGCCTTTCTAGGGACGCGGGTGGCGCTGTGGGTTAAACCACAGAGCCTAGGACTTGCCGATCAGAAGGTCGGCGGTTCAATTCCCCGCAATGGGGTGAGCTCCCGTTGCTCGGTCCCTGCTCCTGCCTACCTAGCAGTTCAAAAGCACACCAGTGCAAGTAGATAAATAGGTACCGCTCCAGCGGGAAGGTAAACGGTGTTTCCGTGCGCTGCTCTGGTTCTCCAGAAGCGGCTTAGTCATGCTGGCCACATGACCCGAAAGCTGTATGCTGGCTCCCTTGGCCAATAAAGTGAGATGAGCGCCACAACCCCAGAGTCGGCCACAACTGGACCTAATGGTCAGGGGTCCCTTTACCTTTATGTGCCTTTCTATTGCTGTTTTACAGGTTTTTAGGTCGGTCCCCCCTTTTTAAATTATGTATTTGGTTTCTTTAGGCCAGGCGTCCTGAACCTTGGATCCCTAGATGTGCTGGGAAGAAGCGAATTTGTACCCTTCAAAGCTCTACACAAGACCATGCACCAGCCTTCCTCTCAGGTTTGCTCCCTTACCCATCCACACCACAGTGAACGCTTTGGTGAAAGGGTGGGATATAAAAGTGAAAAATAATACTCCACATCTGAATTCTTTATGAAGGTACACAATAGAGGGTTCTAGTCTTTTTCCTGAAGGATACATGAATTGCTCAGTAAGTAATTTTCTGTCTTGTATTCTTTTGTAGGGCTCTTCGCTCTGCTATAGGAGGCAATGCTGTACGGTGTTAACTTCCAGTTCCAAGTTCCGTTTAGTATTTCGCCACCTTCCTTAACGGTTTTTTCTACGTGCTGTGCTTCTTACGTGACAAAATGCCGAAAAGAAAATGTAGATTTTCTGTCGAGCTACAGAGGAAGTATACCTGTTTCAGAAGAGGTAGAGATGACTTTGAAGGCGAATGCCTGGTATGTAGACCGGGTACGTTCGTCTCTGTGGCACATAAAGGAGGACGCGACCTGCAATCGCACATGGACTCCGAGAAACACAAAATAGCAATTCGAGGAGAAGCTTCTTCAGCAAAATTGGCAAACGTTTTGGTAAAACCCTGTAACAGCAAATGGGAAGATGAAGTGACCGCAGCAGAAGGGACTTTCGCTTTTCACACCGTCAAACACCACCACAGTTATAATGTGATGACATGCACATCAGGCCTCTTGAAGACGATGTTCCCGGATTCTGATATTGCGAGGAAGTTTTCAAGTGCAAAAACCAAGACAGAGGCAATTGTAAATTCTGTACTGGCTCCTGATTGTTTGGAAAACGTTCTGAAAAGCCTTGAAGAAAACGAAATAGATTATTGTGGCGTTTCTACTGACGCCGGTAACCACGGTCCGGTCAAGGTGGTTGCAATAGTTATTCAGTATTTTGACTGGAAAAGTGGCGGTTTGCAGTCCAAAATAATTGAAATGAAAAGCCAACCCGATGAGAGCGCAGATACAATCTTTTCGTACATGAAGGAAACTCTTGAGAGTAAAGGACTGCTAAAGAAATGCCTAGCGTTCACAGGTGACAACTGCAACACAATGTTTGGAGGGACACAGCAGGATTCAGAAGGAAGAAGTGTGTTTGCAAAGTCGAAGAGTGAGCTGGATAACAAAACTTCCATTGATGTGGGATGTCCAGCGCACATTTTGAATAACTGTGTCCATCAGGCAGCAGACACGTTGGATGTCGACGTTGAGAGCATCATTTTCAAGATATACCAGTACTTTCACATCTATAGAGTCCAAACGGAGCAGTTAAAGGAGTACTGTGAATTCGTGGACACTGAATACAAAAAGCTGCTGTCTCACAGCAAAACACGCTGGTTGTCGTCCTTTCAAGGCATCACTAGACTCATTCACGTGTTTCCAACCATCAAGGCATTTTTCCTCTCGCAGAACAAACCGCCAACAGTGTTGCAGGAGTTTTTTGAGCATGAGCTTAGCGAGGCTTACCTGTTGCACTTGCAGTCGCTAATGAGTATGTTTCACTCCTACGTTTTAGAACTCGAAAGGGAGAATAATTCGGTTGTGGAGGTTCTGCAAGTTCTGCTTTGTGTTCAGAACATGCTCGCCGAACGCAGGAGCCACAGTTTCATGTCCCTCAAGGTCAAGAGCCTTCTGAAAGAGAAGCGTGAGGCAGGTTTCGGCGCGGAGTGTGACAAATTCTGCGCAGAGGTCAATAGCTTCTATGACAGCTGCATAGAGTATCTGGAAAAATGGATGGAGCCCATGAAGGAGTTTTCATGCTTCATGTGGATGTCTCTTAGTGAGTCGCTAGAGTGGGACAAAGTAGGACCTTCCATAAAGTTTCTCCTGGACAGGGATGTGTCCATAGATGAGGGGAAGTGCTTCGATCAATTCTGCAACCTCGAGAAGTTTGTGGATCAGTTTAAAGGGGACGACGAGTTCATTAAGCTCCAGGCACACCAGAAGTGGACCAAGTACTTTGAGACTTCCAAAAACGTTATGTGCCACTCGGAACTTTTGAAGATGGCCCAGGGTTTTTTTGCCCTCGCGTCACATCCTGCAAACGCGGGTTTCTCTTTCTCTCTGAGCAAAGAGAGAGGCAACTTATCCTTGGACTCACTGCGAAGCATGGTGCTACTGCAGTATAATTATAAGCACGTTACTTGCAAGGAATTTCACGCCTATCTCTTAAGCAATAAGCAGCTGTTGAACAAGATCAGATCTACAGAGAAATACGCTTGGGCCAAACAGCGTCGGACAGAAGAACGAAGTGCCTCTGAAAGTGTTTCCGGAATTTCATACAGCGTGCCGATGTACTGAAACACATGTTCTATTTTTTATTGTAATTTGAGCACATTTACTTTCACAATTGCGTACGTATTCGATTATAACCACTTCGATTGTTTGTATTACTATTATTTTAAAATGAGAGTCGTCATAGCGATCCGTAGTTAAAGATAGAAGTCAGGAAATGTGTATTCTTTTTTGCTCTTCAAAATATGGCATCCCTCTGTATCTTGTCGTTTCTGTATACATTAGCAGGAGACGCTTCCTCAAGATGGCCGTCCCAGCTCAGATTGACTAGGGCTAGTTTGTTTATTTGAAATAATAGAGAGAGAGAAGGGGCGGGCAGGCAGGCTGTGGTTGATTGCCTTTGGTTAACTGCAGTGAAATTTGTTTGCATGTTTGGAGTTGGGGGGAGGAAGAAGAAGATATCCCGCTTTATCACTACCCGAAGGAGTCTCAAAGCGGCTAACGTTCTCCTTTCCCTTCCTCCCCCACAACAAACACTCTGTGCGGTGAGTGGGGCTGAGAGACTTCAAAGAAGTGTGACTGGCCCAAGGTCACCCAGCAGCTGCATGTGGAGGAGCGGGGAAGCGAACCCGGTTCACCAGATTACGAGTCCACCGCTCTTAACCACTACGCCACACTGGCTCTGGATGGATTGTTGGGTCAAGTAAAGAACATTGATTTGTATGCTGTTGGTGGATCCTTGTTGACTATGGCTAGTTTTTAAACGCTGCACCGATAAACTAGTTTGGGCCAAGACACTTCAAAACGCAGCAGGCAAAATAGCTGCCTTAAACAATAGCAATTGGGCATTGGGAACAGCAAGCTTGGGAATGAATATACAGTGGTACCTCGGGTTACAGACGCTTCAGGTTACAGACTCCGCTAACCCAGAAATAGTACCTCGGGTTAAGAACTTTGCTTCAGGATGAGAACAGAAATCATGCTCTGGCGGCAGCAGGAGGCCCCATTAGCTAAAGTGGTGCTTCAGGTTAAGAACAGTTTCAGGTTAAGAACGGACCTCCAGAATGAATTAAGTACTTAACCCGAGGTACCACTGTACAAGCACTCTCTGCTTGGCGAAATGGTCTCTATAAGTTGTCTCGTGCAGAAACTGCCTGGATATTAAGATCTGCAGCACAAGGCCTCCTGTAGCATCAGGTCAGGCTGGGAAAGGACATCTTGCTGTTGTTAACTTTGGTGTCTGGTCTTTGACCGTAATAAAGACTGATTGATTGTCCTGCCCCGTGTCTGAAGCACCGGAGAGACACTCCTAGTCAGTGTAGATGATACCAAGCAAGATGGACCAATGGGGCAATTGCTATGCCCCTCTTTAAATCAGCCCTTTATTCACTCACAACCATGTGGACTAGAATCATACTATTATATTTGAGGGCAGAGCTGGAGCTGAGTGGTAGGGCATCTGCTTTGCATGCAGAAAGTCCCGGGTTCAATCCCCAACGGCATCTCCAGGTAGGGCTGGGAAGATCCCCTTCCTGAAACCCTGGAGAGCTGCTGCCAGTCAGTGTAGACAGTACTGAGCTAGGCGAAGCAATGGTCTGACTCAGTAATGCCACCATTCCTTTTGTGGAATGGATGCGGGGCGTGCAAGAAATGTTGCAGTATGTGGCCTGCTCCTTTCAGGGTGCCAGCCAGCCAGCTGTGACCTTCCCAAGGTACTCCATTCCCTCCTTGTTTTCGCCTGGCTCCTAAAGACATGCAATGACGGTGCCAGGGAAGCCTTTCCAGAGACAGCGTTTTGCATACAGGGAGCCACTGCAGAAAAGGGAAGACGGGAGCCGGACTCCCAACCACATCTGGAAGGCCACAGGCTCCCCATCCCTGTCTTAAAGGTAAAGGGGCCCCTGACCATTAGGTCCAGTGGTGGCTGACTCTGGGGTTGCGGCGCTCATCTCGCTTTATTGGCCAAGGGAGCCAGCGTACAGCTTCCAGGTCATGTGGCCAGGATGACTAAGCCGCTTCTGGCGAACCAGAGCAGCGCACAGAAACATCGTTTACCTTCCCGCCGGAGCGGTACCTATTTATCTACTTGCACTGGTGTGCTTTCGAACTGCTAGGTTGGCAGGAGCAGGGACCGAGCAACGGGAGCTCACCCCCATTGCGGGGATTCGAACCGCCAACCTTCTGATCGGCAAGTCCTAGGCTCTGTGGTTTAACCCACAGCGCCACCTGCGTCCCTGTCTTACACCTGCGCAAATGCATTAATGCACCATCCCTGTTTGGCTGAGGAAGCTGTGGGCCTCCTGGTGTTGCCAAACCACAACTCCTACCATCCCTCCATAGCTCAGTTGGTGAGAGCATGTCTATGACCCCCTGATCACTGGCCATGTTTGCTGGGGCAGATGGGAGTTGGAGCCCCAAAAACATCTGTCCTTCTCAGGGTAGACCCGTTAGAAATCAATGACAAGCCTACTCTGGTTGCAGTGGTTGGTGGGAGTTGCAGTCCAACAGCACCTCGAGTGCTGCACACATTCCGCACGCCTGAAATGCATGGAATTTTTTTTTAAAAAACATGGAGAATTAAAAATGGGATACCTGTGGGAAAGGCCTAGGAAAAGTCACTGCAACAGGATAGAGAACGGGCATCATGCCCAAACCATACATTTAAAATGCATTCAACGCACGGCTTTCCCCCAGAGAATTCCAGGAGCTGTAGTTCGTTAAAAGGTGCTGGGAATTGTAGTTCTCTGTTTTTTTTTTTTTTGTATACGTCATGTGCAATCCATGTGCGCTTAAAGTGCTTTGAATATATAGCGTGGATATGACTAAAGATGCATTTTTGTTTTATTATTTCCTCCTTTCATAAAAATTTATATACTTGCTTGATCCTAAAATAAACCTCAAAGAGGTTTACAAAGATTATCAGTTTTAAAAACAAGCTAAAAACAACTACAGTACAGTGTTTGAAACGTTCTTAAAAAAATTAAAACCGGCAATAAACTAAAAAGATTGAAACACGCACCAGTGTTCTACATATCTCGGTACAAATGCTCTAAATCAGCCTTTCTCAACCTGTGGGTCCCCAGATGTTGGACTACAACTCCCATCACCCCTAGCTAGTAAGGCCAGAGCTCAGGGATGATGGGAGTTTGTAGTCCAACAACATCTGGGGACCCACAGGTTGAGAACCGCCGTGAGTCTAAACAAAAAATGTTTTTAGCTGGCGCCCAAAACAGCAGAGTGAAGGCGCCTGACGAGGCAGGGAGACCCAAAATGTAAGTGCTGCAAGATTTGAAGTCTTCATAGAATCATAGAGTTGGAAGAGACCACAAGGGCCATCGAGTCCAACCCCCTGCCAAGCAGGAAACGCGACCAGAGCACTCCTGACATATGGTTGTCAAGCCTCTGCTTAAAGACCTCCAAAGTAGGAGACTCCACCACACTCCTTGGCAGCAAATTCCACTGTCGAACAGCTCTTACTGTCAGGAAGTTCTTCCTAATGTTTAGGTGGAATCTTCTTTCTTGTAGTTTGGATCCATTGCTCCGTGTCCGCTTCTCTGGAGCAGCAGAAAACAACCTTTCTCCCTCCTCTATGTGACATCCTTTTATATATTTGAACATGGCTATCATGTCACCCCTTAACCTCCTCTTCTCCAGGCTAAACATGCCCAGCTCCCTTAGCCGTTCCTCATAAGGCATCGTCTTCCAAGTGCAGATCATGTGGTACGTGGCACCTCTCTTAAGGAGCACGGCAAGAGCTCCCGTCCCCCCGCAAGAACCCCCACTTTTTAATCTCTTGGGTTCTGTATGCCATGCGACAGAAGGCACTCCCCCCCCCCTCCCCACCGGCCAGGCCGACTCTCGCAAGGCCTGCCACATTTAGTACAGGAGACATTCAGAAATCACGGCAAACATTTTAATACTGTTCAAAGGGTTCCCGAACAAAATGAATAATAATAACTATAAGAGGCACATGTGGAATGTTGTGTGGGTCTTTTCTGGAGGGGGAGTTTCTGGGGGCACATTTCCAGGCTGCTGCGTAGTGTGGGGGGGCCTGTGGGGGCAGAGGGTAAGGCAACCCCTCTTCCTCACGGGATGTTGGGCTGGGGCAATGAGAGCCCTTCTTACGAGCAAGAAGTTGCATTACAGGGCGAACACATTCTCCCGGGAATAGGCTGGTTATGGGGAAAGTGTTGGCATCCTGTAGTGCCCCCCCCCAACTCAAAAAAGTCCAGGGGTTGGACATAGATGACCATTTGAGTCCCTTCTAACTTCTATGGTTCATGGCGGCCCCAGTACATTCTGGCTCCACTGCAGCCAAGCCCCCATTCCCACCCCCAAAATGTAATTCCCTCCACTATCTTGGTAGCGGTTCCCCCATAGGGTTGCCAGGTCGGGGGCATCCCAGACCCTAATATTTCAGGGTCTAAGCCTGAGACCTAGGGGCAGGCCCTGGGGATTCTTCCTTTGCCCTTCCACCACTGAGCCCTGGAGACGGAGGTTAATTGGGAGCAATATGCAATTATCTGCAGCTGGCTCCTGCCAAGCTGAAGCTTGGAAGCTGCACACGTAGTTTTCTGGATTAAAAAATAGCTGCTTCTTTTTTTAAAAAAAAGGCACTATCGCCCATCTAAGGCCTTCTCTGCTGCCTGGAAGGGGCCCAGGCGACCCTGGAGAATTGGGGTCACCCCCGGAGGAGTTCTGGCAACCCTAAACCCACATCCCTCGGACGAGATCCCTTCCAAATGGTCAATATTCCCTACGGCCAAGGAATGTGGGGACGCAAAAGGGGGAAGAGAGGGAGGTCTCGGCCTGCGAGCCCCACCTGCCGTCAGCCCCCACTACCGGGGTCCCGCCCGGAAGGGTTTCTGAGCTTCGTGGAAGAAAGCGGAGGCGTTTGGAGCGTAAATGGCGAAAGGGGTACGTCCTACGACAAGGCAGAGGAGCAACGGGACAGTTGTCGCTACACCACCAAACATTTGCTGCTGCTTTTCTGTGATGCTTTCAGCTCCAAAGGGCCCTTGACATGCTGAGCCTGGAGGAAAGGAGAGACGGACAATAGGGTTGGAAGTACTTCTACACAGAGCACGTCGTTGAACTGTGGAACTCGCTGCCACTGGAAGCGGGGACAGCCACCAGCTTGGATGGCAGTGGACAAATCCACAGGAGGAGGAAAAAGCTATCGGCAGCTGTTAGCCACAATGGCTGCGCTCTGCCTTCCATGGTTTTTGGGAAGGAGGCGCGAGGCTCTGACAGGGTCATACTGTCCTGTTTGCTCCTTCTCAAAGCCTAGCATTTTCCCAGCTTTGGGAAGAAGGTAGGTGGACTATAGGACCCTGCCAGACCCTCGTTCCTCTTTCCCAAAGTCTGGTGCCTCTCTTAGCTGGCTTTGGGAAGGTCGCACAAGGTGGGGCGTCAAATTTTGGCATCTATATGGTTACTAGATTTTTTTCATTGAATCCGTGGACACTTTTTTTTTGAAGCTGAGTAGCAACAGGGAGTCAGTACAGTGGTACCTCGGGTTACATACGCTTCAGGTTACAGACTCTGCTAACCCAGAAATAGTGCTTCAGGTTAAGAACTTTGCTTCAGGATGAGAACAGAAATCGTGCTCTGGCGGCGCGGCGGCAGCAGGAGGCCCCATTAGCTAAAGTGGTGCTTCAGGTTACGAACAGTTTCAGGTTAAGTACGGACCTCTGGAATTAAGTACTTAACCCGAGGTACCACTGTAGTGGGGATGGTGAGGCAAAAGACCCTGGGCCCAAGCACACATGCATATTGTATAAAGGTGCAAAGCCCTTCTATCGCACCCTGTGAAACATAAAATGCACAGAGTTTTTAAAAAACTGGGCAATGGAGCGCCCCCTGCCGTGACTCCCAAGCTTTCCCCAATCTCCTTCCCCCTTTGTTTTGACAGATTGGGGGAGTCGCGGGTGGGCAGCTGTTGCCCAGGAGGGGCGCAAGGCGCGGGGTTTCTCTGCCAGGCAAGGTACAAACCCCTTCTTTCGCACCTTGTGAAACATACAATGCACAGAGTTTTTTTAAAAGTGGGCAATGGCCCCCCGCCCGCAACTCCTGAGCCTCCCCCGATATGTCAAAACAAAGGGGGAAGGGGGTAGGAGATCTGTACCGCCAGACGTCCCCGGTTCCCCTTCGGCAGTGGCAGCAGCAGCCTCAGCAGCCCGGACCCAGCCTGGTAGCGCAGTTGGCTCTGGCTGGCTTCAGGAGCTGCTCGCTGCTGTGCCGCCCGCCATTTTGCCTCGCCAGAAGTTTTGGCAAGGAAAAATGGCAGGTGCTACAGCAGCGAGCAGCTTCTGGAGCCAGCCAGAGCCAACTGCACTACCAGGCTGACTCTGGGCTGCTGAGGCTGCCGCTCCCACCTTTCCCAGGGAAATCTGGGCAAATCTGGGCACATTCTGGGGATGGAATTTGTCCGGGGACAGATTTGCAAATCCAGGGACATCTAGTAACCCTAATCTATTACCCAAGTACAGTGGTGCCCCGCAAGACGAATGCCTCGCAAGACGGAAAACTCGCTAGACGAAAGAGTTCCATTTTGGAGGTGCTTCACAAAACGAATCTCCTATGGGCTTGCTTCGCAAGACGAAAATGTCTTGCGAGTTCCTGCGGGGTTTTTTCCCTCCCCCCCCTTTTCTAAGCCGCTAAGCCGCTTATCAGCTGATCCAATAAGCTGATAAGCCGCTAATAGCGCTAATCCGTCAATGGGCTTGCTTCGCAAGACGAAAAAACCGCTAGACGAAGAGAATCACAGAACGGATTCTTTTTGTCTTGCGAGGCACCACTGTACACCACTGGCTCTGATAGGCCCCAGCCACCCAGTGACTTCAGATTTCTCATCCACCTCTTCCCCTCCTTCCTCAGGCTAGCTGTCCAAACCCTGAACCATCACACCCCTGCTTAGGGAAGTCCCCCCCCCCAAAAAAAAACCCCAGCCTCTTTCTCACAGACTCCTCACCGATTTTTTGCTTGATTTCAGAAGTATGTCCCGGGCCAACGTGCTGAAAGCCTGGAGGGGGAAAACAACAGAGATGAGTCTCCATCTGCCCTCTGTCACATTCGTTTATTATTTTAACATGCAAAAAAAAAAAAATTGGCTTTCACAACACCCCTGTGAAGTAGGCCTTCCTTTGCTCCCATTTAAAAAGCCCGTCACTCTTTGGGAGGAGGGCAGCCCTCCATTGACTATAACATCCTTCTGGACCGTCTAGAGGGGCTGGGAGCTGGGGGCACTGCTATACAGTGGTTCCGCTCCTTCCTCCTGGGCCGTGTTCAGAAAGTGGTGTTGGGGGGATGAGTGTTCAGACCCCTGGGCTCTCACTTGTGGGGTGCCTCAGGGTTCCGTCCTCTCCCCCATGCTTTTCAACATCTACATGCAGCCTCTGGGAGAGATCATCGGGGGGTTTGGACTGGGTGTCAATCAATATGCGGATGATACCCAGCTCTACCTCTCTTTCAAATCGGAACCAGTGAAGGCGGTGAAGGTCCTGTGTGAGTGCCTGGAGGCAGTTGGAGGATGGATGGCGACTAACGGATTGAGGTTGAATCCTGACAAGACAGAAGTACTGATTTTGGGGGACGGGGCAGGCAGGTATGGAGGACTCCCTGGTCCTGAATGAGGGAACTGTGCCCCTGAAGAACCAGGTGCCTTATGAATGAAGCACATATAGATGTTTGTGTTGTGTTTCTGAGAGTGTGGGGTGGCCCTCTAGCGCAGTCAACGGTCAAAGATTATGGGAGTTGAGATCCGCTAGAAAAAGCTGCAGGGATCTAGGTTCCTTCCCTTGTGCCCTGGGTCCAATCACATCCCAGCCAATCAGGGATCACGCACCAAATGCACTTACAGAGATAACAAAGCAGGGATGCAGAAAACGGGTGCCTTTAGATGTTGTTAAGACTACAGCTCCCATCATCCCCAGCCAGCATGGCCCAATGGTCACGAATGATGGGAGCTGGAGTCAGACCACACCTAGAGGACCTCAAGGGTCCCCATTTCCTGCTACCGACTCTATAGACGCCACACACACTTCTTGGCCTTTTATGCCGAAGCTGCAGTGACGTAGCCCTGAAACGCAGCAGCAAAACGCTGAAATAAATGAGAGTTTCTCGCCACTCACCTCCTCTACGTTCAAGCTGGATTTCGCACTCGTCTCAAAAAACCTGATCCCGTGCTCCTTGGATAGCTGTTGGGAAAGAAGTGGGATACTTGGAATGAGGGGCGGGGAACCTGTCCTAACGCCAACCCTTTGGCAACCCTTGCTGCACCCACCCCACAACCCATCTCAGTCTTCTCCTCACCCCATAGAAGAGGGGTGGGCAGGCATCAGACTTGCTTGGTTGACTGACAGCAAGGAAAGGGTACACATAAACCTTCCCTCTGTCACACACAGTTTGTTACAAAACCTGAAACAGCTGCTCAAGAGCAAGAACAGGAAGGAATCAGAGGAACTGATGGAAAGATTATCTTGGGTGAATAAATGTGACTTTTAATATTCCTTCCTGGATGATCACATCATAACTTGGGCTTCCTGATACTTCTTTACATACATGCTTATATATGACCCTCTTAATGGTTGCTTTGGTTATTGTTTCATCTTTGAAAAACTTACACCCACCCAGATAGATAGACAGACAGACAGACACACACACACACACACACAGCGAGCAACGTGATGACAAACTTACTTTTTTATGTATGTAGGTGTGGGTGTGTAGATATGCACCTACATACAGTGGTGCCTCGCAAGACGAAAAGAATCCGTTCTGTGATTCTCTTCGTCTAGCGGTTTTTTCATCTTGCGAAGCAAGCCCATTGACGGATTAGCGGATTAGCGCTATTAGCGGCTTTTAGCGGCTTATCTGCTGATCGGATCAGCTGATAAGCGGCTTAGCGGCTTAGAAAAAGGGGGGGAAGGGGGAAAAACCAGCAGGAACTCGCAAGACATTGTCGTCTTGCGAAGCAAGCCCATAGGAAATTCGTTTTGCGAAGCACCTCCAAAACGGAAAACTCTTTCGTCTAGCGGGTTTTCCGTCTTGCGAGGCATTCGTCTTGCGGGGCACCACTGTACATAAAAATTTAAGGCTGTCATCACGCTGCAGTTTATGTGACCACCAAGAGATGGCAGCACCAGCGCAGGACGGCAGGCAGCCCAGGCAAACTGTTTAAGTGCTTCACAGAGCAAATCACTCCCCAACCTCACCATTAAATGCAAGTGCAGGAAGGTTTAACCAAGGGGATGAGGTGCTCCAGAAAACCGCTCAGCTCAGCACTCAAACCTTCAAGCGCCCGACCCCCATTTCCTCCCCACCACACCCCGTCCTCTCTGCCCCGCCTGAGTTTTTCACTCTGGCAGCATCAGATACCTTCTCTGCTCGGTCCCGGGGCACTTTGCGTTTGCCTTCCATGTCGCACTTGTTCCCCAGCAGGAGGCGCTCTACGCCGGCCGAAGCGTTCTGCAGAAGAAAGGGGGAGGGCAGAGAGATCCAGACATCGACCAGGCAGGTTTCAGGTTTTCCCACCCTGATCCTCCACCCGTACCATCAGAAAGACCTTGCGGGATCAGACCAGTGGCCCATCTAGTCCAGAATCCTGTTCTCCCAGTGGCCAACGGGGATGCCCCAATGGGAAGTCCGCCAGCAGGATCCGGGCGCAATACCTACTCTCTGTTAGGGTTATGATGTTCCGTTCCACCTTAAAACAGATGTGTATGTCACATGTCTGTTTACTTCCAGCACAGCCTGCTGGGAACTTCTATAGCTTTCGCTTATGCTTTTGCTTGGACACGAAGGGAAGCAGACATGTTTTTCCTTTGTCCTGATGCTGAATAAAATGCTTGCAAATATGCTTACATATGCCGCCCTTCCGTTGCAAAGAGTTCTTATCTCTGCTGGCTTGCGTACTCAGTCTCTAAGGTTTCTGAGGCTTGAGTCGCAGTTTTGATGCTGTTCTGAGAACCGGAGTTCGCCCGGCTGCCGGCTGGTGGGCTGGAGCCAGCTGGGGGCCTGCCAATTGCCCCCGTCTCCCAGGACCCTCCCAACACTCTCCCCCTCCTTGCAATTCCCAGCAACCTCATTGCCTGCAGCCATAGAGGGAGAACAGAGTCATCATGCCCACAGTGCCATCACCCTCCTGCCTTCCCCCCCGTCTACCACAAGGCGATGTCGGATCCATACCGGGGAAGAAGGGCAGTGGGCAAGAGGGCGGACGAGAAAACAGGGTGGGCACATGCCAGCCACAGATCCTCTCCATCCCACACCCACCCCACACTTTTCCTCATGATCACTCACTTCCTTAATGCTCTTCATCCAGTTTTGAATGTTCTCAAAGGATTTCTCATCCGTGATGTCGTACACAAGGATAATCCCCTGGGAAGGAACCGGGTGTTAATACTGGCTTGCGTTTTTACAGAACGAACGGCAACGCAGCAAACAAACAAATTAAAAAATCTACCCCTCTGACATCAACGTCAGGTTGCAGAAACCTGCTAGCATTTGATTAACATTGGAGTGAGACTGAGTTGAGAAATAAGACTAAGAGCACATATTAATATAGGAATGTACAGTGGTGCCTCGCAAGACGAAAAGAATCCGTTCTGTGATTCTCTTCGTCTAGCGGTTTTTTCGTCTTGCGAAGCAAGCCCATTGACGGATTAGAGGATTAGCGCTATTAGCGGCTTTTAGCGGCTTGTCGGCTGATCGGGTCAGCTGATAAGCAGCTTAGCGGCTTAGAAAAAAGGGGGGAAGGGGGAAAAACCCGCAGGAACTCGCAAGACATTTTCGTCTTGCGAAGCAAGCCCATAGGAGATTCGTTTTGCGAAGCACCTCCAAAACGGAAAACTCTTTCATCTAGCGAGTTTTCCGTCTTGTGAGGCATTCGTCTTGCGGGGCACCACTGTATTAGATAATATGTAAAGAACTATACAATAATAAGAGTGCATTCATTTGTAAAAAAGGAATATAGAATGGGAAAGAGGAGGAAGTCTAGTGTGTTGGTATGTATATGATTTTTTTGGGGGGGGGTGTTTTCGTTTTTTCTCTTTGTTCTTTTTTGGTTTGTTTCATTTTCTTTCTAGGTATATAAAATTTGTATATAATTTTTGCATACATGTTGGAAATTACAGTAAGTGCTGTAATGTAATATGACAACGTTTACCGATGTAATATAAGAATGTTAACAAATAAATAAAATGCAAATTCAAAAAAATAAAGAAACCTGCTGTTTGTATATTTATCCCAGAATTCCAATTAAAACACACCCACACATATTTACTGGCCATAAGCTTCTCCCCAATGGCAAAATAATTCCTTGGTGGCCTTATTGCATCTTGGCCTTTTTGACCGTATGTTAGGGGGCCCTCCCTAGGCTACGAAGATCCCACTGCTGACACCAATCACGTAATGGCATTCCAGCCTAGCCAAGAAGCTAGGGGTTGCTGGGTGTTGGGATTCCATACCATGGCTCCCCGGTAATAGGCTGTGGTGATGGTCTTGAACCGCTCCTGGCCGGCCGTGTCCCTACAAGAGAAAGAAGTCCAAAATCGCAAGAGGCAGAGACCATTATCTGAAACCTCCTCCCACCGGCACCCGACCCATTCCGAAGCCTCGTATGCAGGAGGAGCCTTGCTGCTGAATCAAATTCAAAGGCTCCTCGCGTCCAGCATTGTCCGTCGCAGTGACATATCAGGTGCCTCTGGGAAGCACAGGAGCAGATCTTCCCTACTTTTCATCCCCTCCCCACCAGAGCAATTCATATTCAGAGGTAGACTGCCTCTGAACCAGGAGGTTCCATTTAACTCGTCTAGCTGATAGACTTCTCCTCCTCCACGAATTTGTCTTGATCCCTTTTCAATGCCCTCTAAAGGCTGCCTTAATTGCATTTCGAAGCAAATTAAGTAATACATGTGGGATGCGGGTGGCGCTGTGGGTTAAACCACAGAGCCTAGGACTTGCCGATCAGAAGGTCGGCGGTTCGAATCCCCGCGACGGGGTGAGCTCCCGTTGCTCGGTCCCTGCTCCTGCCAACCTAGCAGGTCGAAAGCACGTCAAAGTGAAAGTAGATAAATAGGTACTGCTCCGGCGGGAAGGTAAACGGCGTTTCCGTGCGCTGCTCTGGTTCGCCAGAAGCGGCTTAGTCATGCTGGCCACATGACCCGGAAGCTGTACACCGGCTCCCTCGGCCAATAAAGCGAGATGAGCGCCGCAACCCCAGAGTCAGTCACAACCGGACCAAATGGTCAGGGGTCCCTTTACCTTTAAGTAATACATATAAATCTTTATCTAGAGAGGAAGCCCCCTAACATTAGCAAACTCTGCCACAGAGATGCTCGGACCCCTTTTCACCAGTAAATCCTCCACTCTTGGGTCCCCAAGATGCGGTTGGACTACAATTCCCATCATCCCTCACCAGCAGACTAAGCTGGTTGAGGATGATGGGAATCATAGTTCAATCACATCTGGGCACCCAAGAGTGGAGGGACGCTGGTTTTAAACTGTTGCTCCCCTCCGATCTTGGACACAGCCTGGATTTTGAGCTGTGTTTCCAGTTAAACTGGGAGCCTCTGAGCTTGAGTGGAGAATCACTCCCAAAGGGGATGACGAGCCGGCTATCAAACCCACATCAGAGGCACCACAATATAATATGAAATAAATTCATTATGCATTGGGGGTAGAAAGGGGATCTCCTGACGGAATCTGCAGGTGATCAATTTCATTTGGATGAAATGAACATTTTGAGAGAAATATTTTTTAAAACTACAGTGGTACCTTGGTTTATGAACTTAATCCGTTCCGGAAGTCCGTTCTTAAACCAAGGTGTTCTTAAACCAAGGTGTGCTTTCCCATAGCAGCGGGGGAACCCAATTTACAAATGGAACTCACTCAACAGGAAGCGAAACATGTTCTGCTTCCAAGGCAAAGTTCACAAACCAAAATACCTGCTTCCGGGTTTGCAGCGTTCTTAATCCAAGTTGTTCATAAACTAAGCTGTTCTTAAACCAAGGTACCACTGTACTTTCTACTTTTCCAACACCACACATTGCATTATAAAGCTCTATCCCAGGGGTCAGCAAACGTTTTCAGCAGGGGGCTGGTCCACTGTCCCTCAGACCTTGTGGGGGGGCGGACTATATTGGGGGGGGGTGAATGAATTCCTATGCCCCACAAATAACCCAGAGATGCATTTTAAATAAAAGCACACATTCTACTCATGTAAAAACACGCTGATTCCCGGACTGTCTGCGGGCCGGATTTGGAAGGTGATTGGGCCGGATCCTGCCCCCGGGCCTTAGTTTGCCTACCCATGCTCTGTCCTGTCCTCCTTTTAGCTTTTTTCTTCTTCCTTTCTCAACCCAAAGGGTGCTTTTTCAGACCTCCTTTCTTCAAATGCCTCCGTCTGAAACTCGACTTTCCCCCCGAAGCCCAAACTCCCCAGTCCTTTTACCTCCCGACTGAAATAAACCAAAAGCACAGAGTTCCCTGCCTCTGCTCATTTGGAGACTCCTGCCTGTCTCCTGCTCTGCTGTCAAAATGTTGGTTTGCAAGCGCCTTGGGGGCAGAGACTCATGAAAGGTTTGCACAAGCACATACCAAACCTGCAGCTTGATCCTCTTTCCTTCAATGTCCACTGTCCGGATTTTGAAGTCGATCCCTAGATAGGGGGGAGATGGCGTCAAGCTACTCACGCACACATGTATGGGCTCACACCCTAACAGAATCATAGAATTGGAAGGGACCCCCGAAAGTCATCTAGTCCAACCCTCTGAAATGCCGGAATCTCAGCTAAAGCATCCATGACAGGCACCCATCCATCTCTTAGGAACACAGGACGCAGCCCAGCCCTACCTGGAGAGACCTCTCCCTGAAACCTTGCAGAGCTGCTGCCAGTCAGTGCGGACAGTACTGTACTAGATAGTATAAACACTGACAACTGGGAAACACTGGCCTGTGAGTGCTCCAGTTGGAGAACAGCCTTTACCAAAGGTGTCATGGGCTTTGAAGACACTCGAACTCAGGACGCAAGGGAGGAACGTGCTAAGAGGAAGGCACGCTCGACAAATCCACACCGTGATCAACTCCTGTCCGGAAACCAATGTCCCCACCGTGGAAGGACGTGGGGATCCAGAATTGGCCTCCACAGTCACTTACGGACTCATTGTTAAAACCGTGTTTATGGAAGACAATCTTACTCAGCTACGAGTGATGGCCAAAGAAGAAGAAGAAAGACGACTAAAGACTACTTCCCAAGTTCCAGTTTATTCAGTTCCATGAGGACTGGAATCTTAAAACTATTTTTAAGAGAAGCCCATACCTCGGCAATCGAGCGCCCTGTCGCATGGATTCTGCCAAAGATCTGCACACCCACGGAACACCCATCTCATAATAAGCACCCCGGGAACTGGAGTTCCCACCTCAAGGAGCTACGATCCCCAGCGCCCTCCGCAAACTACAGTTCCCAAGAAGGAAGTCATGTGCTTTCAAGTGGTGGGTGGGTGGTGGAAGGAGCCTGGGTGAGAAGCAGGGAGGTGAAGATCCCTTAGGGTGGAAGACAGGCAGAGGGAAGGGAAGCTCCCGGGTGAGGGCTGGGAAGGTCTGCCATTTTCTGTGGTGGCCAAGATTACGCCTGACGTTTGGACAGAGAGAAAGGTTTTGTATGTGTGCCCTTGGGTGGGCTGTGCTTTTAGATACAATGCTTCTCATTTTATCCCTCTGTATGTTTTATGCTGTTGTTATTCTGCATAATAATAATAATAATAATAATAATAATAATAATAATAATTTATTTCTCTTAAAAAAACCCATCTGACTGGGTTGCCCCAGCCACTCTGAGTGGCTTTCAGCATATATAAAAACATAGTGAAACATTAAGCCTTAAAAAGCTTCCCTAAACACGGCTGCCTTCAGATGTCTTCTAAACGTCGGATAGTTGTTTATTTCCTTGTCATCTGCTGGGAGGCCATTCCACAGGGCAGGTGCCACTACCGAGAAGGCCCTCTGCCTGGTTCCCTGTAACCTTACTTCTCGCAATGAGGGAACCGCCAGACGGCCCTCGGCGCTGGACCTCAGTGTCCGGGCAGAACGATGGAGGTGTGGAGACGCTCCAGGTATACTTGTACTTCTAATATGTACTTTATTATGTGTTTCTTCTACAGGACTAGTTCAAACTGTTACTATTAGTACATGAGGCCCTTAACCGCTTTATCTTCTTAGTTTACCAGCAAGATCACCTTGCCCCATGCATGCCCCATTAACCGCTTCAGTCAACGGAACTGGCACCATTACAGGTACCTGTAAGAATACCTCTTCCGCATTTGTCAGAACTCAAAATCTTTTCGCATGGAAGCGCATGCACTTTGGAACTCCCTGGCCATTGATATCAGGCAGGTGCCTTCGCCACACGCTTTTCAGCACCTGCCAAAAACTTCTTTGTTTAGGCAAGCCCATCCAAACACCTCAAACAATTTTTAAAACCTAGTTTTAAGCTTTCAATTATTTCTTGGGATGTTTTAAAACAGTTGCTCTTAACCTTTTCACCGATGATTTTGCAGTTTTATTCTGTAAACCGCTTTGAGTTTCGTTTGGGTTTGTATCATCAGATGACGTAGAAATTTTATGGAATAAATAAAATATAACTGTATTTATATATTGCTGTTTTGATTTTTAACCTGCCTCGATACCCTCTTTGCATTTTGTTTAGGGATTTTAAATAATTAGACGGCGTATAAATTTTAAGGAATAAATAAAATATAACTGTGTTTGATTTTTAACCTGCCTCGATACCATGTTATGCATTCTGCGTTGCAAACTGACCAGCTGTCTTTTGATGAAGGGCGGCCTATAAATTTCATAAATAATGACAAATGTGCATTGAATGCAATTTAAATGCTGGTAGTGGGGGGGGTCCCATTCCTCCTGGCAGTGTAATGCAGGGGTCAGCAAACTTTTTCAGCAGGGGACCGGTCCACTGTCCCTCAGACCTTGTTGGGGGCCGGACTAGATTTTGGGGGAAAACCGAAAACAAATTCCTATGCCCTACGAATCACCCAGAGATGCATTTTAAGTAAAAGCACACATTCTGCGCATGTAAAAACACCAGGCAGGCCCCACAAATAACCCAGAGATGCATTTTAAATAAAAGGACACATTCTACTCTTGTAAAAACAAGCCAATATCCAGACCGTCCGTGGGCCGGATTTAGAAGGCGATTGGGCTGGATCCGGCCTCCTGGCCTTAGTTTGCCTACCCCTGGGCCAGGGTGTCAAACTCCGATCTGGGAGAGAGCAGGGTTCCAATCTAAAGTTACCAGACGCCCCCGTTTCCAGGGGACAGTCCCCGGATTTACAAATCGGTCCCCATCTATTTAGTAGGAAATTGAAAAGTGTCCCCGGATTCATTGGGGAAAAAATCTGGTAACCTTATTCCAGTGGCGTAGCGTGGGGGGTGCAGGGGGGGCTGGCCGCACCGGGCGCAACATCTGGGGGTTAGGGGGTGCAAATCCACGGGTTAGGGGGCGCAAATTACTTGCCCCGGGTGCTGACAACCCACGCTACGCCACTGGAGACACTAGCCTTTTCCTTGTGACAATTTCTAAGCGTACATCGCTTGGAAGAAGTAAATTCCACTGATCAGTGGCGTAGCGTGGGGGGTGCAGGGGGGGCCGGCCGCAACATCTGGGGGTTAGGGTTAGGGGCCGCAAATCCACAGGTTAGGGGGCGCAAATCCACGGGTTAGGGGGCGCAAATTACTTGCCTTGCCCCGGGTGCTGACAACCCACGCTACGCCACTGCCTTATTCCAATCCCCACTCAGCCCAAATCTCACTTGGCCTCTCCTACCTCTCAGGGATGTTGTGGGGTTTAAATGTGGAGGGAGAGAATCGTGCCCTTGCATCAAAAGGTGGGATATCGATGCGTTTGATGGATAAACAAACTAATGTCTTGGGGGATTCGGACTGGGAGAAGGAGGATGCGAAGATCGAGGTGCAAGGGGGTGACAGATCCCCTCCCTTTCCCCAGATCTCCCCCTCACCGCCCACCCCATTCCCCTGGAACCCCCCTCACCGCCCCCCAACCCCTCTCACCGATGGTGCTGATATAGGTCCCGCTGAAGTTGTCTTCTGCAAAGCGGATGATCAGGCACGTCTTCCCCACTCCACTGTCTCCGATCAGGAGCAGCTTGAAGAGGTGATCGTAAGATTTGGCCATGGCCCCCGGAGAGTTGCAAACTTGGGTTCTCCCCCCTCTTTCCTGGGAAGAAAGAAAAGAAAGAAAGAGAAGGGGGAAAGAGAAAGAAAGAAAAATCAGAAAAGTTTAAAGGGGGGGAAGGGATGAGAAGTTGCGAGGTGGAACCCAAACTCCTCCTCTCGCCCAGCAACCTTTTTTTTCCTCCTCTTCCTCCTTCTTCCCAGCCAGCGGGAGGCTCAGACCACTCCCCCATTCCTCCTCGCTGGAAGGCCAGAAAGAAAAGCCGCTTGCCCCCCCCCCTCCCGCGGGCAGGGAGGGGTTAAGCCAGCAGGGCTGAAAATTCTGAGCTGACTCAGCCCCGGGAGGAGCGGATTTCTTCAATGGGCTCTTCTTCCCCCGCCCCCGCGCGCCCCGGGCGGCATGAATGAACTTGGCGCTGCTGCTCATTCATGCCCCCAAAGGGAGACCTGACGCCTGGGGGAGTGCGGTGCAGTGGTTAGAGTTCCGGGACCGGGGAGAGGGCAGGGTTTGTAATGTCCTGCTCAGGCCACCGTGGAGCTTGCTGGTGTGTTCTTGAGCCAGTCGCCCGTCTCTCCTACTTTGCAGGGTTGTTGTAAAGGGGATGGGAGAGAGCCAGGCATCCCACCTTTTTTCAACACTAAAAAGTGGGGTAGAAACGGGATACAGAACTAAGTAAGAGCCATTCGCAAGGCGCTTGGCTGCCGAGAGTGTCCTTGAGCATGTGCAAAGTACCAAAGGGAATTCTCAGTAGTGGCACCGGCCCTGTGGAACGCCCTCCCACCAGATGTCAAAGAGAACAACAACTACCAGACTTTTAGAAGACATCAGCCCTGTTTAGGGAAGCTTTTAATGTTCGATGCATTACTGTATTTTAATATTTTGTTGAAAGCCGCCCAGAGTGGCTGGGGAAGCCCAGACAGATGGCTGCGGTATAAATAATAAATTATTATTATATATTATTACTTTCCTTGAGTTGCTGCATAGCGACCTTCACACCTTGTGCACATGCGCCCGTGTTAAGCTGGTGTATGCCCCATACTTTAAAGTACCGTACATGTTTCCACAAGAAATCCTTGGAACTGTACTTTGCTTCTCACAAAACTACAGTTCCCAGCACCTTTAACAAACTACAGTTCCCAAAGAGGTTCACAACATTAACCTACTGTATAAAAAAAAACCCCAAAGGTTTCCATCTTTTATTATCTGTAATGGACAGAGTGTTGCTGGAAACAGGCAGAGGTTCAACACGTGAAACGCTCCCCTCCATTTCTTCTTTACGCCAGGAAAAGCCTCCATTTTTTTTCTTGTTTTCTAGCGGAGGAAAGGCGCAGGATTTTGGTCTGCTAAGCACACCAGGAAAAGAGGGTGTGATCCTGCATCTCGATTTAAGGAAACAATGGCCTGTCTGTATCCGTTACTCCCATCCACTGACTTCAATCGCACCATGTAGAGTTAGCAGCAGGGGATTCCGGCAAACGGTCAATTGGCTTAGATATTTTTAGACTGTATAAAACTCCTGAGGTTGATCAGGGAGTTGTAGAAGAAATCAGAATAATGAAGCATAAATAAACTGTTAGTTGCCATATTTCAAACAAGTGAAAATCCAGACACAAAAGTCGTTGAACAATTTTTGAAGGGAAATCACCAAAAACGATACTCCGGCACTGCTTCTGAAATATACTCAGAGTCGCAAAGTGATTTCATGCTCTTTATTCAGCTCATAGTGGTGAGGAGGAATGAATAAAAGTCCCCTCAAAGTATCTGCTTTATATACATTATTTACACAATGGGCTGCACATGATTGGTTAATTCTGGAATTCTACTGTAAGCCAATCAGGTTGTGGATTCACTTATATCTGGAGCATGATTGGGTGGTTCCTGCCAACCAATCATACTGCTGCATTGTTCTTGGACCAATCAGACTGCTGCATTCTGAATCCTATTGTTCTAGGACCAATCAGACTGCTGTAATTTGGATCCTATTGTTCTAGGACCAATCAGACTGCTGCAGTTTGGATCCTATTCAACTCAGTACATAACAGCTTCCTACTGCAGTATTCTGGCTACGTCCAGTAAATGCCAGACGGACTTCAACTGGTAGATTGGGAGCCCTCAGTGGGTGAGAGCCTGACCCAAGGAGAGTGGAAACAGAAGCACTACCACCATGAAGAAACATGGTAAAAAGTTAATAAATGGCTCCCCAAATGCATATTTGGATCCTGGCTTGTAAGACATACAGTGGTACCTTGGGTTACATACGCTTCAGGTTACAGACTCCGTTAACCCAGGAATAGTACCTCGGGTTAAGAATTTTGCATCAGGATGAGAACAGAAATCATGCTCTGGCGGTGCGGCAGCAGCAGGAGGCCCCATTAGCTAAAGTGGTGCTTCAGGTTAAGAACAGTTTCAGGTTAAGAACGGACCTCCAGAACGAATTAAGTACTTAACCCGAGGTACCACTGTACTTGGATCACAGAATGAGAGAACGTGGAATGTCAGAAACAGGAATTGATTATACATATTGTGAAGGTCTGTAGGATCGATTTAGTAATATGGTATTTTATTTTGTTGCACTGCAAAGCATAGCACTGAGAAGATGAAGAAGAAGAGGAGGAGGAGGAGGAGGAGGAGGAGGAAGAAGAAGAAGAAGAAGAAGAAGAAGAAGAAGAAGAAGAAGAAGAAGAAGAAGAATGAATGTATACCCCACCCATCTAGCTGGGTTGCCCCAGCCACTCTGGGCAGCTCCCATCATCATCATCATCATCATCATCATCATCATGTGTTAAAACATCAAACATTAAAAAGTTCCCTAAACAGGGCTGCCTTCAGATGTCTTCTAAAAGTCAGACGGTTGTTTATTTCCTTGACATCTGGTGGGCACCACTACCAAGAAGGCCCTCTGCCTGGTTCCCTGTAACCTCACTTCTCGCAGTGCGGGAACCGCCAGAAGGCCCTGCGCACTGGACCTCAGTGTCAGGGCTGGACGATAGGGGTGGAGACGCTCCTTCAGGTATACTGGGCCGAGGCTGCTTAGGGCTTTCAAGGTCAGCACCTACACTGTTAGATGTGATTTTGGTGTTTTCCTTTTTAATTTTTTTTTATTAAGACTGTAAACTCCTTGAGGGCAGGGATCTATTTTTTACCCGTATGATTATTTAGGGTGCCATTAACAATGCTGTATCACGATACCATTCCAGATGTCTGCTGAAATCATTATTGTTTCAGCAACTCTCTCCAGAAACACATCATTTAGTTATTTGTTCTAAATGTGTTTAATTCTTTTAAGTTGTTTTTAGTGATGCTTTTATGCATAATTGTTTTTAATTGGTCTGTGTATTTCATGTTTTATATACAATTTAATCTGTTTACTGCTCAGGGATTATTATAAGGAAATATTATACATTTCCTAAATAAAAAGAACCCTATAATGTACTGATAGCGGTTCAGTTCTCTGAGAAACTGCACCAGTGATGCAGAATTCATCTGTAGAAACGGTTTCACTGATTTTTTATAGTCTGTGGGAATGGTTTTGCAGTTATTGCTTTTGGAAATTGTAGTTTATTTTTTGTATTTTATCATATTTTACATTGTCATACACAACTCTGATGGCTTCAGGCTTTGAAGCGGTTTATAAATGTGTAAAATAAGAAATAAATATGAAGAGAGGAATTCCAAGGTTTGCAAAAGTGTGTGTGTTTGGGGTTGGGGAAAATCCATTAGGATGGCTGTTTAGTAGACGACAACAACAACGGACACTTTGTTGTTGTTTAGTCTTTTAGTCATGTCCAACTCTTTGTGACCCCATGGACCAGAACACGCCAGGCACTCCTGTCTTCCACTGCCTCCTGCAGTTTGTCAAACTCATGTTCGTAGCTTTGAGAACACTGTCCCACCATCTCGTCCTCTGTCGTCCCCTTCTCCTTGTGCCCTCCATCTTTCCCAACATCAGGGTCTTTTCCAGGGGGTCTTCTCTTCTCATGAGGTGGCCAAAGTCTTGGAGCCTCAGCTTCAGGATCTGTCCTTCCAGTGTGAGAGCCAGTGTGGTGTAGTGGTTAAGAGCGGTAGTCACGTAATCTGGGTAACCGGGTTCGCGTCTCCGCTCCTCCACATGCAGCTGCTGGGTGACCTTGGGCCAGTCACACTTCTGTGAAGTCTCTCAGCCCCACTCACCTCACAGAGTGTTTGTTGTGGGGGAGGAAGGGAAAGGAGATTGTTAGCCGCTTTGAGACTCCTGAAGGGGAGTGAAAGGCGGGATATCAAATCCAAACTCTTCTTCTTCTTCTTCAGTGAGCACTCAGGGCTGATTTCCTTCAGAATGGATAGGTCTGATCTTCTCGCAGTCCATGGGACTCTCAAGAGTCTCCTCCAGCACCACTGTTATAGCACACTGAGGACTGAATATGCCAACGATGCAGAAAATTCTGATTGTTCAGGTGAGGGAATGGCAATTTGGGATGGGATGCAGTCAGACTGGAATGGAATATCCTGGAAAACAGCATGGATGGATGGCAGCCAGAGCAGAAGCTTTCCATACAGCTATATTTTGTTGCAGATTCCGCTTTCTTGATGATGATGATGATGATGATGATGATTACTAGTCGGATGAGATACATGCAGGAAGGAAGGGGATAGATCTAGGCTAGAGGAAGAGTCGTAGCTCAATGGGTGGAGCTTAATCTGCCTTGCAAGGAGGTCCCAGCTTCAATCCTCAATGGCATCTTCAGTTAGGGCTGAGAGAGAGACCTCTGGACAGACCCCTGGACTGCTGCTGCCAGTCAGTGTGGGCATTGCTGAGCCAAGATGGACCAAGGACTCCAGCCCAATATATGGCAGCTTCTTATGTTCCTGGGGTGGAAGTACCTATTATAACTAAACAGAACCCTCAGTATTGTCTACACCGACTGGCAGCAGTTGTCCAAGGCTTTGTGGGGAGGTCTCTTTCCCAGCCCAACCTGGAAATTCTGGGTGGAACTGAACCTGCGGCCTTCTTGCATGCAAATCAAATGCTCTCCCACAAGGTGGGAGCCTCTACCCTTGGCTGGTCTGCACTGTTAATAAGCAATGTTTGCCTCTTGCAATGGATTGGAGTTCTCAGCTGATTTAAAAGCAAGACTTATAGGCAGTAGCCTATAGCTTCCTCTGGATTTTTTAAAAAATAAAATAAAGATAAAGTTGGAATACTATACAGTGGTACCTTGGGTTACATACGCTTCAGGTTACATACGCTTCAGGTTACACACTCCGCTAACCTAGAAACAGTGCTTCAGGTTAAGAACTTTGCTTCAGGATAAGAACAGAAATCGGGCTCTGGTGGCGCAGCGGCAGCAGCAGGAGGCCCCATTAGCTAAAGTGGTGCTTCAGGTTAAGAACAATTTCAGGTTAAGTACGGACCTCCGGAACAAATTAAGTACTTAACCTGAGGTACCACTGTACTCACTTCATGCAGGAGCAAACCTCGTTGTGCTCACGGGACATCATTTTGAGTGAGTATCTATAGGATTGCTTGATCCATCATTTCTCATTCTCATCTTGGCTAACGAGCCACGGCAGAAATATAGCCAATGAATAAAACGGAAATAAAGAAGTAAATCTTGCACCCAAACAACCACTTGGGAGCAGGCGAAGGCCACATCTCTCACTGGTGGTTCTAAGGCCTTCGGTTTGGGGTGGGACACAGATTTAAGGCAGGAGCCCATTTTGTAATGGGCTATGTAACATCAGAGAGAGTTATGGCGCTGGCATCATCATCACCCTTGCCATGACATCATCTGCCTCCATAGCCCAGAGTGCCTATGGAAGAGCTGGTTCACACCAGGATGATGTCATACCAGGATGATGTCACTCCATTCCCCACGTGGGGTTTTTCATTCATTCATTTATCAAGAGATTTTGATCCCTGCCTTTTAGGGATCACAAGGCACTTTACAAAACAGGAACCAGGCTTAAAACATGACAATATTTATTTTTTTAAAAAAAAACCTAACGGAGTCCTATCAAAATTAGACAAGCTGACAATAAGATCAATGAAATGCTTGGTGGTGGTGGTGGTTTTTTAAAAAATAAATGTTCAGCAACAGTTTGAAAACCACAAGAAACAGGACGGCAGTTCCAGAGAGGATGGGCCACCACACACAAAAAAAAAAAAATCCTGTCCCTGGTACTCACCAGCTTTTGAGGTGGATATGGGAACCCAGGCATGTTCCTAGATGTGCAGGTGGTCCCTCAAATGGCTGGGACCCAAACCGTTTTAGTTTTACTTGTGAAGACCCGCATTTGAATGGGAGCCCAGAAATCAGGACATAACCTGAGTCACTGAAGCAAATGGTGAAATAAGTAAGTCGGGTTTTGGCAGCAGTCTCCAAGGGGAGCCCCGTGTAGAAAGCATTACAGTAGTGCAACCCAGACATGACCAACATGTGTGCAATTTGAGGAGAGGCCTCTTTTTTCTAGACAAGGCTGGAGCTGGTAAAGCAGCCTAAGGTGATTGATGCCCTTTGTGGCCACCTCAACATCTCCATGTATAGAGGTGGGTTCAGGAAAACCAACAGCGATGTCTGAATGCTTCATGGGAGTGAAACCTCAGCCCAAAGCAGCATAATTTACTGTTTTATTACAAATACTACAGCTGCTGCTACTACTACTACAGTGGTACCTCAGATTACATATGCTTCAGGTTACAGACACCGCTAACCCAGAAATAGTGCTTCAGGTTAAGAACTTTGCTTCAGGATGAGAACAGAAATCGTGCTCCGGTGGCGCGGCGGTAGCAGGAGGCCCCATTAGCTAAAGTGGTGCTTCAGGTTAAGAACAGTTTCAGGTTAAGTATGGGCCTCCAGAACAAATTAAGTACTTAAGCTGAGGTACCACTGTACTAGTCAAATCTTACTTCAAGGAACTCAGAGCAGTCTCTGTGGTTCTCTTCCCATTTTATACTTCTAAAAACCCTGTAAGGTAGATCAGGCTGACAAAGGCCTAATAATAATAATAATAATAATAATAATAATAATAATAATAATAATAATAATAGTATTTTTATTATTTATACCTAGCCCATATGGCTGGGTTTCCCCAGCTACTCTGGGCAGCTCTCAACAGAGGACTGAAAACAGAATAAAGCTTCAAACATTAAAAACTTCCCTAAACAGGGCTGCCTTCAGATGTTTTCTAAACATCAGATAGCTGCTTATTTCCTTGACATCTGATGGGAGGGCGTTCCACAGGGCGGGCGCCACTACCAAGAAGGCCCTCTGCCTGGTTCCCTGTAACTTCACTTCTTGCAGGGAAGGAACCGCCAGGAGGCCCTCGTAGCTGGATCTCAGTGTCAAGGCTGAAAGAGGGGGGTGGAGACGCTCCTTCAAGTATACTGAGGATTTGAACCCTGGGTTCCCTTGTCCTAGTCCAAGAGCCAGTGGTGGGGCTGCCATGTCAGACTAGATGTGGGAGACCCAGGTTCAAATGCCGCCTCGGCCATGATGCTCACCGGGTGACCTTGGGCCAGTCACTGCCCCTTAGCCAAACCGACCTCACAGAGTTGTTGTGGGGAGGAGATATGGAGAGAACCACGCATGTCACCTTGAGCTCTTTAGAGAAAAACAAATAACAAATAAACTCCTTAACCACACCACAGATGGGGCTGGCAGGATGCGACGTCTAATGTGGAGAGCCACTCTGGTGTATTTGAAGGTGCGGGGGGTGAGTTAAGACCTGGGTTCAAATCCCCACCCAGCCATGAAGCTCACTGGGTGAATTTGAGCCAGCCTAGCTTACCTCATAGGGACGCGGGTGGCGCTGTGGGTTAAACCACAGAGCCTAGGACTTGCCGATCAGAAGGTTGGCGGTTCGAATCCCCGCGCTGGGGTGAGCTCCCGTTGCTTGGTCCCTGCTCCTGCCAACCTAGCAGTTCAAAAGCACGTCAAAGTACAAGTAGATAAATAAGTACCGCTCCGGTGGGAAGGTAAACGGCGTTTCCATGCGCTGCTCTGGTTTACCTTTTTTAGCTTACCTCACAGGGTTGTTGTGAAGCTAAAACGAGGCATGTCTACATTACCCTGAGCACCTTGGGAGGAAAAGTGAGGCATGATTAAATGGAATTGTGAATGGTTTTAAGCTGTAAATTGTAAGTTGCTTAAAACTGATTCAAAGTTGTTTTTCAAATATTTTCAATGTGTGTTTTCATGTTGTAACCCGCCCTGAGGCCTGAAGGTGAACGGCAGGTCATTATTATAAATAAATAAATAAATAAATAAATAAATAAATAATATGCCAGGAATAGAGAAAAATACCTTTATATCCCTCTATTACTTGGCTCATTTATCTTGTTTTCATGAAACCCTCTCAAAATGGCGGCCTGGCGACTCGGCTGCCCTTCTCAAGAAGGCCGTCTCGCCAGTCCCTCCTTCGCCTCACCGCGACCTTCCCATCATGGCGGCCCTCCCTCCCGCAATCCGCTTCCAACCAGGGGCACTTCCGATCCCGCCCCATCCCCTTTCCAAAATGGCGGCTGAGAGGCGCACCCCCCCTCCTCCAGAGCGCGGCGTCGTCGAAGGAAGGGCGCGCAGGCTGGGTGAAAGGTCGAGGTGGCCACGCCCCCTTTGGCTCGGCTTCCGCCCGTGCGGGGAAACCCCGGAGCGGATATAGCGCCCTCTCTTTCCGGTCTGGCTCCTTTTCGGCCGTAGCTGCCTCCACGCGAACATGCCTGTGAGTCCTTTGCTGGGTCTGGGCGCCAGCGGAGCGGCGAGGCCTTGGTGCCCCGTCCCTCCCCGGCTCGGCCTTTCGGGCCCCGATAGGTTGGGGAAAGGGGGTCGCTCGTGGTCGTCGCCTTGGGCTTCCACCCCGCTCCAGGCGCCCCTTCGCCCTCCCTTCCCTTCCCTCACACCTCCCTGGTCGGGGATGGGAGGCTCAAAATGGCGGCCTGGGGAGGGAGGGGAGATATTTACTTCTCTGACTCCTCCCCTCTCCCCGCTTTTTAAAAATGTTCTCCGTTAATAAGAGATTTATATGAATAGTAACTTGGTTTTGAAGGGAAAGGAGGAGCAGAGCAGCCTGGGAGGCGGGTGCCAGCGAAACCACTTGTCCCAGCTGAGGGTCATCTGGTCTCGCTGCGTTATTTTGTTTAAAAGTGAGCCTATTTTGAGTCGGTGCGTGTGTGTGTGTGTGTGTACACGTGTATATATATATATGTCTGTATGTATTTACGTATGTAGCATTTGTATCCTGCCTTATTCTCCAAGGAGCTCAAGGTGGCGCACATGATTCTTCCCCCCATTTTTTTTAATGCCCCACAACAACCCTACGAGGTAGGTTAGGCTGAGAGGCAGTGTGTGAGCTTCACGATTCAGGGATTTGAAGTCTGGTCTCTCCCAGGTCCTAGCCTGGCACTCTGACCATACACCACAGTAGCTCTCTACCTTGCAAAGTTTTCTCTTAATCCATGTATACTTAGATACGTATTTATGGCTTTGGAGATTTCAAAAAGAAAGCAAGTTTGTGGAGACTATATTTCCGTGAAATCTTGCAACAGTCCTGGTTGGTTAATAGGCAGGCAGGGGGCAACGTTGGCCAGTGCCCTCAGTTGCAGGGGTTGTCTGAGGCCACTTGATAATATTTGAATTGGGGGTTTGAGGAACAACTGCTGCTAAACTGGCCCTCTAGAGGTGGTGGTTCTCCATGCCAGCAAAGCACTGCTCATGGTTTGGGGTTATGGGAGTTCCAGATGGAGGGTCACTGGTTCCTCACCCACATAATAAACATAGTTGTTGGTTGTTTGTATGCTAGCTAAGCATTCATGGCACTTGAAAACTACCAGAGGATCTTAAAATATAGTATTTGGGCCTTTGGAGTTCTTTCCCCTTTAATAGACTTATGAGAAGACTTTCCTCTTTCAGCAGACCTTTTAAACGGAAATCTTCCCCAGTCTGCACCTGTACTGGAATTGTTCTTAAAGATGGTTTTCTCACTTGTGTTCAGCCCTGAACTACTTTGGAAGGAAGGGTGGGGGTATAAAATGAATAAATTCACCAATAATAAAAGACTGTGCTTCATGGAAAAGGGGGGTTATGAGGAAGGGGGTTAAGGGGGCAGTGCTACTTTTTTTTTTAGGTCTGGTAGGCATGGACCCCCTCAACCATGTTTTCCTAACCAAATTGCTAGCTACTTAACATGAATATGTACACAAGTACTTTGTTAGGGGTTTGGGAGTTAAATGTGTTGTGGGGATTGAGAGGTTTGTTCTTCATTCTAAAGTCCTTGGTTTATGGGCATTCCCTGCAGCTCGCAAAGGATCTCTTGCATCCCTCCCCTGAGGAGGAGAAGAGGAAACATAAGAAGAAGCGCCTGGTCCAGAGTCCCAACTCTTACTTCATGGATGTGAAATGTCCAGGTAGGGAGGAGGAGTGTGTTAAAACAAGGCTGGTTGTGTTTTTATGTCCTGCAACTTGTATATACAGTGGTACCTCTGTTTTCGAACACAATCGATTCCGGACGTCCATTCAAGTTCTGAAGTGTTTGAAAACTGAAAGCGGAAGCCTCAAAACGGAAGCCTCAATACAGAAATCTCAAAACTGAAGCTGCATTTTCCTGTTTGACTTCTGAGGCGCGTTTCCAGGTTTTTGGCGTTCGAGTTCCAAAACATTCAACTACAGAGGTGTTCGAAAACCGAGGTACCACTGTACTTGTTTTGGGCAAGGGGCTGGATCACGTATGCTGTCAGTCACATAGTTCTACGTTTTTTCTCACAGTTAGCTGCTTTGCATTGCTGGGAGCTCATACGGGGAGGGGGAAAACCTTTGCTATTTGCTCAGGCATGTGAACTGGCAGAAGGTGTCTATGTAGGAAATGAGGCCTCTTGTGTTGGGGTTACAGAAGAAGAAATGTCAGAGCACTACGGTTACCTTGGAAATCGTTGCTCCTATGGTAAAATACCTGGCCTTGGAAAGGCTATACCCACATGTGTAACTCGGCAGGCAAGTAAAGAAGGTCATGGCCTTCATGCTGGTGGCACTGAGATTGGGCTTTCCCCTTTCTATCTTCAGGAACATCTGCCTTACATCGAGTCAGATTATTGGTCCATCTAGTTTGGTGTTGTCAACACTGACTGGCAGTGGCTCTCCAGGGTTGCAGGCAGGGGACATTCCCAGCCTTTTCTGGAGATGCCAGGAATTGAACCTGGTACATGCTGCACATGAAGCAGATGCTCTGTCCACTGAGCTACGGCCTTCCCAAATAGTTGGTAAAGACCTTACTTAAGCTAAGGTGTTTTGGTTATGTACAAATAGAAAAAATGGGATATGGAGCAAACAAATCACAGGTTTACCTGCATCTTGCAGTTTTAGCCCACATAAAGGATTTGAGTCAATACAGGTGATTGAAAGGAGATGGGGTGGTGTAGGTTTGTCTCCAAGGTTGAAACGCTATTCTAGCAATTATCCCGTTTAGCACTTTTTCTGGTTAAATTTCCCGATATTCTAGGCATTATACATTTTGGAGAGGGTCCTCTTGCATTTCTTTGAAGTGGATCCAAAGTGATGTTTTTTCTTTTCCCTCTCTCAGGTTGCTACAAAATCACCACTGTGTTCAGTCACGCTCAAACAGTTGTTCTGTGTGTCGGCTGTTCAACTGTGCTGTGCCAGCCCACTGGGGGAAAGGCAAGGTTGACAGAAGGTAAGCAGGCAGCTTAATTGGCTGTTTTTAAAGACCTGCTCTTAGAGCAAATCACTTCTGCCTTATCTCCTCTGTTCCTTTGCCATTTTCTATTGCGGCATTTAAGCAGTGTGTGTTTAATTGCATCCCTTCCCTGTTATTATGTAACCTTTCCCCCCCTCTCTTCTGTAGAAGTGGATGGTTAAAGCTGCTTAGAGCAGGTGGAATCTGGAAGTGGGTGATTGGTTTTTTAACCTGCCCTAAGGCAGTCTGCCGGTTTTCTTTTGCTTTTAAAATTCACAAGTTGGGTAACTATTATGTCAGGCTTTGTAACAAAACACACCGGGGTTCAGATAACAAGAGGGAAGGTCTGGAGCTATCACTTTTTGCAGCAACCACTTTGGGTGCGGGGACATGCCTCCAGTAATTAAGATTTTGGGTATTATGGATAGAGTCTTGGGGGAGTGAAGGGTGGCTCTGTTTTTTTGTTTTTAATCATGTGACATAATCGGAGTAGCCTTCTGTAAGACTTTCTTTAAATGAGCCATGATGAATTTCAACTCTCCCGGATGCTGTGCTCAGGAGGTCGAGAAGTCATGTGTAAATAAGAGCTGTTGTGTTTTCTTTTTGTTCACTGTGTGGCCTTCCACCCCACCCTGTTTGCAGGATGCTCCTTCAGGCGAAAGCAGCACTAAATTAAGCAGATGTTTGTCCAGGATGGGTGGGGCTATGTGCACAGTCGTCGGCTCCGGTGCGGAGGATCTCAAGAGCATGGACGGTGGGAGTCCCGACACAAGTGAGATGTGAGCTGCAACTGTGTGGCTCTTGAGGATTTCAGCTGTTGTTGCTGCTGCCTCTGGAATAAGGAGAGCAAAAGATGGCTTTCGCACTGTCCTTGTAGCCTCACCCATCTGACTCAATAAATTTTGGATATAAAGACAGAATCATGTTTTCTGTAGTGTGTGCGTGTTGGGGGCTGGGAGTTGGTTGCCAGTGTGGCTGCCTGAGATTCTCTGGATCTAGCTACAGGTTAAAATAGAACAGACTCTACGGATTAATAGCTTTACCTTGTAAAATGTGGAAATGCGCAGCACATAGCAGATATGCAACAAAGCAGCTTCTGTGCATTCTGCTGCCTGAAAGGGGCTTCTGTCCCAAGTAAAAAGGCCAAAGGGTGTTTAGAACAGATTGCCATGTTATTTTCCAAGTTCTTCCAACTATGTCTGCCCTTCCTATTTAATGAAGACAGCTGCCACAAGTTTCCACCAGTTTACTTTTTAACACATGGCTTATAGGTGCCTCCGCGTCCAGCGATGGTCATCTTCGAACGCTCCAAAGCCAGGCCTGAGTCCTGTTCCTGACACTGGAATAGTGATTTTGCATGCTGGGTGGAGAGGAGAGGTACCCTGTAAATAAAATAGGGTGGGTGGGAAGAGAAAGAGCTGTTTGAAGCTACCTATAGATGTGCTCAGAAATGGTTTGCCAGTTGAAAGACTACCCAGCTGCTGTGTGTGGCTGTTTGAATACCATGTTGTGAAATGCCATGTTGATTGCTGCAAGTGAACCCTCTGGGTGGTTGCACAGCGGGACTAAGAAACCCAAAGATGACAAATCAGAGGTCTGATAAGCCAGGCAATGCAAGGGCGGGCTCTGGAAATGTTTTGTCCAGAGTCCACATGCTGGTGACCTAACCACCCGAAGATAATTCCAAAGGTCACCCCACCACACCCTAAACATACTTTCGAATAAGCAACATTTGATATGAATGCAGGAAGTATTGGGGGAAGCTTCCTTTCAACTCACCTGTCTGTACCATGCCTGATGTGGGAACGTACACTACGGGGACTGCCTGTACTCTGCTCAGGAAGGCATTGTAGGCTGTGGGGGTCGAAGCATCACATCAAGGTTAGTTCCACCCTTGCCCTTTTCTGAACCACTGGCAGCAACACCCTTCACATAATTTAGCTGACTCCGCTTATGGTTTGTGGGCTATTCCACTTGAAGCATGGGAGTTCAAGTGAAGAAATGCATATAAAGTGGTCACTAGCACAGAGTCCTAGAATCAGTGTTGCAAGGCACTGCAAGGCTTGTCCAGTCCAATCCCCGGGCATGCAGGAAACTCAACTATAAGTATCCGTGACCGATGGCCATCCAGCCTCTGCTTAAAAACCTCCAAGGAAGAGAGCCCACAACCACCTTTGCATGTCTGCTTTCCCCTGTGTGTGCATCTATGTAATCCTTCCCATCAATCTGAGGCAGGCCAGTATTCCTGCAAGGGCAGAGAGGCTGGAGGGCACAGCATGTGGGCTTGCTGGTTCCCCACTTGCTCTTTCAGAAAGGCCTGGTTCCTCCAGGGCAGGGGTCTGCAACCTTTAAGACAAAAAGAGCCACTTGGACCAAAGGAAAAAAAACTGGGAGCCGCAAAACCATTGCGACATTTAAAACAGTGGGGAGTGTCGGGGCACACAATGCGCCTCCTCCCCTCACTAGTATCCGCCCCGGAGCCGCGGCAAAGGTGTAAAAGAGCCACATGCGGCTCCGGAGCCGCGGGTTGCTGACCCCTGCTCCAGGGTATATTGTGCCTGCCTTTGCAAATCCACTTACTGAGAAAGATGACCATGGTGGATGCTAAAACAGCGAAGATGGTGAAGAGGAGGACCTGGTAGGAGCCCACAAGCTGCTTGACAAGGCCTGCTTCAGCACACTGATCTAGGAGGAGAGACAAGACCTGTCTGCTCTGGGCTGGTGCAGGATATTATCCCCTGTGACCGTCCAGATGGAAGCACAGGCCTCCGTTCATGGCTTGACTGCTATGGTCCTTACCAAACAGATGCCTGTCTGGCAGTGCCCGCATTAACACAGCTGCCTTCTGGCCTGTAAGAGTGCAGGAGAGGTTGACGAAGACGGGTGCTGCCATCTGCTGGAGGGATGTGAGGTTGACCACGCTGACTGGGAAGACGACAAGCCCGGGCATGTCCACCAGATGGAAGGGGCGTCCCACTTGGATCACTGGGGAGCTGGGCTGGGCCTTGGCAGGAAGGACGGAGGGAAAGTTGAGTCGTTAGGAAAACAACAGAGCTGCAATCCAAAGGGGTCTGTTGCTCTGTCGCAGCAACAACAGTGGCTTGTAGCACCTTAAAAGACAGACCAGAATCTATGCAGGATTAGCTTTTGTGGGCTAGATCTGCCTTAAGCAGCTGCAAGGACCCTTATTCTCACTTGGCAAGCTGTCTCTCCATATTTTGCATTCTCCCTCAAGAGGAGGAGGTTATTAAAATACTGCTTGTCTACTGAAAAAAATCAAAGCTGGGATGGATCTGCTTGTCTCTAAGGTGCCCTGAGACCTAAGTCTTTTATTGCAAGCTCTGCACAATTTCCACCACTGAGCAACAGGCTTGTTTCCTTAATAGTCCAGGAATGACCAGCCTCCTGTTGTTTCAAACCAATGGCTTGTCTACACTGTCCGAGTTAGAGCCATAGAAACTGATCAGTGTGACTAACTTAAGCCCATTCATTTAAATATGCTTGCTCCGAGTAGAACTTAGCTGGATACCAGCCCATATATCACTGCCAGAGGTTGAATCCACCTTCCCAATTTCTATCCTGCCACTTCCTCCCCAAGGAGCTCATGGTGGCAAACAGAATTAAATATAAAACACCCTTTAAACAGAATTAAGAACATCTAGAAATGTTTTGAAAGGGTCACATAAACTCCCAACTATTGATTTCAAGGTTGCTGGGAACAGTATATTTCAGCTACCAGATGCCTAGGTAATCAGGAGTGTTTTTAACTTCCTCCTGAACATTAAAAAGTGAGGTAGATTGACATGCCTCACCAGGGAGGGCCTTCTGTAAAGGGGGAGCCACCAGTAAGAAGGCCCTGCAATGGGTCAGGGCTAACTGGGCAGTTTCCTGCTGGCTTGTAGGGCCTGAGATGATTGAAATGATGCATGCAACTCCTTGCTCTTCATAACCATACACGTAGACCAGGCATGGGGAACCTTATCCCGAAATGGACCCCGTATTCAAAGGCTGGTTGTAATGTGGACCAATGCTATAAGCATCCCTTATACACCCAGCAGATGGCTGCAGTCTATGGGAGAGCCTCTCCTCCACGTCCCAGAGATCTCAGAAGCCAGTGCTGCCGTCATCTGGAGCAGGGCTTTTATGTGGCTGCCGCATCCTGAGCCGCTGACTTGCCTCTGTTTCTTCAGTCACTCGCCTCGCCCCCAGCACCACGATTTCCCTGCTCAGCTCTGTGCTGCTGAAGACCACTTCGGACTGGTTCATGTAAAAGGCAGGCAGAAAGGGCACCGAGAGCCTCTGTGTCCCCTCTGGGCTCTGATCGCTGAGGAGGGAGGCCGTCACGTGCACCGACCCCCCAGCGGTGCTCAGCGCCAGCAGGTCGGCCTCCGGCTGGTCTTTCACGGTGATGATGCAGGCGTAGAGACCTTGAGTTTGGGAAGAGGGAAACCAGATTGGGAGCTGCCCTGTATTGACTCAGGATGCTGGGTCCACCTTGCTCAACACCAGGCATGGGGAACCTTGGTCTGAACTACGATTCCCATCAGCCCCTGCAAGATTGGCTCAGTGGCCAGGGGTGATGGGAGTTGTAGTTCAGCAACATTTGGAGCACTACAGGTGTGTCCCCTGCCCCCCCCCCAGTCTACACTGAATAGCCACAGTTCTCCAAGGTTTCAGATGGGGAACACTCACAGCCCTTCTTGGAGAAGCCGGGGATTGAATTTGGGACTTTCTGCAGATGTTCTACTCCTGAGCCCTTCCTTCTAAGGTTCCAGTCCTCAATGTTCTAAATACAGGGCTGATTTAAGTAGGAAATTAGGAAGCTGTCATACTGAATCTGTGACCTTCTACATGCAAAGCACATGCAGAGCACTGAGCTATAGCATGTCTGGGAATGTTTTTAGCATATGATACATTCCTATGGGCAAAACAGAGTTAGAGGCGATGGTAGTGAGCTAGGATTGGGAAGTCCCTGGTGCAAATCTGGGGCATAAATTCTCACCACAGGGCCCTGGGCACGGTATTTTTCGCTCTATAAGACGCACCTGGCCATAAGACGCACCTAGTTTTTAGAGGAGGAAAACAAGAAAAGCCAGCAAGAGCTGCAGACACGCTCGCTCGGCGCGGCTCTTTAAAGATAGAGCGGTTCTTGCTGGCTTTTCTGGGAGGTGGGAGAAGGGACCGATGGGCTGCCCTCTGTCCCTTCTCCCACCTCCCTGAAAAGCCAGAGCATGCTGCGCAGCCAGCAGAGCAAGAGCGATAGCTGCGCAGCGGCTTTTGCTCTGCTGGCTTCCCAGCGAAGCAGAATGAGGGACGGAAGGGGCTCCGTAAGGGCTCATCCTGTCCCTCATCCTGCTTCACTGGGAAAGCAGCGTAATGAGAGGTGCTGCGCAGCTCTCCCTCTTGCTGTGCTGGCTGCGCTGCCTGCATTCGCTCCATAAAACGCACACACATTTCCCCTTACTTTTTAGGAGGAAAAAAGTGCGTCTTATGGAGCGAAAAATACGGTAAGTAACTCTGAGTCTCCCATGACATCTGAAATATGGGGGGGGGGGGGAATAATACTGATTGACTTTACAGTGGGGTGGGGAATCTTTGGTCTACCAGATGCTGCAGGACTCCAGCTGCCATCACTATAACCCCTGATCACTGGCCATGCCTGCTGGGGATGATGGGAGCATCTTTAGGGCTGCAGCTTCCTCACCTTGCTGTTGGAGCTTATGGGACAGGGGTGGATGTGTGCAAGGCTGTTAAAGCCGAAAAGGATTTAAATGGCGAGATAAAAACATTGGCTGGGTTACTGTCAGAGGAGATGCCGTGCCTCTGACGCTTCCTCCGCTACCTTTATCAGTGTAGAACGCAGACCGGGCATGAAAGATCCTCTGTGCTGGGATGTCTGGGAAAATCATGCTGAACTCCACCTGACAGGTCAGGTGAGATTCTGGGGAAAGCAGGTCTGTGATGGCACGAAGCTGGACAGAACTGCAAGGACCTGAAGGGATAAAAGGAAACAAGGGTGTGATGATGGAATAAAGGGACATGATGCCCTGTGAATTGTCCTCAGGCTGCTGGTGGTGGTCAGGAAACAGAAGCTAGAACCATGTACAATTTGGCATGAAACCAGACATGGGGAGGATGAGCCCAATGGAAGGAAGCAAAAACCTAAAAATTGGAAAGGGGAGATCTGTTCTTTCTTTTTTTGCCTAAGCAGTACAGTGGTACCTCTGGTTACATACGCTTCAGGTTACAGACTCCGCTAACCCAGAAATAGTAAAAGGTAAAGGTACCCCTGCCCGTACAGGCCAGTCTTGACAGACTCTAGGGTTGTGCGCTCATCTCACTCTATAGGTTGGGAGCCAGCGCTGTCCGCAGACACTTCCGGGTCACGTGGCCAGCGTGACAAGCTGCATCTGGCGAGCCAGCGCAGCACACGGAAACGCCGTTTACCTTCCCGCTATAAAGCAGTACCTATTTATCTACTTACACCCGGGTGTGCTTTTGAACTGCTAGGTTGGCAGGCGCTGGGACTGAACGACGGGAGCGCACCCCGCCGCGGGGATTCGAACCGCCGACCATACGATCGGCAAGTCCTAGGCGCTGAGGTTTTACCCACGCCACCCGCGTCCCTAGTACTGCGGGTTAAAAACTTTGCTTCAGGATGAGAACAGAAATCGTGCTCCGGCAGCAGCAGGAGGCCCCATTAGCTAAAGTGGTGCTTCAGGTTAAGAACAGTTTCAGGTTAAGAACGGACCTCCGGAACGAATTAAGTACTTAACCCGAGGTACCACTGTACTGGAAAAGGAGGACAAGCCATGCCTTTGCTATGTTTCTGAAGTGGGAGGGGGACCCCCAAGAGAGGAAGAGGCGTACAAAATTGTAACTAGCTAGAAAAGCTTTTCTCCCTCATGATACTAGAACTCAGGGGCCGTCCAATGAAGCTGAATGCTGGAAGATCAGGAAAGACAAATGCAAGATCCTTTCCACACAGTGCGCAGTTAAGACTATGGGAGTTGCTTCCACAAGGAGAGATGGCTGGACGGCTTCAACACAGGATGAGACAACGCCATGGAGGTTAATGGTACCAACCGCTGCTGGCCGCGATGGTCGTGTTCCCCCTCCACTGTCGGAGGAATTTGCTTATCCTGTAACAGGACATTTCTCTGGGCACCCAGCAAACCACCTTAAAGAGGGAAGAAACCTGCACTTTCAAAAAGCGAGAATGAGTGGTGGCTGAGGGGACACGCGGCTTCTCCTCGCAACGTCACCTCTAATCCAGCCAGGGTGGACAGATTTATTTTTCTACTTAGATTGGGCATTTGCCCTTCCCAACGTGCGCCCCATTAACAGTGGGTGGGGGCGAAGCGGCTGCGCTTTCCACCCTACCTCGGAGGGTTGTTTTAGTGCCGCTTGTGCTGATGAAAACCCGGAACTCGGAGGAGTTTGGAGTGTTGGTCAGGTACTGTTTGGGACCGAGGTGAAGGCTGAGTCTGGAGGAGCCCCCGATGACAACCTGGAAAGAGGAAAATGGTGACTGCAGGAGGGTTTAGGAAGCGGCTGTTTGCTAGCGGGAATTCACTGCCCAAGCAGGATGCGGTGGCTTGGGCCTAACTTTTGATTTTTAAAAAGCAGCAGTTGGGCAGTGCATGTTGTCAACTCGAGTGGCAAATCAATGATTTCTCAGTTTTTAAGTCCATGCTCCGAGAAGGTCTTTTATTCCCTGAAATGACTCCCTTTCCCTTTCCCACGCTTACTCTCCTGGCTAGAAATGCATGACGCCTGCGTGATGGTGCTGCCTTGTTTTTCTGGTCCTTACCTCTCGGTACGTTTTCACTATCCCTGGGATATCGTGGAAGACGGTGGCCTTCCCAGCATGCTTTGCGAAGGCCGCTCCACTTAGCGTGTCCATCTCAAGGAGGTTGCTTGGAGTGATTTGCCATGTCCCGGGTTCCCCTAAAGAAAGGGAAAAAAAGCTGCTGCATCTGTGTTCAAGGATTCCGTGAGAAGAATAAGGCATGTTGGCCCAGTTGGTCAGGGCTCCAAGCTAATGCTTTATTTTCATTTTTTAAAAATATTTTTATATTAATTTTTGAACATATTAATTATCATCGATACCACAATTTTTTGGACTTCCATTAGCACCTCTGATGATCCACCATTTTTATCACTCCTTCTGCATTTCTTAAATTCATATTGCCTTTAATTATCTTAACTAACAATCCTCCTCTTTATCCAATTTTGCAATAATTCAAATTATTCACCTCACAAAACTTCTTCCAAACCTACAAACCTGCTTTATTTTTTTATTCATCCATCCCAGAAAGAAATAAAAACATGAGGCAGAATATGAAGCAGCGAGCGGAGGCAGTGGAAGATGGACACGAGAAAGGTCAAATTAAATAACCTTTACTCTCTCTCAAGGAAAACACTTCTTTGTATGCCTGGGGCATACAAACTAAAAGCCATGACACCAAAGGAAAAAAGGACTGGGAGGGAAGAGGAAAAGAAACTTGGACACTGTTTCTTAGGGAGCAGTTCTGTGCTGGGCACTGTGTTTACTTTACTCTGGGATGGTCAAGTCTTCATTTTGTTTCAAAAGCAAATGGTGTTAATGGCCTGGAGGAACTGTGGAGCTGGAAGGGACCACAAGCATCTAGTCCAAACCCTGAAATGCAGGAATCTCTCTCAACGTGGGGCTTGAACCCGTGTCCCTGAGATTAAGAGTCTCACGCTCTACCGACTAAAATGCAAGTAGCAGTCCTCTAACATTTTACACAGTGGATAAAAGCGAAGACAGCTGCCATCAAATGAGCTGCAATAGCTTTAATTTCCCAAGCCATGGGATGTAAAAAATGTGTTCTATTATAGGAAAGATGGATGAAACCACCATGCGTTAATTTATAGGGCAATGTTTCTCACCACCACCAAACACAGTGTGCTAAAAGGAAGATGTAAACTGACAAGTTACTCTGTGCTAGAAGCTAGGATCCCTGGATCACTTGCTTCTGACAAGGAGCCCTGATAGACCAGTCCTGGGCATCACAATTATTCTCTTGGCTTCCTCATGTCGGATCCCCTCACACATGGCTTTTCGTGGTTGAAGCCACCACTGGAAGGACTGTCTTGACACTGTGTTAAGTGCTGCGTTGACTGAGATGGGTGCAGGCATATTTCTCCTTCTTCAGATTGCGGACAAACCCACGGGACTGAAGGGTGCTTTACATTTAAGCCGTTTGACGCACAAAGTCGCAAAGAATGCAGCTTGTGTTTCTTCACTGAGAGCAGCCCCTTCCGAAGTTCGCACGGGGCCGTTTTGAGGGTCACCAAGGAGAGAGAGAGTCCAGGCTGGGTGTGTGTTTTTATAGGAGGGGGACAAGGGATGCTTGGCATTCCAGCAGATGCTCTCTGGGTTACTCTTTTGTCCTGAAGACGTGACCGAGGCTTAATTTGCGGTGCTTTGCTGAAGGGACGGCGGCCATAAAACAGCAGCCGATGAACCAGAGGCTGCCTCCATTATGCACCAAGGCCTTTTAAGAGCAGCAGTAAGAAAAGGAACTCCCCCCGCCCCCAGCCTGGCTGCCCTGGCCCCATTGCGAAGCATAGATGGGAAAGCAGTAAAGCACTGTGGTGGGAATCAGCAATGGGGGAGCAGGACTGGGGGTGATGAGATGAGGCTTCTTTTGAGACACGGCCAAGGGGACCCCTGCTAGGTTCCAGGCAGGGGTGGGCTAATCCACCCATTTCAGTTCCTCTTTATCTTTCCAATCTTGAAGTTCAGTTCCCCACAATTAGGGGGAAAAGTCCTCATGCAAATCCACTATCATTTTAGTGCTAATTTCTCCTACTGATACGCATTTTGTATGCAGTTTTGCTTAAGGTACTCGTTTCTTTTGCAAAGCAACTTTCCCTGAAACAATGCAATTTAATAATAATAATAATAATAATAATAATAATAATTTATTTATACCCTGCCCACCTGGCTGGGTTTCCCCAGCCACTCTGGGCGGCTTCCAACCGAATATTAAAAACAATACAGCATCAGACATTAAAAACTTCCCTAAACAGGGTCACCTGCAGTTGTCTTTTAAAAGTAAAATAGTTGTTTATTGCTTTGACATCTGCTGGGAAGGCGTTCCACAGGGCGGGTGCCCCTACTGAGAAGGCCCTCTGCCTGGTTCCCTGTAACTTGGCTCCTCACAGTGAGGGAACCGCCAGAAGGCCCTCGGCGCTGGACCTCAGTGTCCGGGCAGAACGATGGGCGTGGAGATGCTCCTTTTGTTATTTTCACTAATATGCACATGCTTCACGCTACTATTTGCATTTTTTGGACACTTCACTGGGCTGGAGAACCACACTGCAAGGTTTGGAAAAACCAGATCCTGAAGGACGGCTGCTTTCTTTTTGGGTGCCTGCGTTGTTTCAGAAAGGCTAGTGGACACGCTGTGGTTTGTTAAGGCAGAGCTACAATCCCCGCACCCTGAAGAAACTACAGTGTCCCGGATTCTCCAGGACCGTTGAAGTGAGAGAAGAGTTCTATGGCTGTGATTACAATGAAGCCCCACACATGGGGATGGGGTCAGAAGCAGTTCCAGGTCAAAGGGCAGACCTTTCAGCTAAGCGGAGCTCTGGCAGTTGGGAGAAGGCTGGTCCATTTGACTGAGTGATGGGTTGTTATTTCTAAGCCGCTTTTCATTCAGATGAATCTCAATGTGGCTTACAAACAATAAACAACTATAACCACCTAACACCACAAAGACTGCATGAATCCTGTAAAATAATTAACAAACCATCAATGAAACGATCTATAAAAACCTATGAACAGCAACTAAAAATGAGCTAAAACTTCACCATTTTGGCAAAAGGCATATTATATGGTTAACAAATTAATCAAATTCCGGCTGAATTTCAGTTCCTTTTTCTTAAGAAGAGCCCTTCTGGATCAGGCCAGTGACCCATCTAGCCTAAGGTTACCAGATTTTTTTTCAATGAATCCGGGGACACTTTTCAACTTCAATGGATTTTGTATGGGGACTGATGTGTAAATCCGGGGACTGTCCCCGGGAAACGGGGACGTCTGGTAACCTTAATCTAGTCCAGCATCCCGTTCTCTTAGTGGCCAATAGGATGATCCAAAAGGAACCCCGCAAACAGGACCTGAACAAAAGAGCAACTATCCCTTCCTGGGGTTTCCAGTAACTGCTAGTTAAAAGCATTACTGACCGTCGAGGCAGAAGGTATCCTCATCCTCCCTACATCATTTTCTGAGGCCCTTCTTCGTGTGCCTCCTCCGCAAGAGGTCAGGCAGGTGGCAACACAAGAACAGGGCCTTCTCTGCAGTGGCTCCCCATCTGTGGAATGCTCTCCCCAGGGAAGTTTGCCTGGCGCCTTCATTGTACACCTTCAGGCGCCAGGCAAAAATGTTTCTTTTCAACCAGGCCTGACTTGATCTACATCCTATACCCTTTTTAAAAAATGCTGGCTGTTTTGGTGTTTTTTTATTGGGTTTGTTTTGATTTTATGTATTTGATATTTTATGTGAACCGCCCTGAGACCTTCGGGTATAGGGCGGTATAGAAATTAAATATAGTGGACGCTCAGGTTGAAAACGTGATCCATGCGGGAGGCATGTTCGCAATCCGCAGCGCTGCGTCTGTGAACGTGTGGGTTGCGATTCGGCGCTTCTGCGCAAAGCGCAATTTAGTGCTTCTGCGCATGAGCAAGGGCTGAAACCCAGAAGTAACCCCTTCCGGTACTTCCTGCTTCGGCGCGGTGTGCAACCCGAAAATGCACAACCTGAAGCGTCTGTAACCTGAGGTACGGCTGTAAATAATAATAATACAGTGGTACCTCGGGTTACATATGCTTCAGGTTACATACGCTTCAGGTTACACACTCTGCTAACTCAGAAATAGTGCTTCAGGTTAAGAACTTTGCTTCAGGATGAGAACAGAAATCGTGTTCCAGCGGCGCGGCGGCAGCAGGAGCCCCCATTATCTAAAGTGGTGCTTCAGGTTAAGAACAGTTTCAGGTTAAGAACGGACCTCCGGAACGAATTAAGTACGTAACCCGAGGTACCACTGTAAATATATTTGTGTAATCCTCTTTTGAAGCCGCCCATGTTGGCGGCCATCGCTGCACCCTGCGGGGAGCACCTCCCCTTGTTCAGTCATGCGCCTGCGTGAAGAAGGGCTTTCTTTTTATCTGCCCTCAACTTCTCTTTAACTTCCAGGAGGCAGCCACAGTGGCTGGAGACCAGCCCACTGACCTTCTTGGTTGACGAGAGGCGTGCTGAAACACACGACGTCTCCCATGGCAAGCGGCTCGGAAAGGTTCGGCTCGATGGCATGCTCCACCGGGACAGGGATATAGTCCGCCATGCCCGGGTGCTTCTCGTCCCAAATGCCCACCAGGGTCACCCCCCTGTTCACAGCCTGGGCGACGTAGGTGTAATTCTTGTTGCTAGGTCGGATGAGCAGCAGGTCATCTCTGGGGGAACAAAGCAAAAAAATTGACCCCGTGAGGAGTGTGCCAAGCAGGGATACTGCAGGGTAGGGTTCCACAAACTTGGCCAACACGGTCAGTGGTGCCTTCTGCTCTGTGGACCACCAAGAGATCGGCTAGGAATTTGATGGAGCCTGTGTGGCCTGGGACTTTGAATGAATACGCTAGAGTGGTACATATATATTTTTTTAAAATGAGTATGTTCTAAAGCAGGGTGGGGACGGATCAGGGCCTACTTGTGTATATCCAAGAGATATGAAGTATTCTGACAAGAATTTATCATTCCCAGTAGGAACAGGTGGGCTCAGTGGCGCAAAAGACTTTATCACACCTCCGGCTAGCTCACAAGCTGCAGATGTTCCTGGGTCGTCTAGCCACAAGTTGTTCAGCTGGAACACTAAAATTTACTTTCTATAGGGCTGCCTACAGAGTACAGTTCCCTGGGAAGAGGGACTGACTTTTAAACCACCGTGGGAACTGGAGCTCTGCGGGGCAAATAGGGGGAATCTCCTAACACTTCTCGGCACCCTTAGCTACAGTCCCCAGGATTCTTTGGGGGAAAGCCGTGGGTGTTTAAAGTTGCATCATTGCACTTTAAATGTATGGTGTGAGCGGCAAGAATTTACTTCTACACTGCTTGTTCATTACCTGGGTGAGGGAAAGTGTTTGAAATAAAACACGGAACCAAGAGAAATAACAAGCCCAAGAGATCCAGTAAGAACGCGGTTTATTAAACGACCGCACAGTAGGACGGCTCAACTTAAAAGTGGTCGTATCCTGTACTTAAAAGTCACCCCAGTTGGGCCACATTCACACCATACATTTAAAGCACTATGGTGCCACTTTAAACAGTCATGGCTTCTCCCAAAGGATTTTGAGACATCTGAAGGTAGCCTGGTTTAGGGAAGCTTTTAATGTCTGATGCATTACGGTATTTTAATATTTTGTTGGAAGCTGCCCAGAGTGGCTGGGGAAGCCCAGACAGATGGGCGTGGTATAAATTACTAAATTGTTAAATTATTAAATTATTGTTTGGGAACTGTAGGGCACTGATTCTGCTAGGAGACCCCTATTCCCCTCACAGAGCTACAGTTCGCAAAGTTCCCTGATAAGAGGGACCGACTGTTAAACCACTCTGGGAGGGGAATGTGTGTGTGTATGCAGGGTCTCCTAACATCTCTCAGCATCCTAAACAAACTACATCTCCCAGGATTCTTTGGGGGAAGTCATGACTGTTTCCTTTAAATGTACCGAGCAGATGAAGCCCTGGTCATATAGGGTGGATATGACTTAAGATGTGATCCCGACATTTATCCAGACCATTGTGATGACTGCGCCTGCGTACTTTGTTGCATGAACACACCCTGGACCACAGAAGTGGCCAATGTTCAAGTTCCCAAAAGGACTTTCCACAAGATGGAGAGTGGCAATTTCCCAAGCAAGCCATGTTCACGATGTGGCTTTCCCGAGCGTGCCTTCCTGAGCCGCACCTGTTCAAGGCCAGGTGAAGCTGGGTGCTCTGGGCGTGGAACTTCTCCCCGGTACTGTCGTAGAACTCAACGGCGAAGGTGAGGGACATGCCCATGGGAAACGCACGCAGGGGCACCCGGCTGGCCGTGTAGAGCTTGGGGGCGCTGCTCAACCGCAGGTAGGACACTGGGGCCACCTGGGAGGGGGGGAAGGAAAGGAAAGGATGTATCCGTTTTTTTCCTTTTCAATCACCACACCTGGAGACTTCAAACTGATTCATCTCAAATACACTTGTAAGGAAAGCAAATGCCAGGTGTAGCCGAACCGATAGATGTGGACATAAAAATATACATAAGAACTGCTCATAAAAACAGAAGTTTGACCAATACAATGAAAAAGCAGAATCTTAGATCTCAAGGGAGGCCACACTGTCTTGTCGAAGCTGAGCAGCCTTCACTGCGAATTTAGCTACATTAAGCACCGCAGACCGATCTGAACCAGAGAAAAGATCTTCTCCATATCACTGAGGATTGAACTGGAGACAAACAGCACTCTTTACTATTCCATCTGTTGTCCTACCTACCAACATCTGGAGGTTGCAAGCTCCCTGTCCCAGATGTCAGCGGTCCTCTTTAAGCAAGCTGACAGATGCTCCAGCGCTTTAGTGCGACATTCTGAACTTTTCGCAAGACGTGTACCTTGTCTTGCCATCTGCTTCACTCCCTGGCAACTTTATAATATAAGATGAGCGCCTGCCGGATTGGGCCAATGGCCCATCTATAGTCCAGCCCTTAAAGCAGAACCCGAACACACGAGCAACTCTCTCTTCCTGCATTTTTCAACAACTGTCATTCAGAAATTTCACCTCAAAATGTGGAGGTAGAGCATAGCATAGCCATTGGGGTTGGCAGTCCACAACTTAGCAACCGTCCTTATCCAGCACTGCATTCTCCCCTTCAGTCTTCCAGCCCCTGCCCATGGCGTTCAGGGACCTCCTACCTTGGAGCATTCGCGGAATCCACAGCAGCCACTACTACTTCTTCCCAGAGCCTCCCTTACCCGCACTCCCGTGATGACAGTCTGGTTGACGCCGAAGAGCTCCAGGGCTGTCACCTCCAGCACCGCGGTGCCTGTGACAGCTCCTGCCTTGAGGAGGCCATGCCTGTTCTCCTCAATGACAGAGGAGTTGGGGAAGCACTGCAGGATCTGAGCGTTCACAAAGGCCGCCCCGTCCCTAAGAGAGAAAAGAAGAGTCACCATCCCTTCTGTTTGGGCTGGCAGGTGGAGGGGGTTGGACCAGTTATGTTTTATAGCCCAAGGTGGGCGCACAGGCTAGAAGGCAACTGCCACAAAGGGTGGAGGGGCTGCCAAATTTAGGGTGGATTACGCAATTTCGGCAGGCATCCCATTATCTGCACTTTCCAGAAGCGACTGGGAGACATTTTGTTCTGACAAGCTTTGCCAACTGGATTGGCATGGGGTGTCTACTTTGTACTGCTTTTAAATCTATCTGCTGCTGTCCAGTTTTTCGGCTGTGCTTATTGTGTTTTGCACACCACCTTCAGATATACATGTGGAAGGCAATCAACCAACCAACCAACCATCAATCGAAATCACCTTACTCAATCCTAGCTGGAAGTTGGGATTATTTACCCAGCAGAGAGAGAGAGAGACAGTGTATGCCAGGATCACTGAGAGGGGTGGATAACATCATGCTGGGGCTATATCTGGCCTGCAGGTGGAGGAGGGAGGTGTCCCGCACCCCCTGCCTTAAGGCAAGCAAAAAAATGATGGAGTATCGACTGACCGACCCCCCATACTGGAGACATTTTGAAAGCAGAAGATTTAGGGAATTTTTTAATGTTTGATGCTTTACTGTATTTTAATATTTTGTTGGAAGCTGCCCAGAGTGGCTGGGGAAGCCCAGCCAGATGGGCGGGATATAAATTATTATTATTAGCTGCAAATTAGCATCTCTGTAGTGCTTCTACTTCTTCAGGTTAATAGTGGAGTCTTTGTCTTTGCTCCCCATCATCATCGCTACCACCCACCCGCCACTTCCCCCCTTTCCCTGCCCTACCTGTTTGTGAGTAACTTGAGCTGCGAGTTCATGGACATCAGAATTTGCTCTGCGGAGCACTCCGGGGAGAAGAGCTGCAGTTTATCAAAGACCTGTAAGGGACAGAGCAAGGATCCTGCAGGCAGAAGGAAGGGCTGGGAGGCGCCCCGGCTTTTAACGTTAACGGCTGGCATGGCCAGACGCAGCAGAGGACTGGCAGCAGTGAAAGAGGACGAGGCTGCCTGAAGGGGGCGCTTACTAGTATCTGCACTTCATCCGAGAGCTCGGAGAGGTGTCCTTCAAACTGCCCAGCATCCGGGTCTGAAGCCTGCACCGTGACTTGGATGCTTGTCCGCCCAGCTGCCTTCGTGTGCAGGACCATGGCAAAGTTACTTTCCGGAATAAGCTGCAGGGAAACCTGGGAGAGAAGGGAAGGAGCTGCAGGCTTCCTGGAGAGAAGGGATGGGTGGATCCAGCAGTGCCCAGTGTCTATTGAGAATGGTGGGGTGGAAGGCAAGGAGCTGACCAGTAGGTGGCGCTGGAGGCAATGAGAGGCAACACCAACTCATTCTAGTTTTGTCCTCCGCCCTCCTCTCTGTTGAATTCTACAAGGGCAACAGTGAGACTAAGGAGGAGGAGGAGGAGGAAGCTGCCAGGGAGAGCACCCGCCCCCTGTATTTGCTATAGGTATGAAATCAAGTGGGGACTGGCTGAGGTTCAGTAGGACCAATGTTGGATGCAACCCACAGTGGCTGAGAGTTGATGTGTGCCCTGAGGGACAGATCCATACCTCCGAATGTCTAGGAAGGAGGTCCAGGACATCCCGCTTGCTCATGGCCCAGTGGAACGTCAGCGCTGGGTCGGCATTCCCAAAGGAGAATGGAGTCAAAGTGCTGGTCAGGCCAACAACATAAACAGGCATCTACAAAGGAAAGCGTCACTCGTTACTTCCCAGCTTTTGGTCCTCTCAGAGCAAGAGATGTAACCTACCACAGAGACCAACACATGTATGCTGCCTCAAGGATGCCTGGTCCCTTATATCCCTGCCCAATCACAGAGCTCTTTGGGCGGAGTCACTGTTATGGTCCCTGCATAGGTCAGATGCACAAGCTCATATCCACCAGCAGCCTTGCATCCAGTATTGTGGAACCCGATTCTCTGGAATTCCCTCTCAGCTGAGAGGCAGCTCAGACAGGCCTCCTCTTCTGTTGAGCTTCCAGCACCCACCAAAATCTTTTTTTTCTTTTTAACAACCAGCAAGCATTTTAATGAAACTTCTTTTTTTTAAAGTTATTGTGTTGTTGTTTTACCTGTACGACACCTAAAGATGGTTGCAATTAAGTGGCAGGTAGTTGAAATAAATGAAATAAACATTAGGAGGACTGTCCTAACACACAAGAGACCTATGACGTGGAACAGGATAACTCTGGAAGCAGTGAGCTCTCGTTCCAGGAGATCAGCCTTTCTGCGCCCCCTTGTTTAACTTAATTCCAGCAAGCTTTTTAACTGGATTCTGATTTTACAGTTTAAACTCTTTTTTAAAAATGTATTGGGTACACTGCTTAGAGACTACAATTTGCAATATGCAAATTGTTGAAGTGAAACAAAACAAATTGGGGTGGGATCCTTAACATGGCCTCAGTTCAGCAGGGAGAAGTCAGCCCCGCCTGTCTCTCGGCTGCATGCAATGCGAGTCCTACGCCAGGGAGGGCCACTGACATTAAGAGACGTGATTCTGAGTCGAACTTAGTTGGCTCCAACCTTATATATCCACAGAGAAGATGTCCATTGGTGATTATAGGGCAGGCTTACCTTGGTCCCTGTAATGAGCCTGGTGGCAGGAGCGTGGATTCTTATTGCTTTCAGCTGAACAACTTCCAGGTCTACTTGGTCCTGTGGGGGAAAGGCAGAAGAGAGACCAGAAGAAAAGGCACAGTTTGCCCAAGATTACCCAGCTGGGGGGGGCACTGGGGGGGCCATGTCTGCCCCACACCTGGGACCTGTGAAGTTCCAGGAGCAACAAACAAAAAACGCTATGGAGCGTCTGTCCAAATCAGATGCTTCTTCAGTCTGACGGCAACCTTCAACCAATGCAATTCTGGGCTGCATCAATAGGAGTATAGCATCTAGATCAAGGGAAGTAATAGTGCCACTGTATTCTGCTCTGGACAGACCTCACCTGGAGTACTGTGTCCAGTTCTGGGCACCACAATTCAAGAAGGACACTGACAAACTGGAACGTGTCCAGAGGAGGGCAACCAAAATGGTCAAAGGCCTGGAAACGATGCCTTATGAGGAACGGCTAAGGGAGCTGGGCATGTTTAGCCTGGAGAAGAGGAGGTTAAGGGGTGATATGATAGCCATCTTCAAATATATAAAAGGATGTCACATAGAGGAGGGAGAAAGGTTGTTTTCTGCTGCTCCAGAGAAGCGGACACGGAGCAATGGATTCAAACTACAAGAAAGAAGATTCCACCTAAACATTAGGAAGAACTTCCTGACAGTAAGAGCTGTTCGACAGTGGAATTTGCTGCCAAGGAGTGTGGTGGAGTCTCCTTTTTTGGAGGTCTTTAAGCAGAGGCTTGACAACCATATGTCAGGAGTGCTCTGATGGTGTTTCCTGCTTGGCAGGGGGTTGGACTCGATGGCCCTTGTGGTCTCTTCCAACTCTATGATTCTATGATTCTATGATTTTGGGGACCTTGTGGCAGCGGTGGGCAGAGCCAGAAGCAACACTGGATGGAGCAACGAATAGGAAGGGGGGTGTATGTGTGTGTAGAACTAGCCTACTGTACAAAAAGATGTACAGTGGTACCTCGGGTTACAAACGCTTCGGGTTACAGACACTTTGGGTTACAAACTCCGCTAACCCGGAAGCAGTACCTCGGGTTGAGAACTTTGCCCCAGGATGAGAACGGTAATCACATGCCGGTGGAGCAGCGGCAGCAGGAGGCCCCATTAGTGAAAGCGTGCCTCAGGTTAAAAACGGTTTCGGGTTAAGAACGGACCTCCGGAATGAATTAAGTTCGTAACCTGAGGTACCACTGTAATTTGCGTTCGTTGTTCTTCCCGCTTTTGCTTCTAGCCCCACCTCCTTCTGAAATACAATCCCCGGGAAGTTACCAATAAAGAAAAGGTTTCACATCCCTTTCTTTTTGTGTGGGAGAGATGTTTTAATGAAGTAGTTTGTTAAAAAAAAAAAGAACTGCCTTTTGGATTTTTTAATGCTGGTTTTATTTTATATACGTGTTTGTTTTTGCTTAAAATACAGTGGTGCCTCGCAAGATGAAAAGAATCCATTCTGTGCTTCTCTTCATCTAGCGGTTTTTTCGTCTTGCGAAGCAAGCCCATTGACGGATTAGCGGATTAGCGCTATTAGCGGCTTTTAGCGGCTTATCTGCTGATCGGATCAGCTGATAAGCGGCTTAGCGGCTTAGAAAAAGGGGGGAAGGGAAAAAAACCCGCAGGAACTCGCAAGGCATTGTCGTCTTGCGAAGCAAACCCATAGGAAATTTGTTTTGCGAAGCACCTCCAAAACGGAAAACTCTTTCGTCTAGCGAGTTTTCCGTCTTGCGAGGCATTCGTCTTGTGGGGCACCACTGTATTGTAAGTCGCTTGGGTTGCTAAGGCAAAAGTAGCAGCTAATACATTTAATAAATAATAATAATAATAATAATAATAATAATAATAATAATTCAAGCTCCAAGCTGCTGTTTCTCACACACTCACCTCAGCACAGCAATAACGTCAGACCCCACACCATTCGGCAAATGAACAGCTCACTCAGGAGACCACCCACAGTCATGAAATGTTCACCATTCCTTAAGGCACTGACTGCTCATTCCCAACAATCAAGGCAGCCAGACTCAGGCCGGCCCGATTCTCAGCGTCATGCTCTAGTGTGGTCAAGGAACAGGACCCAGGGTGGGACCCAGTGTAGGATTTACGTATAAGCTAAACAAGCTATAGCTTAGGGCCCCACTATATCCAACACAAAAACCAGCGACAATTTGTTGTTGACAAAGGACAGCTGGGCATATAAAGGGCCCCATTACCTTCAGCAGCTTAGGGCCTCATCAAACCTAAATTTGGCACTGGTGGGACCTATGGAGACTGGAGGAGGTGCTAGCCCTCATGGTTTCAAGGGCAGGGGAAACAAATGGTGAAAGCAGCCAAAGGTTTCAGATTACAGAGCAGCAAGTGAGCATTTGACGTTGACAAGGAGGAGGAAGTACCTGTGAAAAGACAATGACTTTTCCTGTGTCTTCGTTGACAGCCCGAATGGTCCCAAGGATTGTGGCTGTGCCCACAGCCTTGGCCAGGACCTGCCCCACTCCGTTAACTGTGGCCACAGACTGGTTGCTGATGGAGAAGTGAATGAGGGACTGGGGCTGTGGGCCGCCCTCTGACATCACCTGCAGCAGATCGGAAGAACAAGGAAGAAGCATATCCTGACATCACTCTGCCACCAGCTGGGAACAGTGCCCCCCTCCCCCTCCAGTCTATCACAGAGAGGATCCTGACCTACATCAGGAGTGGGGAAACCTGTGGTGGGATTGTAAGGTACAGTGGTGCCCCGCAAGACGAATGCCTCGCAAGACGGAAAACTCGCTAGACGAAAGAGTTTTCCGTTTTGGAGGTGCTTCGCAAAACGAACCTCCTATGGGCTTGCTTCGCAAGACGACAATGCCTTGCGAGTTCCTGCTGGTCCCCCCCTCTTTTTCTAAACCGCTAAGCTGCTTATCAGCTGATCTGATCAGCAGATAAGCCGCTAAAAGCCGCTAATAGCGCTAATCCGCTAATCCGTCAATGGGCTTGCTTCGCAAGACGAAAAAACTACTAGACGAAGAGAATCACAGAACGGATTCTTTTCGTCTTGCGAGGCACCACTGTAATTGAAAAATTTTGGGAAATGATATACAACGAATTGAAGAAAATGTTCCATTTAACATTTTTTTAAAAAAACCTGAGGCATTTTTGTTGGGGATTGTAGGAAAAGATCTGCCAAAAAAGCTGAAAAACATCTTCATGTATGTGACAATGGCCGCAAGAGTTTTAACAGCACAAAGATGGAAGACTGAAGAAACCCCAACTAAAGAATCATGGCAAGAAAAATTGACGGACTACGAAGAACTGGCAAAACTGACATACAAACTACGGGACAAGGATAACTGTGACTTTAAAGATGAATGGGAACCCTTTACAAAGTATTTGAAGACACAACAAAGCGAACTGGACTCCTTGGCTGGTTTTGAATAAACATTCACAAACTTTTATTTGATAATAATCAGCTAAATGGTTCGAGGATCTATACAACTGTGTAACATGCAAAAAACAGCATTTTTAGAGAAATCAAAGACTGGAACTGAGGGAAGTCGGGGGGTGGGTGGGTTCTGTGGGGGAGGGAGGAAAAATGGGGGGGAATAAGGATAATATGTTTCTGGATAATATGTTTTGTTTTACTTTTGAATAAAAAAGTTATTTTTTAAAAAAAGGAGTGGGGAAACCTCAGACTTGAGGGGTCTGCTTTACTTAGGATCCCACAACCTACCAATCAAAGCCAGGTGTAAGAGGCAATTAGACCCCACACCATATGTTTAAGAAACATGGCTTCCCCTAAAATGTCCTGGAAATGGTAGTTTAGTCCTCCATGTCATACAATTTCCAGCACCCTTAACAAACTACTGTCCTAAACTTTCTTTGTGGGAGGTAATGTGCTTTTAATGTATGTCGTGTACTAGAATCCCTACTATTTGCTGCAGATATGACAGGAGGCTAGGAAGGGGTGATAAAAGTGGTCAATTTTTAAACAGAGAAACTGATTAATCATGCAAAATCAATTCTAGGCAGTTTGCTAATGAATTTGTAACTGAATTAACTGATAGAACAAGCTGACCTGCCCTCCCTGTGACGTTATCTAAATCTGTGCTGAAAGGGCAGAAAAAACTCTGCTTTACAAGCAGAAAGAAGGTGTGAAAGTTCTAGGTAAGGCAGGGACAGGGAGTATGTGGCCCTCCATAAATGATGTTGGACTCCAGCACCCAATGGTTGGGACTGTTAGGAGTTGGGAGTCCGACAGCAATCGGAGGGTCACTGTTCTCCCCATCCCTGTTCGTGGTAGCAGCGCTGTATAGGAGGCATTTCAGGACCTGGGAGAGCTCCCAAGGAAGGGAGGTGGCACTGGATCAAGCTCATTACCCAGTAGCAAGGATTAGGGGCAAGGAGGAGGCTCTTCAGGACCTTGGATAGCTCCCCGAGGTAAAACCTTTGGTACTGGGAAGAAGACAGGTCTGAAAATGTAGTCCAGTCTACACTATACATTTATAGTAGTACCACAGTACTTTAAACAGCCATGGCTTACTCAAAAAAAAAATCTTGGGAACTGTCATTTGTTAAGGGTGCTGAAAGTTGTTAGGAGATTCCCCTCTTCCCCTCCCAGAGCTACAATTTCCAGAGTGATTTACCAAACAAACCCTTAACTCAGGGAACTTTGGGGGCTGCAGCTCTGTGAGGGAGAACAGGGGGTTGCCTAACAACTCTCAGCACTCTTAACAAACCACAGTATCCAAAATGCTTAGAGGAGCTGTTTTAAGGATATAATACTCCTTTAAATGTATAGTACAGATGGGGCCTGGATCTGCTCTCCTTCAGTGGAAACATGGATTGCATTGACTGACATGGTCCTGTAGGCGCAGTGACTCATCTCAGGGTAACCTATGCCATGGAAAGAAGGAAGGAAAGGAGGGTGGGTGGGAGATGGGCATAGCCAATAGGATGGTTTTATCCAACTGATACTCTGAACTTACCTGCATCATGTTGTGTGGAATGAGGGTTATTTTCTCTGGGATGAGCTTGAATGGTGGGAAGACCTGGCAAAACACAACAGCAGTCAAATTTGGCCACGTGGGAATTGAGGCTGTCTTTAAACACACACACACAGGACCAGCCTTCCCCAATCTGTCGTTGCTGAACTTTAATTGCCATCAGCCTCAGCCAGGACGGCCAGTGGTCAGGGATACTGGGAGTTTTAGTCAAGAACAACTATAATGCACCAGGCTGGGAGAAGGTTGTGCCAGAGAGTCCATTATCTTTTCATTCAAATCTGCAGCCAGGGCCAAAGGAACATTTCACAGAACTTGCGCATGAAGTTCTTAACACCTCTGGTTCTAAAACCATAGGAGACGTTTTTTGCAAACCGTTTTTCCCGTGTGCCTGGGTTTTTTGACAGCCCAGCGGCTGCAATTCCTTACCTCCACTTTCCGAGGAGCCGAGGTGAATTTGATTCCCATTTTGTCCCAGGCCACAGCCACTAAACTTGTCTGCCCCACAGCCATGGCTCGGAGGACGTAGACTTCGGAATAGTCACCCACTTCCTCCATTAGCCTGCAAGGAGAGGTTTGGTAATGGTTGCATTTTGTCCAACCTGGGCAAGGGAGTGCACCAGGACAGGCCAAGCAGATTTTCAGGCTGGTCTCTGGCACCCATCTTCACAATGCCAAACAGCTACTGTCCTGGGGATGACACTAGCCAAATGACGGAGCTCACAAAGAAGAAAGATCAGCTGCGTGACAACAAGAGTTTCCCTGACTGGGATCAGCTCTGCCATTTTCAGGGTGGCTGCCATGGGAAGAGCTTGTCAAACGTGCAACAGCCATCCCAGAGACACCGGGGGTTGAACCTGGGACCTTCTGCACTGCATCTGAGCTATGCTCCTCTCTTAAAGAATAAGGCAAGGTTCCAGACCTCGTGGCTTTGAATAATGACCTGATTTTAAAAGGGCCCCTGTTCCATCTAGTGCAGTGTTTTCTACACAGGCCAGCAGCAGTTCTCAGGAGTTTCAGACGGAAGACATGGCTAGCCTAACTTCCTACAAATCAAGTAAGATCCCTCACAGTTCTGAATAAAGAGCTGGATTAAAAAGGAACATTGGAATATGCCACATATGGAATCAGTTTGTCTCCCTTACTACAGTGGTACCTCTGGTTAAGAACTTAATTCGTTCCAGAGGTCCGTTCTTAACCTGAAACTGTTCTTAACCTGAAGCACCACTTTAGTTAATGGCGCCTCCCGCTGCTGCCGTGCCGCCGGAGAACAATTTCTGTTCTCATCCTGAAGCAAAGTTCTTAACCCGAGGTACTATTTCTGGGTTAGCGGAGTGTGTAACCTGAAGTGTCTGTAACCTGAAGCATCTGTAACCCGAGGTACCACTGTATTGCCTACAATGATTGGCAGGGGCTCTTTAAGGTTTCAGGCAGGGGACGTTCCCAGCCTGGCTGGGAGATGCAATTGGCGATTTAACTTTTAAAAAAGGCAGACTGAGCTATGGCCCTTGCAGTTTTGACCACAAGTTTTGACACTGTGGACTTGGTCAGTTTTGTGGGTTTCAATTGTTTGGGTGGAGTGTGAGAGCAGGGAAGAAGAATGCACAGTCAAAGCAGAAGTCAAAGCACAGGAGACGCAGGGCACTTACGTCAGTGTGACAATGGGGGAGGCTGCCTTCAGCTGGAGCCGCATGTAGACAAAGTATTTACTCCGGAAAGGGTACCGGTGATGTCCCAGGACGCGCACGGAGACCAGCACCGATTTTCCGACCTCAATCTGGGGAAGAAGGCAGAGGGTTCCAGGGTGTCCTCAACTTGGATGGCTTCGAGAGAGGATTAGATAAATTCACGGGGGAGAAGGCTGTCGAGGGTTGCTAGCCATGATGGCGACGCTCTGCCTCCAGTGGTTGGAGGCAGCGATGCTTCTGAATACCAGCTGCTGGAAATCGCAGGAGAGGGCCCTTGCGCTTGGATTATTGAGCTTGCCAGAGGGCCTTCTCGGTAGTGGCACCCGCCCTGTGGAACGCCCTCCCACCAGATGTCAAAGAGAACAACAACTACCAGACGTTTAGAAGACATCTGAAGGCAGCCCTCTTTCGGGAAGCTTTTAATGTTTAACAGACTACTGTACTGTATTTTAATACTTTGTTGGAATGGGCAGGGTAATAATAATAATAATAATAATAATTCTGCCTGGGGGCTTCCTAGAGGAATCTGGTTGGTCGTTGTGAGACCAAGACGGTCTGATCCAGCAGGGACCTTCTTATCTTCTTCATGCAGCAGGCATATCGGAAGCTGCCTTAGTCCACGTCAGACCACTGGTCCATCTAGCCCAGTAGACTGACTGGCAGAAGCTCTCTAGGGGTTTCAGGCAGAGCAGCCACCTGGCCCTACCTGGAGCTGCCACTGGGGATGGGACCAGGGGCCTTCTGCGTGCAAAGCCGATGCTCAACCACTGAGCCGCGGTTCTTCTCACACATACCCCAGTGCCCCTCCAGATTTTGTTGGGACTCCAGCCCCCTCCAGCGGAAAAGCAAGAGGACTGAGATGCGGAGTCAGACAAAGTAACATTCAGTGCATGTGGCACAGGGACCGAGCTCCCCAAGGCTACAGGGTTTCTACCCATCCCACTGCCAGGTGATGAGCAGATAACAGCAAAGGTTGCTAGGTTCGTAGCTGGGGCAATCAGAATAAGGGCCACTAAGTGACTGCCGATTCAGGACTTTAAGTTGTGCTCTTACCGTAATTTTCGCTCCAAAACACACACTTTTTTGCTCCTAGAAAGTAAGGGAAAATGCTTGTGCGTGTTACGGAGCGAATGCACGGATCGGAGCCATGGCTGCCGTCAGTCAAGCAAAGCGGGAGCCGTTTACACGCTCTATGAGGCTCTCGCTTTGCTTGCTTTAAAGCGACCTGGAGCCGGGGAGGAGGGAGGGAAGGAGAGCCATGGCAGCAAAGCGGACACGGAGGAGGGACAGACGCTAGCAAAGGTCTGCGCGCTCTCTAAACAGAGCAATGAGGCTGCAGAGGGACAGCAGGAAAGATAAAATTTAAGCAACCAGCAGCAAAATAAAACCAACCTCTAGCTCTGAGCCACGCAGTGAAAACCAGGAAGTAAAAAAAAGGCTGGGGATGAGGGAGAGGGGAAAACTTCGTAAATCCCCCGAGTCTCAGCTGATCCACTGGGACGGAGCAGCTTGTTTTCAGGCAGGATAGATTTGAGCATTGTCTGGGTCCTAGTGCCCCTATCTCTTTTTTGTGCTCCATTCTATTGCTGCTGGTGGCTGCTTATCACTCAGGCTGCAAGAAGGAGCGCTTTTACACAGCTAATGGCAAATCCCCTGCAATCCAAGTCCTCCTCACTTGCTCAAATCTATTCTGCCTCAAAACAAGGAGCGGAAGGAAAAGGCTGCAAACTGTTAAATGGAAAAAAAAAACCCAGGCACAGGGCAAATACCTTAAGTATACCTTTAAAGCAACAGTGCTCTTTCCCTCCCTCCTTCCCGCTCAGCTCCCCGAAAAGCTCCTTCTACACCCCCCCACGCTGCTCCTTGTCCCTCGAGTGCTTTTCCTTCCCTCCCCACTTAAAACGTGGTTACAAAGCATGGATCCACATGGATCCTCAGGATTTTTGCACTGGGTCACCCCAAATTCACCATCAGATCACATGTCTGTGGCCACAGCATGAACCACAAAAATCATACAGCCACTGTTTCATTTAGAATATTTTTTTCTTGTTTTCCTCCTCTAAAAACTATGTGCGTGTTATGGTTGGGAGCGTGTTATAGAGTGAAAAATATGGTATATCAAATTTCCTTTTCTGCGTATACTGTAATGTTTTACTGTTGCTATGGCCATTGGCTCATGCGAATACAGTGGTACCTCGGGTTAAGAACTTAATTCGTTCTGGAGGTCCGTTCTTAACCTGAGACTGTTCTTAACCTGAGGCACCACTTTAGCTACTGGGGCCTCCTGCTGCCGCCGCGCCGCCAAAGCACGATTTCTGTTCTCATCCTGAAGCAAAGTTCTTAACCCAAGATACTATTTCTGGGTTAGCAGAGTCTGTAACCTGAAACGTATGTAACCCGAGGTACCACTGTAAAGTTTTATCTTATCTATCTGCCAGGTGATGTATGTGTTCCCTTTGCAAAGGGAAACCCACTCTCACAAATCTCTGCCAATCCAGGCTACGCAGCCAGTGGCCGCTCATGCCCTCTGACACCTCTCCGGCCAGCTTACGCATACTCATCATACCTTATCAACAAGGTCCACTTCCAACTCATACATATTGGAGATGCGAAGGTAGGCTGTAGCAGGTCCCAGGAAGGCCAGGCACAGGTCGTAGATCTCCAAGGTCAAAGAGCCAGGAAGGACAGGAACCACCTGCAAGGAAAGTGACAGGAGCAGTCGCTCGCAGGGTAAAGGAGGCATCACTTATCTGGCTGTATGAGACGGCAGGGCCCCGATCCTTTGGCTTTTGAAATAAATCTGGTTACCACAGGAACTCTGTAAAGTAAGAAATTGTGCCAGAGCTGATTTTTTTCTTCTTGTCTCCTCCCTCCGAGTCCCTTTTCCTTTTGTGTCGTGTCTCTTAGATCAGAAGCCTGAGGCTGTCTTACCACTGATGCTTGCAAGTCCCCCTAAGAGCTATTTTTCGGCTGGAGAGTAAGGTTAATACTTTGCTTTACAAAATATATAGACTGCTTAAACCAAAACAAAAAAAAAAGGAAAGGAAAGGAAAGGAAAGGAAGGAAGCTGTCTAAGTAGATTACACAAAACAGTGTAAAATATTTATTGTTCAAAAGCAACAACTGATACGATGGGTAAGATGTAAATACAAGTATACACAATGAAAGCATATGCCCGGGTAGGCTTGCCTAATAATATTTACTATTTTTGGTTTGTTTAGTAAATCTGTATACCGCCCTTCCTCCATAGATGTCAGGGCAGTTCACAACGTAATAATAATAAAAATAATTAACAATAGCAATAATATGGAAGATGAACCTATGTATTATCAAATTAAGAGAAGGGGAAGAATAGGTGGCAGGAGATCCTGAAGCCCTAGCTTTCTCTCTTCATAAAGGCTCACAGAGCTACACACTTTGACACTCACCTGAATGGCGCTCTCTGTTTCCAGGTAAGTGATGTTCACCATCTCCTGTGCGCTGCTGTTGACAAGGAAGTAACCGGACCCTTCCACCAGTGCAAACACTTCCTAGGCAAAGCAGAAGGGGGGGGGATATCCACACCAGGACCCCAAGTCCGCTCTTTCAATGTTGCCACACAGAGCACTGGCTTACCTGGGGCTGCTCTGTTTTACTCCAAGGTCAGAGTTGCCACCGTTGCCCCATTTTGCCTCTGCCAAAGTTCTCCACGAAGAGCCCCTGGTCTGAGCAGGGTTCCTCACCACCTGACCCACACCCAGCTCCTTGGCCCCTACCTTGACATCGGGATGGTTGTACACAGTGATGTTATCCGGAACCACAGTCACGTCCTCGACCAGCATGAGTTCCACGGCGGCAGAGGCAGGGGAGTTGGAGACCTCCTGTGTGCAGAAAGGGCAAGGAATGCTGCCTCGGGGAGTTTCCGCAGAAGGCAGGCCAACGCCAAGGAAACCTGTGCCCTTTTTCTTTTGCTGAAGGAAACAGATCTGTGCATACCCAAGAACCACCAAGGAAAAGCCCTGCTGGGCCAGACCCAATGGCCTATTGAGTCCAGCACGCTGCTCTCCGCGTGGCCCAGCCAGATGTGGATGGGAAGCCCGTGAGCAAGATGTAGGCCCCCAGGCCTTTGATACTGGAGGTAATACAGCCATACTGATTAGGAGCCACTGATACGTCTTATCCTCCGTGGATCTGTCTAAGCCCCTTCTAAAGCCGCTTTAAGCTGACCGCCTCGCAGCGTCCCTTTTTGTCTCTCCTAAATATCCCGACGGTCGGCTTCATTGGATGATCCCAGGTTTTCAGGTACAACGAGGGGGAAAAAAACACCTCTCTGCCCACTTTCTCGACACCATTTTACATTTATTTATTTAATAAAATTCACATGCCGCTCGACGGTAGGGAAGAAGCTCAAGAGGGATTTACAAAAAAGAACAGAACGGCGACATTATTGGTGGAGGGTTAAAAACCATTTAAAACCTTCAAAAACAATGAAAATCAACGATAAGCTGAAAACCGCATTAAAACACACGCCAACGTTCTGGGTAGGCTTGCCTAAACAAAAGTGTTTTGAGCAGCCGCTGGGGAAGAGCACAGTGAAGGTGCCTGCTGGATGTCAAGAGGCAAGGAGTTCCAAAGTTTGGGTGCATTTCTTACAAATCTAGCAGCAGGTAACTAACTGCATGTGATACTGGATGAGTTCTGGTGCCTACCTCCCCTACACATACTTGCAACCCAGGGGGACTCAGATAGCGCAGATAATCTGGCATGTTAGGCATCCCTTCTCACGGCGCCAAAGCTGACATGACAGAGAGCCCAGCTGTAGTTTTCTCCCTTTTCCATTGCAAAATGTCTTGAGAAGCTTAGGCAGTAAGATGTTCTCTCCTTTCTCAAGGAAACGGGGTGTTTTTTTTGAGGGGAGGACGGTTCTGACGAGACAATCACATTGCGAGATGTGGGAGACGGCAATTGTTTCTTTTCTGGTCTTGACTGGGGCGTTGGCACTATACGGCGCCTGATCCCCTGCTTCCATGGTTTTTTGCTCTTTTCAAGACCAGACCAGGCAATTTTTTTCTATAAGCTGCCTTGAGTTCTTGTCAGGGAAAACAGCAGGGAATAATAATAATAATAATAATAATAATAATAATAATAATAATAATAATAATAATACACGGCATCTGTAACAGTGCCTGTTTGCAAATTAGAGCAGTTAAGTGGGCCTATATGGGGAAAGGTGATCTCATAGGTAAATTGTTAAGGGCTTTATATACTACAGTGGATCCTCAGTTGTTGAACACCTCCATTGTCATACATTTCTGCTCCCAAACGCTGAAAACCCAGAAGTAGCTCGGTTTTCGAATGATTTTCAGAAGCCGAACGTGATAGGCGACTTCCGTCTTGAGTTTCCCTATTGTACTGAAGCTTCTGGTTTCAGTTTTCGGAAGTCGAATGGTCTTCCGGATTGGATTACGTTCAAAAATCGAGGTTCCACTGTAACAGTAACACCCTGAACTTGGCCTGGTAGGAAACAGGCAGCCAGTGCAGTTCTTACATACGTCTACCATGCAAATAGAATTGTAGAGTTGGAAGGGACCCTGAGGGTCTAGTCCAACCCCCCTGCAGTGCAGGAATCTCTGCTAAAGCATCCAGGACAGATGGTCACCCAACCTCTGCTTCGAAACCTCCAAGCAAGGACCCAAGGACAACAACACCCTCTCCATGGAGCAACCTTCCCTCCACTCACTCTTGGGCTCCCTCTCTCGGAATATTTCACAAAGTTGACGGAGATCAACACCGTCCCTTTGATCTGCCGCACCTCAAGGAGCTGGTGTCCTGGGACCAAAACAGATACAGACATAGGGAGGGAGGGAGAGAAAAGGAAGCAGAAATTGAAACAAATGTATTTTAAAATTGCCATTCTTACATAGGAAGGGAGGTGTGAGGGAGACTGCATTCTTACACGTGAGATACAGTAAGTTTTATTTTTAAAAAAATTACAGGGATGAGCAAAAGGGGTCTTGCCAGGTGGGGCGGAGCCACAAGAAGAAGAAGAAGAGTTTGGATTTGATATCCCGCTTTATCACTACCCGAAGGAGTCTCAAAGCGGCTAACAATCTCCTTTCCCTTCCTCCCCCACAACAAACACTCTGTGAGGTGAGTGAGGCTGAGAGACTTCAGAGACTTGACATGAGCCAACAGTGTGACGCGGCAGCTAAAAAAGCCAATGCAATTCTGGGCTGCATCAATAGGAGTATAGCATCTAGATCAAGGGAAGTAATAGTGCCACTGTATTCTGCTCTGGTCAGACCTCACCTGGAGTACTGTGTCCAGTTCTGGGCACCACAGTTCAAGAAGGACACTGACAAACTGGAACGTGTCCAGAGGAGGGCAACCAAAATGGTCAAAGGCCTGGAAACGATGCCTTATGAGGAACGGCTAAGGGAGCTGGGCATGTTTAGCCTGGAGAAGAGGAGGTTAAGGGGTGATATGATAGCCATGTTCAAATATATAAAAGGATGTCACATAGAGGAGGGAGAAAGGTTGTTTTCTGCTGCTCCAGAGAAGCGGACATGGAGCAATGGATCCAAATTACAAGAAAGAAGATTCCACCTAAACATTAGGAAGAACTTCCTGACAGTAAGAGCTGTTCGACAGTGGAATTTGCTGCCAAGGATTGTGGTGGAGTCTCCTACTTTGGAGGTCTTTAAGCAGAGGCTTGACAACCATATGTCAGGAGTGCTCTGATGGTGTTTCCTGCTTGGCAGGGGGTTGGACTCGATGGCCCTTGTGCTCTCTTCCAACGCTATGATTCTATGATTCTAAGTGTGACTGGCCCAAGGTCACCCAGCAGCTGCATGTGGAGGAGCGGGGAAGCGAACCCGGCTCACCAGATGACGAGTCCACCGCTCTTAAACACTACACCACACTGGCTCATAACAACACTAACATCCTGGCAGGTGGGACGCTGTTGCTTACTGTGAGGGAAAGGAGAGAAGTGGCAGGGAGGCCAGCATGGTGCAAACACACCCATGGAGCCAATCCAGCACACCTGCCAATGTGTTTGCAGCATGCCAACCTCCCCACTTCATCCCAGTAAGCTGCAGCAGGACAGATGCTTCTGCAGCTGAGATAGTGCTACTGTGTATTGTAGAGATTAGAGTGCTGGCTTGGGACATGAGAGTCCAGGGTTCAAATCCCCAATTGGCCATGAAGCTCACTGCCCCTCAGCCAAACCTACCCTACACGATTGTTGTTTTGGGGAGTAACTACTACTTCGCGGTGAGCACCTTTTTTCTAGAAGAAAAGCAATGGGGGAAAACCACGCAAAGCCACCTTGAGCTCCTTGGAGAAAAAGCTTGGGACTCTAAGTGCAATAAACAAAATAATTAATAACCCATTTAAAGGTGTAAGCAAAGCCCTCCTGGCTCAGGCCAGTGGCTCATCTAGCCTAGTGTCAGGGGACTGCCATCGGAACAGGGGAGGGAGGCAGGGGGATACAGAGAGCCTCCGAAGCTTCTGAGGAGCAGCTCCTTGTCCAGCGGTGGAGAAAGCCACACCTCCAGTGGAGCAGAGGGGGAAGGGGGCAGCCAAGCGAGGGGAGGGCTTGAAGATGCTACTGAGAGCCTAAGCGCCTCACCTAGCCCGGCTGGCCAGGAAACAGACACACCGTTTTCCGTCACCTAGCTTATGCAGACGGGTGAAACGTAAGGAGGGGAGGCGGAAATTTTCATAGAATCATAGAGTTGGAAGAGACAACAAGGGCCATCAAGTCCAACCCCCTGCCAAGCAGGAAACACCACCAGAGCACTACTGACATATGGTCGTCAAGCCTCTGCTTAAAGACCTCCAAAGTAGGAGACTCCACCACACTCCTTGGCAGCAAATTCCACTGTCAAACAGCTCTTACTGTCAGGAAGTTCTTCCTAATGTTTAGGTGGAATCTTCTTTCTTGTAGTTTGGATCCATTGTTCCGTGTCCGCTTCTCTGGAGCAGCAGAAAACAACCTTTCTCCCTCCTCTATGTGACATCCTTTTATATATTTGAACATGGCTATCATATCACCCCTTAACCTCCTCTTCTCCAGGATAAACATGGCCAGCTCCCTTAGCTGTTCCTCATAAGGCATCGTTTCCAGGCCTTTGACCATTTTGGTTGCCCTCCTCTGGACACGTTCCAGTTTGTCAGTGTCCTTCTTGAATTGTGATGCCCAGAACTGGACACAGTACTCCAGGTGAGGTCTGACCAGAGCAGAATACAGTGGCACTATTACTTCCCTTGATCTAGATGCTATACTCCTATTGATGAGGCCCAGAACTGCATTGGCTTTTTTAGCTGCCGCGTCACACTGTTGGCTCATGTCAAGTTTGTGGTCAACCAAGACTCCTAGATCCTTTTCACATGTACTGCTCTCAAGCCAGGTGTCACCCATCTTGTATTTGTGCCTCTCATTTTTTTTGCCCAAGTGCAATACTTTACATTTCTCCCTGTTAAAATTCATCTTGTTTGTTTTTGCCCAGTTCTCTAATCTGTCAAGGTCGTTTTGAAGTGTGATCCTGTCCTCTGGGGTGTTAGCCACCCCTCCCAGTTTGGTGTCATCTGCAAATTTGATCAGGATTTTGGGTGGCTAAGTTCTTATGTTGGGGGAGAAACCAGAAGGGGTCACTCCCGGAATCTGCAAGTGACTAAGACGGACATGAACTTTGTGGTTCTGCACTGTAAATAGTTTGCACCAATAAAACCTGTAAAAGACAGGTTGGAGTCCTGCCTGGTTACTCACGAGCAACCACCACCAGCACCTGACACCTGGCATCCTGTTCTCACAGCAGCCAACCAGACGTCCAGGTGGGAAACCCGGAAGCAGGGTGTGAGAACAACAGAAATTCTCCTTTCCTGTGGTTTCCAAATTGCGCGGCGGAAGCAGGACTGAGATAATTAAAAAAAGCACTGGTTGTGGCAGTTCTAGCTACAGGGGCTTGGATGGTCTCCTCATTAAAGGGCCTGGGAAGATAAGAAGAGCCTGCTGGATCAAAGCAGTGGCCCCTCTAACCCAAGCATCAGTTCTCACAGTCGCTAACCAGACGCCCCAATGAGAAACCCCCAAGCAGCACTTCAAGGACACCACCACCCTCCCCATGCGCAATTCCCAGCAACAGATATTACCGTATTTTTCGCCCTATAGGACGCACCGGCCCATAGGATGCACCTAGTTTTTTTGGGCGAAAATCAAGGGAAAATTTTTTATTTCCCCCCTCAGGTTTGCGCAGCCATCCCCAAGCTAGAAGAGGGAGACGGAGTGCTCCATCTCCCTCTTCTGCCTTCAGGGACAGCTTGTGGGGCTGGCGGGGGGAGAAGCAAGCTTGCTTCTCCCCCCCCCCCCCAGCCAGCCTCCAGATCAGGTCGGGGAATAGCGGGGTGGCGGCGCTGCGCCTCCCCGCTGTCCCCCAGCTTTTGGGCTGCTGGCTGCTGCCCGCAAGGCTTGCGAGCCCGCGGGACATCCCGCCGGGCTTGCAAGACTTGCGGATAGCTTCCTGAAGCCTGGAGAGCGAGAGGGGTCGGTGCGCACCGACCCCTCTCGCTCTCCAGGCTTCAGCGAAAGCCTGCATTTGCCCCATAGGACGCACACACATTTCCCCTTCATTTTTGGAGGGGAAAAAGTGCGTCCTATGGGGCGAAAAATACGGTATTTCAGAGGCGTATTACTGCCTCCGGGAGCAGAGGAAGAACATAGGCATCTTGATTAGTAGCCACTGGTTTCTCTGCTGAAGAGCAACGCTGAGCCGTACCGTGGAGCCTGGTCTGTCCTGTCCCATCATCCTTCGGTACCATCTGCATGGACCTCGGTAGAGCGAAGTGAGCCAGGCTTTGATTGGCCGATATCCATTCCAGGATTAGGGAGGTGAAGTTATCAAACTTCCGCCGGTGCTGGTCGAAGAGAGCTAGCTCCAAAACGGTGTTCCTCAAACTGGACACGGGGACCTGCAAGGCATCCCAAAAGACACCGGAGGCAGCCTGCATTTAACGGCTTGTGAGATGCACCTGGGAAAGGACCACATCTTTGTGATCTACAGTGCCAAAGCACAGAAGCCTCGCAAAGCAAGGGCAGAAGAACTTGAAAGGCACTGATGGTGACACCTTGGAAGATTACATACCATGTTTAACTGATCGGTCCGTTGGACTGATTCTGTTTTAAAAGCTTTGGTCTACTAAAGAAAGATAAAACCCTGATAACAATGGCTGGCAACAAATATAATAATAATAATAATAATAATAATAATAATAATAATAATAATAATAATAATAATTCTATGTTGCCATCTGACTGGGTTGCCCCAGCCGCTCTGAGCGGCTCCCAACAAAATATTAATATACAGTCGTACCTTGGTTCTCAAACGGAAACCGTTCCGAAAGTCCGTTTGACTTCCGAAAACGTTCAAAAACCAAGGCGCGGCTTCTGTTTGGCTGCAGAAGCTTCCTGCACTCAATCAGAAGCCGCGGAAGCCATGTTAGACGTCTGGCTTCCAAGAAACATTTGCAAACCAGAACACTCACTTCTGGGTTTATGGCATTCAGGAGCCAAAACACTCGAGTCACAAGGTGTTCAAGATCCAAGGTACAACTGTGTTTAAAAGATATATATTAAAATCCAGTGCTTTTCTTCTAGGAAAAGTGGTGCTGGTACTGCATACCCTTGAGTGCTCCCAGAAAAAGCACTGTTTAAAATCTATCTATCTATCTATCTATCTATCTATCTATCTATCTATCTATCTATTTTCCCTACAATGACTTTCCTTGCAGTTATACAAACTTTCTGAGCCCAATTTCTGGCTAAAAACCAAAAAAAGACTGTCCAACATCTCCCCAAGATTCCCAAACAAACGGAGCGCATTGAGGCACTTCTAGCTTTTCCCGGAACACTTACCAGCTGCTTGTGGTGCTGAGGCAAAGGGCAAGGCGGAGTGCCAGCTGCCAGCTTATACACAGGTGTCACGGCCATGCTGGCAGGGTGGGCACAAATGAACCTCACCTGCACCATCTCCACAGCAGGACTGGGGTTTAGCACACCCGGATGATTGCCCACCTGGAACGTAAACACCTTTGGGGAAGCAGCAAAGGAAGAGTGGTTGTCGGCCAGCAGGCTTTGCAAATGTAGCCAAGCATAAAGTTTAGATGTAACCAGAGCCTTTGGACGGGGTCAGTTTAAAGCATTAGACTAAGAAAGCCAAACGCTTAATTACTGAATCTGGAAAGGGCTCATCACTGTGGACGGTGCACACAGCTAGAAGGGAGAATAAGCCAAGCACAGATGAAGCCATCATAGCACCGTTTTCTGTAAGATGCACCAGCGCTATGGAGGCTGTGCCTTTCCTTATCGGCCATTACGTTTCATCATCATCATCATCATCATTATTTATTTATACCCCGCCCATCTGGCTGGGCTTCCCCAGCCACTCTGGGCGGCTTCCAAAAAAATATTAAAATACTGTAATACATCAAACATTAAAAGCTTCCCTAAACAGGGCTGCCTTCAGATGTCTTCTAAAAGTCTGGTAGTTCTTGTTCTCTTTGACATCTGATGAGAGGGCATTCCATAGGGCGGGTGCCACCACCGAGAAGGCCTTCTGCCTGGTTCCCTGCAACTTGGCTTCTCGCAGTAAGGGAACCGCCAGAAGGCCCTTGGAGCTGGACCTCAGTGTCCGGGCAGAATGATGGGGGTGGAGACGCTCCTTCAGATATACTGGGCCAAGGCCCTTTAGGGATTTAAAGGTCAGCACCAACACTTTGAATTGTGCTCGGAAATGTACTGGGAGCCAATGTAGGTCTTTCAAGACCAGTGTTATATGGTCTTGGCGGCCGCACCCAATCACCAATCTAGCTGCCTGTTAACGTCTTGGGCGGTGGGGGGGGGGGAGAATACGCACACACCTTCCTCCTACCTGTTCCCCCAGCTCCAGGCATGTGATCCGATAAATGTACTGGTTTTGCTTCCTCTTGGCCGGCAAACGAACCTCCACCACGTCGACTTTGTCCTTATGCTCCACTCTGAGCTCCAAGAAGAAGCGGGATGGCTCCAACACCCATGGGCTGGGCCCTCCCTCAAACACCATTTCCTTCACGGAATGCCAGGTCACCAAAGCCACCTCCACGGGGTTTACAGCCTAGTCATTATATAAAGGGGTTAACACTGCCTTGGCCTGCAAAGAATTGACCCAAGGACCCCCCCACCCCCCGGTTCCCCACCTGTAATTCTTCCAATAGGGAGGTCTGTGCTTTCTAACCACCATTCACATCCCTGGTTCCCGGGAAACTAGTAAGATGATAGATCAAGGTTGCAGGCAAAGAATATCAAAATGTAGGACTCTGTTTTATAATTATAATTATAATTATAATTAGTTTCCCCAGCCACTCTGGGCGGCTTCCACAGAGACCAAAAATACACTAAAATGTCACACATTAAAAACTTCCCTGAACAGGGCTGCCTTAAGATATCTTCTGAATGTCAGGTAGTTGTTTATTTCTTTGACATCTGATGGGAGGGCGTTCCACAGGGCGGGCGCCACTACCGAAAAGGCCCTCTGCCTGGTTCCCTGTAGCTTTACTTCTCGCAATGAGGGAACCGCCAGAAGGCCCTTGGCGCTGGACCTCAGCGTCCGGGCAGAATGATGGGGGTGGAGACGCTCCTTCATGTATACTGGGCCGAAGCCGTTTAGGGCTTTAAAGGTCAACACCAACACTTTGAATTGTGCTCAGAAACGTACTGGGAGCCAATGTAGGTCTTTCAAGACCGGTGTTATGTGGTCTCGGCGGCCGCCCCCAGTCACCAGTCTAGCTGCCGCATTCTGGATTAGTTGTAGTTTCTGGGTCACCTTCAAAGGTAGCCCCACGTCTTTATACCGAACGAAAGCATTTAGCTCAGTATTGTCTACACACTGACTGGTTGTGGCTCTGCATGCTTTCAGGATAGAGACCCTGCCCAACCTGGAGATGCTGCTGCTGGGGATCGTAATCTAGGACCTTCTGCAAGCAAAGCAAATGCTCTACCCCTGAGATGTGGCCCTTCCCTCAACAACGCAAAAGGAATTCAAGAGAGAGAACAGAAATGAACTGTAGCACCACCCTCCGCCCACTACTGCCATAGAGCTGGCGCCTCCTCACCTTGAGCGGTTCATAAGCAGCAAAGGTGGCACTCGTGTCAAAATACTCCTCGTAGATGGTGGCGCTGGCTGTCACCAGTGTATGGCCGAGAGACTTGGCTGCTAGATGGATGGTGGAGCAGAACTGTGGCCCAGCTTTCTGCTTACCTAACAAACAAGAGCACAACTGCTCTTTCTACAAGCACAGGAAGAGTGATTGATCTGTCAACCATCTCCAGAACTGCAACGAAGGAGCAATAGCTCGGCAACCCACCCAAGGGGCAATCGCAGTGCCCCGGGATTGTGGAGTACGGTGGAGAGCACAATGGGGCATTGGTCAAGAGGGGTGTCCTTCTAAAGCCCGTGCAGAGGCCACCCTAGCACACAGCCGTCCCCTGAATCTGCTCCTCAGTCCGCCCATGCAAACATTGGGCTCTGTGTGAAGGGGAGGGCATGCTATTTTTCATTTATTATTCGGTGTTATGTACTGAGTTGAATAGGATCCAAAATGCAGCAGTCTGATTGGTCCTAGATCAATAGGACCCAGAATGTAGCAGTCTGATTGGTCCTAGAACAATAGGACCCAGAATGCAGCAGTCTGATTGGTCCACAGGAGCCATCCAATCCAGCTCCAGGTGGAAGTGAATCCGCAACCTGATTGGCCTACAGGTGAATCCCGGAATTAGCCAATCACGTGGGGCCCATTGTGTAAATAATGTATATAATGCAGACATTCTGGGGGAACTTCCATTTCCTCCTCACCACTATGAGCTGAAGAAAGAGCATGAAATCCACTCTCGACTGAGTATATTTCACTGAGTCGAGAGTGGATTTCATTACTACTTTATTTTTCTTTCGAAATTTTGCACCCTTAAGAATTTTGCACGCAGGGCCACTGCCCCTGTGGCCCCACCCACACGATGGCACAGGCTCCCAGGATTCTTTGGGGGAAGCCATGACCGTTTAACGTGGCGCAGTACTGCTTTAAACGCCTAGTGAAGATGAGGCCTAAAACAGGAGGCCAGGAGAGGACCCGCTACCCATTTATGTTAGGGAGCAAGTGAAGAGAGCTGCCCTCTTACCCGCTTCATCCAGGGCGAACACTCCTTGCTTATCCATGCCAACGTCCAGGGGTAAGAGTGAGCAGTCTGTGAAAGCGATGGTCTCCCCCGTCTCTTTCTCAACGTGGTACATCCTGAGTGGGACTTCCAAGGTCTGCCCAATCTCAGTGTCTGCATGGAACGGCAAGAACTCCATCTTTGAGAGCTTGAGCACATACACCTGAGTGAGGGCAGGGGGGAAAGAGTCAAAGAGCACATGAAAACATCTTCATGTATGTGACAACGGCCGCCAGAGTTTTAATAGCACAAGAATGGAAGACTGAAGAAACCCCAACTAAAGAATCATGGCAAGAAAAATTGATGGACTACGGAGAACTGGCAAAACTGACATACAAGCTACGGGACAAGGATGACTGTGACTTTAAAGATGAATGGGAACCCTTTATAAAGTATTTGAAGACACAACAAAGCGAACTAGACTCCTTGGCTGGTTTTGAATAAACATTCACAAACTCTTTATTGATAATAATTAGCTAAATAGTTTGAGGCTCTATAGAACTGTGTAACATGCAGAAAACAGCATTTTTAGAGAAATCAAAGACTGGAACTGAGGGAAGTCAGGGGGTGGGTGAGTTCTGTGGGGTGAGGGAGAAAAATGGGGGGGGGGAATAAGGATTATGTGTTTCTGGATAATATGTTTTGTTTTAATTTTGCATAAAAAAGTTATTAAAAAACAACAACAACAAAGAGCACCTAGGAGGGAAGAATTAGCTCTCTGGGGATTCAGAACGCCCCAAGGCCTCTCTTCAGACTGAGTTTGAAGCCTGTAAGGGGGGGGGGGTTGACCCAGCAAGCAATTCGACTTGCACCAATGCCGCAGAAAGACTTGCCTGTATTTCCCCAAAGTGGAAAGGGTTCTGCACATCTCTGGCCTGCACGGCGGTCTGGCCCTCAACCAGCCCGGCTGTGACCACTCCTTTCACCGTGACGGTGGCCACGGTCTGATTGGAAGAGGTCCATGTGAAGTTGCCGCTGCCTCCCTCCACCTGTGAATAGTTGGAAGAGCAGAAGGGGGGGGGAATACAAAATGCACAGTTAAGCCTGTACCCCCAGAATAAGATGATGATGATGTTCTCCACCTGGGTGTTGGAGAGAGCATGTGTCACTGGATCAGAAACAGTGGCCTCCATTGGTGGAAATGCAAGCATGGACTCACGTGGCCAATGGAAGGGGACTGCAGGAATAGAAAACTCAATGTAGCAGTGGCCTGAACTAGTGACGAGGCCCAACCTCAGGTCCCTTCTGCTAGGGAGGTCAGGTGGTCATCTATGTTTTCTGCAGTAGGTCTTCCTCAGCGGGTTGTCAGGGTGTCTTTTTCACCAGCCTCCTCTTGTAGACAGAGAGGCTAACACTTTTATTCCATTTGGTGTTAGCAGAGATTCTCATGGGTTGCTTCCGGGTGGCCTGTTTAATTTTTAATTTTTTTGTTAGACTATTTTATAATAAAAGGACATTGCTGAAAAGGACCTCTCCAAAGCGAATGGGTGGTAAAGTGGCAAATGCAATTCAATGTACCGTATTTTTCGCACCATAGGACGCACCGGACAATAGGACGCACTTTGTTTTAGAGGGGGGAGAACAAGAAAAAAAAATTCTCCCCCTCTCTGCCCAGCGCCCCTTCAGTGAAGCGGCAGGAGGCGCTGCACAGAGAGGGGGAGAACTTTCCCCCTCTTGTTTTCCCGCTCGAAAACAAGGTGCGTTCAGGCGGCTACCTTGGAAGCCTGGAGAGCGAGAGGGGTCGGTGTGCACTGACCCCTCTCGCTCTCCAGGCTTCTGGTTCCTTTCGACCTGCTCTTTGGAGCTGGCGGGGGAAGCCCACCACCAGCCCCAAAGAGCAGGTCAGGGAGCAGCAGAAAGGCGCAGCGGAGAGGCTCCTGCCATAGCCGCGCGTCACCTCTCCAGCCAGGAGAGGGTCGCGGGGCTATGGCGTCTTCGCTCCATAGGGCGCACACACATTTCCCCTTCATTTTTGAAGGGGAAAAAGTGCGTCCTATAGAGCGAAAAATACGGTAAGTAAACAAGCGTAAAGTGATGCGCGTTGGGGTAAAAATACGTGAATTTCACATATACGCTCATGGGGTCTGAACTGGAAGTGAGCGGCCAGGAACGAGACCTTGGGGTTGTAATGGATAGCTCAATGAAGACGTCGACCCGGTGTGCAGCTGCCTTGAAACAGGCAAATTCCATGCTATGGATCATTAGGAAAAGAACTGAAAGGAAAACTCCCTGGGCGGGATCTTCCAGCGTGGGAAACTGGGGGAAGAAGGGGAAGTCCCCAGGTGAGAGCTGGGAAGGTTCACTCTCCTTTGTGCGAAATAAAGGTTAAGATATAATTTTTGATAGAGGGCTGTTCTTATGTTCTTTAAAAAAGTCCTGTAGTGTACTCAGCCACATATAAGAAGGAAAGCTGAGCAGCGACACTGTCAGATAACCAAATCATTAAGTGCATCCACAAGGCTTTAAACTATCCGTGACACAGCCTCTCCATAAGTAAGCGTGAGTGGCTGGAACTTTGACAGTGACTTCACTTCTGTCTATGCAGCTGATATGAGGGAACCAGACGTTGTCAAAATGATCATGTTTCATTTGGCTCTTAACAACCCTTCTGTGTTGTGTTAGATGCTCGGGAGGAGAGCAAAGGGAAGCTGTGTTGTCATACACAACCTATTGCTTTAGGGTTTTGTCACTGGAAGCTCTGAAGGCATAAGTAGGTCAAAATGGTGGAGGGAATGGGTGCCATCTTCCCTGTGGCAGATGGTTGCAAACATTTGTACCGCACTGAGAATAAAGGGCATTCTAGGGGATTTATCTCCCCAGGTCTTGGTCAACTTCACCTGAACTCTGTACCGGTACAAGACGTCCAGTGGGTGGTGTGGGAATGCCAAGAAGGAGGGCGTCAGCGTGATGGGAAGGTAAACCTTCACTTCCTGCTTGTGGCTGATGGGCGGCTTTAATAAATCTTCTGAACCACTCTGAAGGAAAGGGAGGAATGATTGACCTGAATTTTCAGTCTTAAAAGAAAAACAAAAAAGATGTACATAACAAGGAATAAACATTGAAGCCTGCAGGGCTAGCAAAATATCTCAAATTCCTAGCCAGCATCCAATGTTGAGACCTACTATTATTATATTATTGCAAACCCATAAATCCAGGCCAGAGAATATCCATATGCTACTACGATGGAGGAGCTTTTCTTTTACCTGGAGGAGAACAGACACCAGCGCGGCTTCAATGACGGTGACGCCATCCTTCAAAACCTGAACTACGTGGTAGGAGCCGTTCACTGAAGATATAAACTCTTGAAAGTATTCTTGGGGGAACTGGTGAGTTATTCGAAGATTCTGGAAGTCAAGGGATGGGGAGGAAATGTTGTCAGAAGAAAGGACAGCGTGACATCGAACACTTTATCAGAATCACAGCAAAAAGGTCACAGATCGACAGAATCATTGTGTCCTCGAAGTTGACTCCAAGGAAACCTACAAGGCTGGAAAGGTGTTTTCAAATTCTTCAGTGCCTGCATCCAATTTTTAAAGACTCTTGTTGTTTTTAGTAGACCTAACACAGACAGGCCAGTGGCCCGTCTAATCCAACATCCTGTTCTCACAGTGGCCGACCAGATGCTTCAGTGTGAACTCCACAAGCAGGATTGGCCACAAAAGCCCGTCTAATCCAACATCCTGTTCTCACAGTGGCCGACCAGATGCTTCAGTGTGAACTCCACAAGCAGGATTGGCCACAAAAGCATTCTCTCCGCTCTTGCAGTTTTTAGCAACTGGGATTCAGAAGCATTAATCCCCCTGACTGCAGAGGCACGGCACAGCCATCATGCCAAGAAGAAGAGTTTGAATTTGATATCCCGCTTTATCACTACCGGAAGGAGTCTCAAAGCGGCTAACATTCTCCTTTCCCTTCCTCCCCCACAACAAACACTCTGTGAGGTGAGTGAGGCTGAGAGACTTCAAAGAAGTGTGACTGGCCCAAGGTCACCCAGCAGCTGCATGTGGAGGAGCAGGGAATCGAACCCGGTTCCCCAGATTACGAGACTACCGCTCTTAACCACTACACCACACTGGCCAAGCACCCATTGACAGCCTTGTCCTCCATGATTTTCTCTAATCCTCTTTTAAAGTCATCTAGCTCGGTGGAAATAATAATAATAATAATAATAATAATAATAATAATAACAACAATTATTGTTGTTGTTGTTGTTGTTGTTGTTGTTGTTATTTATTTATTTATACCCCACCCATCTGGCTGGCTTTCCCCAGCCACTCTGGGCGGCTTCCAACCAAATATTAAAAACAATACAGCATCAAACATTAAAAACTTCCCTAAATAGGGCCGCCCTCAGTTGACTTTTAAAAGTAAAATAGTTGCTTATTGCCTTGACATCTGCTGGGAGGGTGTTCCACAGGGCAGGCGCCACTACCGAGAAGGCCCTCTGCCTGGTTCCTTGTAACCTCACTTCTCACAGCGAGGGAACTGCCAGAAGGCCCTCGGCGCTGGACCTCAGTGTCCGGGCTGAACGATGGGGGTGGAGACACTCCTTCAGGTATACTGGGCCAAGGCTGTTTAGGGCTTTAAAGGTCAGCAGCAACACTTTGAATTGTGCTCAGAAACGGACTGGGAGCCAATGAACTCCAATGGGAGTGAGTTCCATAGTTTCACTATGTGCCACGAAACCCCTCAGTCCTATGCGTGTTCCTCAGAATTAAGTCCCACTGAATTTCGTGGGGCTTACCCCAAATATGTCTATACTGGATGACACTTTAAGGCTGCAATCCTGTGAACTTTTACTCTGGAATTTGGGGTGGGTGTGATTTCAGACATAACATGCACAGGATCTCATTGCAAGTTAATGCTGGCATTTGGGAGAGATCTTTGAGCTTCTTTCCCAAGCTGACACCTACTCACATCGGACGGGTAGATCTTGGTGCTCGATTTGTCATACACTTCGACTGTGATGGTATACTCTCGCTTCACTTCTAGGATCCACCTGTTGCCGGGCTGGACAGTGAAACCTGCAATCAGTTGCACAACGGAAGCCAAACGAAAAGCATTTCTGTAAGATGAGGCAAAGGAAACATACTGCATGATCCTAAGTTTCACATTTAGCGGCTGGGGGACCCGGCATCGTGTTCACTGGACGTTGCCCATACTTGGCTCCCTTGTTGGCCTTCTCTTCCTGAGAACCTCAACCTTAGACAACTCAGTCGTCTTTCTTACGACTAGCCCAGGGGGTTGTTGGCTTCCTCTTCCCCCTTAGCCTCAGCTTTGCCCTTCACTTTTCAGCAGGGGGCAAAACAAGAGGCTAGTTGGCTTCACCTATCATTTGCTCTGTCTCCACCTATTATAGGTCTCTGCCTCAAGTCCTACCAGTGGCAACGGGCACCAGCCTTCACCGCCCGAGGCAGGACCTCTTCTAGGTTCCCTCCCTCCCCAGAGTGATAGAATCCAGCTCCGTGCTGACCAGAAAAGGTACAGGAGATAAATTCCCCAACGGGATGGCTGCAAAGGGAGTTACAGGCTGCACAGCAACCATACCTCGAAAGCACATCCTGGGAATTATGGTTCGTTCAGCTTTGGAGGCGAGGCCAGATGCACATCGCCACTGTCACCCACATCACCCTCTTCCTTAGGAAAAAGCCCAAGTGCGTATAGTCAAAACTCTGCATGGAGATGCGGGAGGGACTGTTTACCTAAATATCCAGGCTCCACAACGTATATGCTGCAGTTGGGAAGTCCAGAGGAGGCTCGCATGTGGATATCTTAATTTCTTCGGTAAGGAATTCGGCCTCATCATAAATTGAGAGGAGGATGAAAAGGGCAGAGTGTTAAGTTGTGGGTGAACATATCAGACGACACAGCGATTCTTTAAACAGCTCTTGTTTATTCACAGGCCAGAAAAGAACTGAACTGAAGGGTTCAGCAAGCCTGCTTATATAGAGCTCCAGTACAACACAACTGTAACAACTTTCTGTAACTATCACTGAATGTCACTTTCAATCCCTTATTTGCATATGTGGACCTGAGTGAAAACTCTCTACACTATCCCCCTGCTGGCCCAGGGTGAGAACTTCAGTATAAGAAAGAGGATGTTTCACATTAAACACGGGGTTGGATCCTATATGGCGCTACACAGAAACCACTTAGCAGTATGCTTGTTCTGCTGGTGAAATGTTTTGCCCCAGTAGAATATTGTTGCACAAGAGCAGGCTTCTTCAACCTCGGCCCTCCAGATGTTTTGAGACTACAATTCCCATCATCCCTGACCACTGGTCCTGCTAGCTAGGGATCATGGGAGTTGTAGGCCAAAAAACATCTGGAGGGTCGAGTTTGAGGAAGCCTGCACAAGAGAATGTATTAGCAGGTTGCCAACAACTGTGGCCACATTCACACCGTGCATTTAAAGCCCCGTGATGCTACTTTTGACAGTCATGGCGGCTTCTCCCAAAGATTCTGGGAGTCGTCATTTATCAGGGCAGCTGAGAGTTGTTAGGAGGCCCCTATTCCCCTCACAGAGCTACAATTCCCCAAGTGGTTTAACGCTCAATCCCTCTTTCACAGGGAACTCGGAGAATTAAAGCTCTGTGGGGGGAATAAGGGGAGGGGGGATCTCCTAACCACTCTTAGCACACTCAACAAACTATAGCTCCCATAATTCTTGCACGATGAGTTTCTGCTGGTGCAGCTGTTGTGCTGGGAGTCCTCTGTTACACAACATTTCACACACACACACACACACCGCTAGTGCATGAGCCCTTGTGCAACAATGAAAAGTGCGTGTGCTTAGCCTCCTGGAAGCTATTCAGGCATGCCTCAGGATTTCAGGGGTCATGCGTCAGGGAACACCGAAACAGCTAGTTGCTTAGGAATAATAGGTCAGGAGGTACCCAAAGACTGGGGCGGGGGGGGGGGAGGATGTTTTGTTTGCAACGACGGCTGCCCAGATGATTTATGCACAGAAATGGAAAGAAGCAGCAGCTCCAACCAAGGAGGACTGGCAGATAAAACTGATGGGAGTAGTCTGAGATGGGTAAACTGACAGAAGAATAAGGAACCAGGAAGAAATAACCTTTAACAAAGACTGGGGAAAGTTTGTTGAACATTTGAAAAATTATTGTAAGCAACTTAAAACGTTAGCGGGGCTATATAAAATGAGCAGTAAAGGCAAATAAAGGATTTTTTAAAAGAGAAAATAAACCATTAAGGAATTAATTTAGATATGCAGTAGTAAAGAGAAAATTAAAGGAACCACAGATGGGGGTGGGGGGGGAGTGAATTTGATGTGCATTTTTTGTTTCGTTAAATAATTTGATTGTTGCAAAATTGGAAAATGATAAAAATTAAAAGAAAAGAAACAGCGAACTGCAGCCCGGTCTAAGTTCTTTAAGGATACTTTTATGGACTAAGACCAGGTTAACCTGTCCCAGCTGAATGGCGGTGATGGTAGCTGTCTTTGCATCCAGTTTGGCCACGGGGAGGCCAGAAGCGTTAGGCGCCTTCACTGCATCTTGTAGCTCCAGCTCATAATGCTCAAGAGGCAATTGCACCTCTGCGGAGATAAAGGGCCGGCCAAGCTCAGTCAGTTATTCCCAGCCATAGCTGCTGCGCTCAGGTGTGTTCTTTACACAGCCTCCCTCTCCCACCCCAATCCGGCAGGGATGTCAGGGCAGTGATCAAGTATTGCCTTTGGCTTCAGTGCTATTCATAGTAAGTATGATTCAATTTTCCAACTCAATAAAAGAACTGAAGCTGGGAAAGGCATTATAGGCCAAAACTAATAGTTAGATGTAGGAGCTGTAGTCCAATAAAGTCTGGAGGATGGCAGATCTGCCACCACTGGTACGTATCCTTCAACCAAACCACCCTTACTAGTGATTGAACTTCACCAAACACTGTGGGGCTCACTTCTGAGTAAGCATCAGTGTTAGAAACTGAGGTGTGAAAGCTAGGAGCTAAACGGCACCTTAAACCTAGGTTATGTCTTGCCAGAGTGGTGCATGCTCTAGTTATCTCCCGCTTGGACTACTGCAATGCGCTCCCACATGGGGCTACCTTTGAAGGTGACCCGGAAACTGCAATTAATCCAGAATGCGGCAGCTAGACTGGTGACTGGGAGTGGCCACCGGGACCACATAACACCGGTCCTGAGAGATCTGCATTGGCTCCCAGTACGTTTCTGAGCACAATTCAAAGTGTTGGTGCTGACCTTCAAATCTCTAAATGGCCTCGGTCCAGTATACCTGAAGGAGTGTCTCCACCCCCATCGTCCAGCCCGGACACTGAGGTCCAGCGCCGAGGGCCTTCTGGCAGTTCCCTCATTGCGAGAAGTGAGGTTACAGGGAACCAGGCAGAGGGCCTTCTCGGTAGTGGCACCCACCCTGTGAAACACTTTCCCTTCAGATGTGAAGGAAATAAGCAGCTATCCTATCTTTAAAAGACATCTGAAGGCAGCCCTGTTCAGGGAAGTTTTTTATATTTAATGCTGTACTGTTTTTAACACTTGATTGGGAGCCGCCCAGAGTGGCTGGGGATACTCAGCCAGATGGGCGGGGTATAAATAAATTATTATTATTATTATTATTATTATTATTATTATTATTATTATTATTATTATTATTATTATTATTATGTCTAGGCATGCTATTTTTATAACAAGAATGCAAAGCTGAAAATGAATGAACTGCAGCTAAAATATTACAGTGGTGCCTCGCAAGACGAAAAGAATCCGTTCTGTGATTCTCTTCGTCTAGCGGTTTTTTCGTCTTGCGAAGCAAGCCCATTGACGGATTAGCGGATTAGCGGCTTATCTGCTGATCGGATCAGCTGATAAGCGGCTTAGAAAAAGGGGGGGAGGAAAAAAACAACAGCAGGAACTCGCAAGACATTGTCGTCTTGCGAAGCAAGCCCATAGGAAATTCGTTTTGCGAAGCATCTCCAAAACGGAAAACTCTTTCGTCTAGCGAGTTTTCCGTCTTGCGAGGCATTCGTCTTGCGGGGCACCACTGTATGTTCATTTTTCACATGGTCTAGTCCTTCCCCTGCCCATCCCCCCCCCTAATATTCTTCTCCAGTCTTCAGAGAGTAGCTGGAAGTGAGGAGGCTGAAAAAGGTCCTTATTCCTTCCACTCTGCAGTTTTAATCTGAAATCTTGGGTGCAGTACTGCACTCAGAGCTCAGAAACTGTTCACGCTAATGACATTCCCTGTCGCAAAATGTGCCTAGAATAGTGAGAGTTTCTGACACTGGTGTAGAATTTCACAGCCAGGAGACTAAATTATGCATCGAGTCACCCAGAAGATTAGGAATGTACCTGTGATCTTTCCCTGAACTATTTTGCCAACTTTGTACTTAATGTAGGCTCCGACCAGCAGGTAGACGTCATAGGAAGGGATTAAGAATATGTTCTCCAAAACCAGCAGGCGCACCAGGGCAGCAGCAACTTTCTGGAAGATTGAGAAACCACCACCAGAGGCACGCAGAGAGAAATGTAAACATAAAGAAATATATATTATGCTTTGCAGTCGTTTTACTTTAAGACTCTTTCAAAACTGAAAAAGGACTGAGTGATTCCATTGCATTACAGTGGTGCCCCGCAAGACGAATGCCTCGCAAGACGGAAAACTCGCTAGACGAAAGAGTTTTCCGTTTTGGAGGTGCTTCGCAAAACGAATTTCCTATGGGCTTGCTTCGCAAGACGACAATGTCTTGCGAGTTCCTGCTGGTTTTTTCCCCTCCCCCCCTTTTTCTAAGCTGCTAAGCCGCTTATCAGCTGATCCGATCGGCAGATAAGCCGCTAAAAGCGCTAATAGCGCTAATCCGCTAATCCGTCAATGGGCTTGCTTCGCAAGACGAAAAAACCGCTAGACGAAGAGAATCACAGAACGGATTCTTTTCGTCTTGCGAGGCACCACTGTATATGCCCTCTCCTGGTTGGGATTCAAGATAGTTGCTTTGGTTTAATCTCCACAGAGTGCAGGAGCAACGATTGCTCCACCAGACCACTTTCTGCTCATTTAAAACTGCCGCCTGTCACCTCCACTCCATACATTTAAGGCACTCTTAAAATCACAGAATGAGTTGGAAAGGACACCAAGGGTCTAGTCCACCCCCCCCCCTGCAATTCCCCTGGGAATTGGTTTGAAAAGGATGCTGACAGTTGTTAGCAGGACCTCTGCTCCTCTTACAGAGCTGCTATTTCCAGAGTTCCCATATTGTTAAACTACTCTGGGAACCGTAGCTCAGCAAATGATCTCCTAATTGTCACGGCTAAAAATTGGCCGCTGTTTCTTTAATGCTAAAAGAACTAAGTCAGCATGAGTCAGAGGCCTACAGTGACTCATGCAACATTTCACCAAAGTGTACCTGCATATATAGAGTGATCAATGTCAGTGTTGGGTCTTGGGTTGGTTGGATGGTAGAAAGCTGGTTGCGTTTGGTGTGTGCAAAAGCTGTTGGTTGTGGTTGGAGAAGAAGACTTTTTAAGAATAAAAGCAGCAGTACTCTGCAAGAATACTATTTCTCAAAGACTCTTTTGTGCCAACTAAGGTCTGAGCACTAGGCAAAGGAGTAAAAAGGAGGGCAGAACCTTTTCTTTTTCAAACACTGACACTAATAACTCTATTTAACAAACGACAGCTTCCCAGATTCTTTGGGGGAAGCGGTGACTGCTAAAGTGGCAAAGAGCCCTCTGAATGTATGGTGTGGATGTCACCTCTATAGCTTTGGTAGGCCCTGACCTTGCCTTGCACTGCTGGCATCCCTCTGGGAGGGCACAGTGAGTACTCACCTTGTAAACAGGCTCCTGTATTCGGACCTTTACGACGGCTGCGCCCGTTCTGATCCCTGATACCAGAATCCTATCTCCTTGTTTCTCCTCTCTTTCCATCTCAACTACGTAGTCGGGCGGAGAATATTCTGCCTCAGAGTATTTTAAAATCCTAAAGAAACCAAACTGGGCTTTTACTGGGAGAACAAAGGACTGTCACTGCATTAAGAGTAAATAAACAACCAGGGTGAAATGTATAGGGTGGGTGAAAAACCTGCAGCCACTGTTAAGACCCCCAAACCCATCAGCCCCAGCCAGCATGGCCAGTGGACGGGTGGTGGCGGCGGCCACTGGAATCTAGCAACAGGTTAGATGCCCCTCTTACAGGACATAGGGAAGGGGACATGAGCTATATGGGACTCCCGCTTACATTTATGCATCTAAGGACTTAACAACCGTGAGCAACTTTCCTTAGATGGAAGTAATGAGTTCAAAGCAAGAATGCAAGGGAATGAAATCTCTCAACTTCAGCAGCCTACCCAGTGGAGCACACACGCAGCCTCCCGTGTCGCTCAGGATTTTATTAATCACACTTGGCCATTTGGGGTTCCGTCTTACCTAATTTTGCTCGAGAGCTCCACGTTTTCCAACTCATCGTCCTTGGCGATGCTCCACTCAAATTCCAACCCCTCCAAGCTGCTGAACGTGTTCCCTACAGGCAGGATCCAAAAACGAGCCCAGGCTCAGGGCCAAAGGAGATGCGATGTGATGATGTCTGTCATGTAGCTTAGCTTTGTATGACTGGTTTTTTGTTTTTAAGTCACACGGGGGTGGGGAGGGAGAATCAGGACCACAGAATGAGGGGCGAGGGCTTGAACCCTCTGACCATGCTATAGTCCTGATCTGGCTTTTGCTCCAAAGCTATCTCACCTTGAGATCCTTGCTGGCAACAGAGAGGAAGATGCTAACAGGTCTTGTTCCAAAACTACGTGAGTGTGAAGATGAGCAGAAGCATCAGGTGAAATACAGAGAAGAATTATGTTGTTGTGGATAAAATAAGCCACCTCCTTGCTAACTTTAGGCGTACAACATAAATAAAAAGTTAACAGAGCACTGTGACCTATCTTGTCATGTCAAAGAGGCGAAAGAAGAGATCCACTAGCAGGCCAAAAGGGTTATAAACTCCAGAGAGAAAAGTAATTAAGAATAATAACAATAATGTAGACAGAGTGCTATGCGCTATAAATGACTGGCTGCCTCACACCCAGCATTGCTTGTGAATTCTAAAAAACAAACAAACAAATCAGTGCAGTTTTGAAAGGTGCAGTTTGCAGTCTTGATTCAAAATGGTGTCCAAAATTTGGTAACAATATTTTAAGAGGTTTCCAAATGCAGAGCATACAGAGATCTTTCCAAAATATACAGTAGGTGTTCCGAGTGTCACAGGCTGCCCCTGGTAAGATTACCTTCAGCATCCAGAGCTCTCACACTCAGCTCAAGTGGGGAGTCTTCCACATAGATCTCTCGAGTGCGGGAGATGATCTCAACATGGTCTATCAGATCCACAATGACATCGCAACGCAGTAGATGACCTGTCACTGGGAGGAGGAACAAAAGTGGGTGTCGCCCACCCACCACATGTAATCCTGTATCTGTGTCTCATAACAGGGGAAGAATAAGGGTGGATGTGGACAATCCCTGTGGTTTGGGAAACTTTTCTGAGCCCCCAAATTGCTCATTCAGTGATAAAAGGAAGGCACACTCTGCACATGCTCAGCGTTTGGGGTTCTTCATTCCCCAGGTTTGAATGGCATCCTAGAACCCTATCCCCTATAGAAACAAATCGATTTCAAAATTCCCCTTCTTTAGCTCACCTGTCTCCTCTGCTAAAATAACGCTAGCCAGCTTTGTGGCCTGTGTAGAGCAGGTGGTCAACAAAGCTTTCTGAGAGCAAGCCGTCCCATTTTCGTACATTGGATCAATGGTGACTGTGTCATGGCGTGTGGAGTACCTGCAGAGCAGATGAGACAAGGCTTGCACGCTCCTGTGCCCCTCTCTCAAGGAAGAGCAGAGAGATGCAAATGTGGAACTGAGGCAGCAATGAATCCTCCATCTTCTTGGTGGCAAGGACCACCTGCCACTTGGCTCCTCCCCTTCGTCTCCATCAGCAGCAATTCCACCGGGTCCTTTGAGCAGTTATGTAAGAACTACGTAGTACCCAAATTTGCTCAGCTCCCTCTCCCTCCTCTCATTTTTTGGATGGTGCCTTTTGTAAGCAGTAATTTTTTTAAAAGGTACATCGATTTGAGTGCTTTTGCGGGAAGGCAAATATATCAATCTCAATATTAATCATTTGCTCATCAGTTCTATGTTTTCATGTCACTGCCATTTGCTACAGCATGAGGTGCATGGGAATGAGAGCCATTGGTGGTGCAGCAGTTAGTGTGTTGCACTAGGAGCTAAGAGACCTGGGTTCAAATCACCCCACTCAGCCACGAAGCTGACTAGGTGTCGATACCTCTTTCGGCTTAACCTACCTCGCAGGGTTGTTGGGAGAATAAAATGGAGAGTTTTCAATGAGCAATAATTGAGGCTTAGATTAGCACGGACACGGGTGGCGCTGTGGGTTAAACCACAGAGCCTAGGACTTGCCGATCAGAAGGTCAGCGGTTCGAATCCCCACGATGGGGTGAGCTCCCGTTGCTCGGTCCCTGCTCCTGCCAACCTAGCAGTTCGAAAGCACGTCAAAGTGCAAGTAGATAAATAGGTTCCAGTGGGAAGGTAAACGGCGTTTCCGTGCGCTGCTCTGGTTCGCCAGAAGCGGCTTAGCCATGCTGGCCACATGACCCAGAAGCTGTTCGCCGGCTCCCTCAGCCAATAAAGCAAGATGAGCGCCACAACCCCAGAGTAGGCCACGACTGGACCTAATGGTCAGGGGTCCCTTTACCTTTTACCTAGATTAACCTCATAGAACTCCTTGTGGAGAAAAAGGCAGGATGTAAATAAATAAAACACTGCGAGTACATTCCTATTTTTCTGGATCTTGAAGCGGCTTAGCATGGTTCCCCTTCTCCCCTGCCTACCCCAACACGGAGCATTTTATCTTCAAAGCAACTGCGAGGAGGTCAGGCTATTAGACTGCAAACGGCCAACAAGCTCTTCTGGTCTTAATGAAAATGTTGAACCTGTTCCCTTGGCCACGCCCACCATGACGTCACTGTCACGCTCACGTTTTCTCCGCCCTAGCCTCGCCCCCTCGTCAAGGCCCCGCCCCTCACCAGGAGTAGCAACCGCCCTCAGCGCCCAGGACGAAGGGGACGCGCTTGTCCCGGCTGAAGGGCAGCAGCACTTTCGGCGTGTTCAGCTTATAGGCGCCGGCCGGCCTCGCCAAAAGCGCCAAGCCAAACAGGAAAAGGGCCGGCCTTACTGGTGGGGCCCAGCCCGGCCCCATCGTCGGAAAAGCCCCAAGCCGCCGCGGCGCAAAATGGCCGCGGGATCCCTTCTGCCTCGCACGAGCCCTAGTTCTGCGCATGCGTCGGCTCTTAGGAACCTTGTTAGCACGCTGGACGTTCTGCCCGTGCGCATGCGCGCTCTCACCTTTCTCACACCTTCGATTACGTGCGCTTGGTCTCTCTGCCCTTTCCCGCCTCTCCACCGGTCTCGGTCTGCGCATGCTCCGTCTCACCTCTTGGCTCGTTTTGCTGTTTAGCTAGGGAAAGGGCTTGCCTGCGCGCATGCGCAGCCCGGTATCGGAAGTCTACGGGTTTGACTCGAAGCCTGTGCTAGGATTTTTGCATTGTTCCTAATTTAGGTGCTTCTGACGGCTGCAGCCTTAATTGAGGCATGGCATCATGTGGTCAGCATTGCTTGCAGGGAGGTCATCTCTTAATCCAGGCATGGCCAAACTCGGCCGGCTAGCTGTTTTGGGACTACAATTCCCATCATCCCAGACCATTGGTCCTGCTAGCTAGGGATGATGGGAGTTGTAGTCCCAAAACAGCTGGAGGGCAAAGTTTGGCCATGCCTGTTTAATCAATGAAGGAAGGCAGGAGGGTTTCCACTAACCCAGTGTTTCCCACGCTTGGGTCTCCAGCTGTTTTTGGACTACAACTCCCATCATCCCTAGCTAGCAGGACCAGTGCTCAGGGATGATGATGGAAGCTGTAGTCCAACAACATATGGGGACTTGAAGCTGGCCGGCTGGCCTGTTTTTCACAGGACAGGGCTGCTGCAGAGATTTTTTTTTTTTAATGGGTGGAATATTGTTTAGGCCTGTCACTCCGTTCTTAACTTTCCATGCATGGTCGCTGGAGGGATAAGATGGTTGCAGACTTCTGTCAATCACTTTCTCCCTTAGCCTGACCTCCACAAGGTGGCTGTGAGGATTAAAGGTGTATATGGGAGTGGTTTTCAACCAGTGTGCCGTGGCACCCTGGGGTGCCTTGAATGATGGTCAGGGTTGCTGCGGGCAACACTGGCTTCTGTTCCTTTCCTTCTCTTCCTCCTCTGATGCCCTCTTGTGTCTCTGCGTCTGAAAGGCTTGCACAGCTGTTTGTTGCAGCAGCCCTGGCTACAAGCTCTGCAGGCGAATGGTGCCTCGGGGGCTGATGAGGGGTGTGCTTCCCAGGCCCCTCTGTAAGGAGGCACCTCTCTTTGGGGTGTGTGGGGGCAGCTCAGAGACCAGGGGTGGCGGCAGCGGTTGTCCAGAGAACTCCCGAGGAGAGGGGAGCGGAAAGGAGGCTGGGGAAAGACTCTGCAAGGGAGGGTGTTCAAAAAAGGGTGAGAGGCTGCTGGCTCTGCAGGTGTAACTGGGCTCCTGAGCCCCATTGGGGTGCTGCAAAGAATGTAGTTGGTCAAGGGAGCTGTAGACCGAAGGTTGAAAACCTCTAGTGTATGGTATGAGAATAATGCCACATACTTTCCTGTTCTTTGGAGGCGGCATGAGAGAACGTCTGTCAGCTGTTGAGTCCAGAGCACCCATGAAATACGGAGGTGATATTTGTAGCTTATATTTGGTGCTTTTGTTTTTCCTTTTTTTCTTTTGCATATGTGCTTGTGTGGATTTTTCATTTTCGTGACTGTGGCTTGTGACTTATTTTTGTGACTGTGTGGAACCCAGTTCAGCTACTGATTGACTGATTGTGTGATTGCTTAAATGGATAAAAGCAGCAAAGGCAAGAAAACCATTAAGAGAACAACTGTAAGGTAAAGGGACCCCTGACTGTTAGGTCCAGTTGCGGACGACTCTGGGGTTGCAGCGTTCATCTCGCCTCACTGGCCAATGGAGCCAGCGTACATGTGGCCAGCATGACCTAAGCTGCTTCTGGCGAACCAGAGCAGTGCACAGAAACGCCATTTACCTACCTGCCAGAGCGGTACCTAATTATCTACTTGCACTTTGATGTGCTTTCGAACTGCTAGGTTGGCAAGAGCTGGGGCTGAGCAACGAGAGCTCACCCCATTGTGGGGATTCGAACCACCAAACTTCTGATCGGCAAGCCCTAGGCGCCACCCGCGTCCCCTGACAACTGTAGAGGTAGCAAAATTCATGTTAAATTTCTGTTTTAGGGGTTGTTTTTAAAAGTCTGGAATGGATTAATCCATTTTGCATTACTTTCTATGGGAAAGCGCACCGCGGTTTTGGAACGGAGTTCCGGAATGGATTAAGTTTGAGCATCAAGGTACCACTGTACCTGTAAAGCCATCTCTTTCCCCTCCTGGTAATTACTCCTCACATTAATATCAACAAATTAACAAGGCCCTTGTGAAATACAAGAAGAAAGTTGCAACAGTGGAGGGAATGCTTCTGTTTATTATTTCCCAAAAAAATCAGACAATAAAAGACAAGGTTTTTTAGTATCAAAATACTTGATATGGTTCCTCATTTTTTCCACACTGGCCGCTTAAAAAAAAAAAAAAAAAGACCGCCACACCATGAACACTTTCCTCTCTCCTTCCCCTCCTTTTTTTTTACACAAAGGCAAAAATAAACCCCACACACCTTGATAAATCAAGTCTCCAAACAGCAAAGGGCCTTGTGGCGGCTGGTATCCAGTTTTTTTTGTTTTAAGACAGTACAGTAAGATCCTGCGGCTCAAGAAGGGGAGGGAACCAACCCCTTGCGTCCGGAAGAGCACTGGGATAAAGAGAGAGCTCCTCTCCTCAGGCTCACACACCCATACACAGAAGCTACAAAAGCTTTTACTCAAAAAAGCACAGAGCAAGCTAAGCCTAGCTGGGGAAGAGAGATTTCTTGGTTACAGGAGACTGGGGAGCAGCCTCCTCTTAGCAACCAGGTGTAAGAAGCTTGAAGGGGGGAGAAGGCCAAAGAGTTAGGTGCATGTTTAGAGAGCGAAATGGATCGTGAAACCTGATATATTTTGATATAGTTGTGTTCCCCAAACTAGAAATAGCTATAAAGCACAAGAGAGTGTGTTAAGACTGCACCATTTTGGCAAAACACACACACACACACACATACACGGACACCTCTGCCAGAAGCAAAGAAGTTCTAGGTACTCCCCCACCCCCATAAAAAAAATTTTTTAAGAGGGATTTCTTTGTACAGAGGCCACATTTCCGTCCCCCTCAATAAAATTCATGAGGCTTTTTCATTTATCTGGCTCAGGCGGGACATTTGCAACCTTTCCACAGGCTGCAGACCTGTCCCATTCCAACCAAACCCTGCCCCCCCCAAAAAACCCAGCAAGAAAAAAAAAAGCAGGTCAAGGAGGTGAAATTGCAAACCTCTAAAAGCCCACAAGCACAAGCTTGTGAGCCCTAGGAATTACAAACGATGTTCCTCGCAAGGGTCGTTTTTACTTCCCTGCTCCAAAATAATTACCCTCTCCCCCCACGACTGCAAAGGAATGTACATTTCAGACACACAGACACCCGAATATTGCGTTGCGTGCCGGGTTTTCGTTTCGTGATGCTGCTGGCAACTGCCCAGTCTGATGGCCCCATAATTGTTTAGGGGGGTGCAGAGGGACTGGAGAGAAGATAGAGGGGAGGTGGATTGGCAGAGGCTTTTGGTTAAGTTGGCAACGAGAGCTGGAAGGTTAACCTTTGACCCTTCAAGGGTTAGAGGTCAACTTTTCTTTCGTTCTTTTTTTTAAGACAAGAGCTGGGCCCAACAGGAAGCTGCCCGCTGGATTGGCTAAAAAAAGGCAGTGGGGTGGGTGGGTGGGGGAGCCAGGGTGAGGCCGGTGGGCGGGCGGGCAGGGTCTTTTACATGTCGTTCAGGTCAAGCAGAGTCTGGTCCAACATCCGTTGCGTGCAAAGGTGCTCTTCTTTGGTGCATTTCAGCTTATCTGGAAAGGAAGAGCAGAGATCGTCAGCGGCCGAGTCAGGAGGGAGCGCCTAGAGGGAGCTCGCACCCTCCCAGAAAGGTGCACCCCCCCCCCCAGCAACGCGGTGCCCTTCACAGCAAACGCAGCCACGCAAAAGCTTTTGATTCTGTTTGCCCCCCAACCAAGCCAGAACGCTAGGTCTCCCCACCCCATCCACACTCATGCTTCCATTTTATGCTTTCGCCATCAACATGCAGAGGTGCTTGGTTGTCATCCAGCCGGGCCTGCCGATTTTCAGAGCTGTTGTGTGCCCCGTGCCAGAAAAAATGCAGCCAGTTTGACACACCCACCCCACCCAAACTTTGGCTTAAAGGTAAAGGGACCCCTGACCATTAGGTCCAGTCGTGACCGACTCTGAGGTTGCGGCGCTCATCTCGCTTTATTGGCCGAGGGAGCCGGCGTACATGTGGCCAGCATAAATAAGCCGCTTCTGGCGAACCAGAGCAGCACACGGAAACACCATTTACCTTCCCGCCGGAGCGGTACCTATTTATCTACTTGCACTTTGACGTGCTTTCGAACTGCTAGGTTGGCAGGAGCAGGGACCGAGCAACGGGAGCTCACCCTGTCGCAGGGATTCAAACTGCCGACCTTCTGATCGGCAAGTCCTAGGCTCTATGGTTTAACCCTTAGCGCCACCCGCGGCTTAGCTGCTCGTTTTTGTGACCCCTTTTGATCCAGACTGAGTTAACAGCAGGGAAGGGAGAACAGGGTAGGCCAAAGCCTTGCTGCTTAAATGCTAGGAACACAAGGAGTCCAACATCTTGTTCTCACAGCAGCCAATCAGATTCCTCCAGGAAGCCCGCAGAGGCTGGGCATGAAGGCAAGGGACCCCCCTACCTCCCCACGACTGCTACTTGTAAGAACAGCTCCGCTGGATCAGGCCAAAGGCCTTTCTAGCCCATCACCCTCTTCTCACAGTGGCCAACCAGATGAATCTTCCGGGAGGACCACAAGAAGGACTCTAGTTCAACCACATTTCCACCACCTGCAGTTCCAAGTAAACGGCATTCGGGGGCTTCCTGCCTCTGGCTGTGGGGATGACAGCACAGGGACTGGAGGTGTAAACTGAACCTCGCTCACCCAGGGTGTAAGCAGGGTGGTGGGGCTACCTCCCAAATGAACATGCAGAGTGTCGTCCTGTGTGCCAGCCCCTCCTGAGATTTACAGCACCAAACTTTCAAATGCATCTTGGTAGTGCTGCGCTAAGGATGAGCAGCTCGGGGGTTTATTCATTTATGTTATTATTAAAGCCAAGATGCTCCCAAAATCGGATGGTGAACCCAGTGCTCCACCCTGCGACTTTTTCCGTACCTGTGCAACTTTAGAATCCTGATCATAACGTGGGCTTTTTTTTACTTGACGGGAAAATGAGTATTCACTCACACACAGAGGCATACATATGAAATTCCAACCAAGCTCAAGCAATTGCCTCGTTTGTCATGCCTTGGGCTGCAAAGCTAAAAAAGACCTTTTGGAAAAAAACCAACAGACGCAGCCATGGACGACATGCAGAGGCGACACTGTGGAGCATCGTGACTTTTTGAAAGCTCCCCCGTGCCCATTTCGAGGAGGAACGTGAATGCTTCCCTAGATACCGCCCCACCCGCAAGGAAGCCACGACCCCTTTTGCGTAGGGGCAGCGGGATCGAGACGCCGGCAAGCAGAGTGGCAATGGCGGGCGCGGCATCTCGAAAAACCCGAACAACGGGCAGAAGGCAGACCTATCGCCACAGTGCAACCTGAGCATGAAAGTGTGCAATTCTGAGGTGAGTCAAGTTTAGTTCTGCTCTTCTGGCAGTTTTGGAAGGAGAGTGGGCAGCTGCCGTGCATTCCCAAGCTTCAGAACGGTGGGTTGGGAAGAGCCAAAAGAATAAATGAAGTAGGCAATTGCCTTTTGAGGCTGGCTGCTTGAGTCCCGAGATGGCAGAGGCAGATGTCCCGTTTGACCAAGCATCAAAGGGTTCCCCCTGAACGGTGGAACAGGGTCCCAATCGCTTCCGGCGCGGTTACACCATTCTGGTCACTGTTCCCGTAGCGACAGGGTGCCCCCTTCTGTCCAGGCGTCGCTCCAGAGGTTGATACCTACCCAATCTCCTCCGTGGAACAAAACGTACGTACATACACACACACAAACACACACACACCTTTTAAAAAAAAATACCTGCCAGACAGCAACATTTATCCAACAAAAGAAATAGCACAGGCAGGGAAAGTACACGCCAGGCACGAAACCAAGTGGGCCAGTGGTTTTATTGGTACAAGAAAATGATAACTTTTTGGAAATAACCAAGTCAGCCAATCCATGCAAGAGAGGTCTAAAAGGGAGCAGGGAGAGAAGGAGGAAAGAACGTCGAGCTACAGAAGACCCGCGTCATAGAAAGGGGCGTCAACAGAAGTAGCTACAGGAGCATTGCCTGGTGGGGAGGGAAATCTAGAGCCGCCCCACGCCAAGAAAACGCCCCACGGCTATGCTAGTCTTCTACAGCAGGGCTGGGGAAGCTGTGGGCCTCCGGGTGATGTGGAGCACCCCCAATTCACACCAGTTTCAATCAACAATCTGGGGTGTCTTGGGAGCGAGAAAAATGGAGTCCAAGCGGGCTGCAGATTCCCCAACCTGCAACTACAGGAAGAAGCTACTACTGTCAACCTTGGGTTCCCGCATGTGGCTGGACTACAAGGCCCATCATCCTTCGCCATTGGCTAAGCTGGCTGTGGATGATGGGTTTTGTAGTCCAAAACAAGCTTTGGGGACACCCAAGGCTGACGAACACTCTACCAGGCCTGTGCTAGCAACCTACTGCGCCAAGAAAGCCGGCGGTGAGTAATACCCAGCTTTTGTAGAAAAACAAAAGCTTAGAAAAATAAGTACATTAGGAAGGCTAAGCATCAAGTGCTCCAATTAAACTGCAATAAGTGTCCTAAGTCAGCCAGTCTTTAAAAAGAAAAAAAGGAAGGGGGGGAAGAGTGTGCGCTCCGGTTTCAAGTCTGCGTCCGGCAGGCTCCCCCCCCCCCAGCGCCTCGCCAAATAAAGCTGGCTTTAAACAGGATCAGAGGAGAGACCCCCTTCTCAGTCACACAGATCATGCAGGGTTAACTTCAGCTCATTAGCCAGCAGCCAGTTTTTCTCAAGCTGGCTGTATAGACGCTCTGTGCAGAGGCAAGAGGAAGGAGGAGGAAGAGGAAGAGGAGATTAGGAGAAGGAAAAACAAAATGAGAGAGGGAGAGAGAGAGAAGAGAAAGAGAAGAGGACAAAAAAAAGAAAAAGGAAGGTTAGTTGAGTACCAAAAGATGGGGCACGCCCCCCGCCTCAGTTAATGCCATGCCAACCCAGCTGGTTTCAAGCAAAATTAAAAAAAGGGGGTCAGGGAGAGGTTTGCCAGAACAACGCTGACTGAGGGTGGGGGGAAAGAAATAAATCAAGAAGAGGCTTCATGTTTTAGAACAGCCTAAGAAATGAGAGTGGGATCGGCTCCCAGGATCATAATTTAGTCAGCGCATGCTGCAAAGGAGCAGGAACGGCTCCTCATCTCTACTTTAAGAAAAAAAATGGAAGTTTCCTGCCTCTGTTTTAAAGAGAGATGCCTATGGTGCGTGGTCCCATCTCGGAGCAAGGTTGGTGCACGTGGGGGTATCGGGCTCAGCAGAAGGGCGGTGAGAGAGGAAGGCTGCTGGCAAAGCACTCACAGGCCAAGGGGGAATGAGCGCAAGACATACCGCAGCATGGCAGATACGGCGCTGCCTTTCAGAGCTGGACCAGAACTCCACCTAGCTCAGTATTGCGTACACAGAAAGGGGGGTGGGAATTGGTGGCTGCCTAGAAGTTGCTGGACTCCCACCAGCCCCCAGCCAGCATAGCCAATGGTCAGGGATGATGGGAGTTGTAGTTCAACCGTGTTCTTGCTCTCCCAGCATGGCCAATGGATGACGGCAAACAACATCCGACGGGCTGCACACATGTCCTTGCCTGCAAGCAGTAGTGACAGGTCTCCACAAAGGCATCTCTCAGCCCCGCTGCCTCTTTTACCTTGGGATTAAACCAGTTACCTTCTGCGTGCAAGCTGCGTCACTCAGCTACGGCCCTGCTCCCAAAGGATAGGCAAAAATGGGCTCTCGGCTGCAGCCACAACCTCCTCCCTTGCACCGCCCTACGAGGACCACACGGCAACCTATCCTGTGCCAGCAGCAGGGGGAAGCCATATGGAAGGATGCTTTTTCTACCTGTAGCGGGCAGAATGCCCTCCAAACAGGCAAACAGACTAGCTGAGCACAGCTCCAACTTTATACAGATCCCGGCTGTGCATGGAAAGCGGCTTTTGTGTGGGTTGAAGCCACAACACCTGCAGCAAGAGCACAGAAACCCTAGAAGCTGGAGATCCCACAATGGTACCCTGTCCCTCGCTACTTATTTTTTTAAAAAATAAATGTGTGTGTGGGTCTTTGTTTACCAGTTTTATTTGTTTTGGGTGTCTAGTGCTTTGCATGCTCAGAGGGGTCGGCATTCTGAGCCCTCCCCGTTATTCATTCTGTGAAATGGGTTGTTTTGTTGTTCCTACATTTCCAAATGTGCCCTCTGGTCCAAAAAGGTCGTGGACCACCTGCCCTAGAGAGTCACTGGTAGTTTTTGGAGGCTTCTGGATTCCGGCTGTTGCAAACAGCGGGTTGGGAAGAGGGTTCTTGTGATCGAATCTTGCTTGCAGGCACCTGGTCGGCCCCTATCAGAACAGGATACTGGACTAGAGGAGTCTCTGGCCTGATCCAGCGGGGCTCTTATGTTCCTTGGAGGCTGCCTCACACTGGGCGGGTGCACCACCTGCCCATCTAGCCCAGAACTCTGGCTGGCAGCAGCTCCCCCATGTTCTCAGGCACAGAGATCGTTAACAAGGACGTGCCAGGGAATTAAACCTGCAATGCTGCCTGTGCAAGAAGCCAGAGCCGCTGAGACTCAGCCAGAGCCGCTGCCCTGAGCTCCAGCCATTTGGGGGCCACCCACTCCCTTTCCATATGCAAGCTCCGTGGCCAGGAAGAGGGGGAAACAGCTGGACGGCCTGAGATAACACCTCTGAAGATGCGATCTGGCAAGCTGAGCGGCATCATGACCAAGCAGCTTTTGGGTATGCTAAACAGCCCCATGCAAATGAAACCCTTAAAAAAAAAAAAGCACCCACAGGAGGAAGGAGAAAAAAAGAGCAGCACTGAAGGGCTGGATCCCCTATGTGGGAGAAGTGGCGCCTGGGAAGCTGTGGCAAAAGTAGAGTTGGTTCTAATCATAGAGCTAGAGTGTTTCAAAGCAGCCCCCGCACTTCCTGTTCCCATGCGGGTGACAGGCCTGATGTCCCCATCTCATAGCTGTCAACTTTCAGATTTGAAAATAGGGGATCAGCAGCCTCGAAAATAAGGGATCAGCAGCCTCGAAAATAAGGGATCAGCAGCCTCGAAAATAAGGGATCAGCAGCCTCGAAAATAAGGGATCAGCAGCCTCGAAAATAAGGGATCAGCAGCCTCGAAAATAAGGGATCAGCAGCCTCACCTGTCCCAGGGACAGTCTACGGGATATCTAACAATCCGGGATAGCAGCGGGAAACGGCGCTGGAATAAGGGAATTTCCCGCAAAAAATGGAAGGTTGACAGCTACGCCGCATCTTCCCCTTGGACCAGATCCCTTGACGCTGCCCGCCTCGTTCAAAATGCAGCAGAATCCCAATCCCCTGGATGCTCCTAGATGCAGAGGGGCAGGTGGGGTTGGGGTTCAGAAAGGACAGGATGGCGGTTTTCCAATCCTGGCATCCAATAAAACATGGGCATGTCTTAAGGTGGGCAGGGGTTGTGGAAGAGGTGGAGCGAGTGAAACTGAGCCAGAAGAGCAGTGTGCTTCTGACGAGCAGCCAGCCCTTTCCAGAGACACCGGGGATCGAACCGGGGACCTTCAGCATGCAAAGCAGGGGCTCTGGCACTGAGCTGCATCCTTTCCCCAGAGGCACACCTGCTGCAGCACAAACATGGGTTTGTCTCAGCATTTAGCAGCTGCGGTCCTGATGAGAATGTCATGTCAACATTACTTGGATAGTTGTGCCCTGTTGGATCGGACCAGAGGGGCATCTTATATAGCAGTCCCATTAGGAGGGGGGGAACAGCAGCTTGTCTGCCCTGGGTCTCCAGGAAGCCTGCAAGCCAGGCACTGGGTGTCCCCTGGCAACTGGGAGTCAGAGGTATACAGCTTCTGAACACACAGACCTAATACAGACAAAATGAAAGGACTTCTCTGCACAATAGTTACAACCCTGGAATTCGCTCCCACAAGAAGGGGTGATGGCCAGCATCTTGGATGCATTGAAAAGGGGATTAGGCAAATTCATGGGGGATAAGGCTACTTGTGGGCTTCCCAGAGCAATACTGAGAGAACAGGACGCTGGACTACATGGGCCCTTGGCCTGATCCAGCAGAGCTATACTTATGTTCATGTACTGGTTGCACTGCCTGGAAGTTTTTATTTTTTTTTAATGGTTTTAAAAGTATCTGGCCACAGCAAGAACAGGATCCTGGACTATGTGGGCCTTTAGACTGACCCAGAGAGGTTTCTCCAATGTCCATTTAAGAAAAGGTGAATTGTGTAGTAAGACGCCACCGACATCACATTCTCACAGCGGCGAATTACCGTATTTTTCGCTCTATAACACGCACCGGACCATAACACGCACGTAGTTTTTAGAGGAGGAAAACAAGAAAAAAAATATTCTAAACGAAACAGTGGGTGTATGATTTTTGTGGTTCATGCTGTGGCCACAGACATGTGATCTGACAGTGAGTTTGGAGTAGCCCAATGCAAAAATCCTGAGGATCCATGTGGATCCATGCTTTGTAACCACATTTTTGTACCACTGCGGCCCCAGGCAACAGTGGGTGCGTGATTTTTTTGGTGCAAGATGTAGCCATGGACATGCTATGTGATCTGATGGTGAATTTGGGGTGACCGAGTGCAAAAATCCTGAGGATCCATGTGGATCCGTGCTTTGTAACCACGTTTTAAGTGGGGAGGGAAGGAAAAGCACTCAAGGGACAAGGAGCACGCATGGGGTGTGTGGAGAAGGATGCTGCTAATAATGCTATTTAGCGAGCTGAGTGGGGAGGAGAGAGGGACAGAGAGCCTGCTTACTTTAAAGGAGCCAACCGGACAGGAGTGTAAGCGGCTCCTCTCCTCTCCCGCTTTGCTCCTTTAAAGAAGCAGGCTCTCTGTCCCTCTCTCCTCCCCACTCAGCGGCTCTTCTCCTGCTTTGCTGTTTCAAAGTGAGCCACGGAGGAGGGAAGGAAGGGGAACCATGGATCCTCTGCTCACAACTGCAGCAATCCCCCCACCATCTGTAGGCATTCCCTCCATAACACGCACAGACATTTCCCCTTACTTTCTAGGAGGAAAAAAGTGAGTGTAATGGTGCAAAAAATACGGTACCAGTTTTGCTTTGCACTGTGCGAAACATTTCCTATTGCGGGGACCCACGCTGACTGCTCAGCTTATGAAGCGGGGAGAGAGAAAAGGGCTTAAACCATTTGGCTTGCAGTTTTACAATCCTTTCATCCCTGCCCAAGATCATTTCCTCCCCAACTCCCCAAATATAAAATGGTGTCGAGGGTGTCGCTGTGTGGACAATGCCAAGCCTCATGCAGCGGTTCTCGTGTGAGTGTGTGTCACACCCTTTGCAAAATGTGTTTAGCGAACCCAGAGTAACCATTCACAGTGCAACAGCCACAGGACTTTTTTTGTTTCGTGGAAAGGTGGTGCAGAAATCAGACCCGGCCCAGCGTCTAGCGCATCATGTCTATATTACATTCCGCCGACGGTTACACAAATCTGTTTCGTAAAAGCCAGCAGTGTGACAGTCGCTACAGCAGCACGGTCTCCAGGAGCACACAAACACACACACACACACCCCAGAAGTGTCACCCTGCTTGCTTGCAAGCCAGCCAGGCTCCGATTAGCTCTGCGGACAAGAATCCCGGACCCCGCCCCCAGCTCCCCCACGCCTGGCTCCCCCACGCCCGGGCAGAGTCCGGCACGTCGGGCGTCACAAAGGCTGCTTTGTTTTCCAGACCAAGGGTGCAGCGGAGTGGCCCAGCCGGGGAGGGGGAGAGGCAGCAGTCCGACAGCTCGTGAGGTCACGCACATCCCAGCGTAGGGAAGAGGCTTGTTCCCACGGATGCCCCAAGGTGCCAGTGTAGGATGAGGCGACGTCGCAGGGGGGGGGGGAAAGATCAGCCGACAGGAGCAAACGGAGGGAGAGGAAACGAGACCAAAAAAGAAATCCGGAAGGGAAAAAAGAGAAGAAGCTGCGGGAAGAAGCCACTAAGTGGAGCTTTGGAATCACAGATTTTATCTGCAGGCGAGAGAGAAAGGAAGGAAAGAAGGCCGTTGCGACATGGTGCATGGAAAGAGAGTAAGAGAGAGGGCACGGCACACTTGAGGAACGCATTCCGTGGTTAGGGGAAAGGAAAGGACAGGGAGCGTCCCGTCAAATCCGCAAACCAAGCCCACGCACACACAAGAGGCCAAAAAGCAGCCGGTCATATCAAACCAAACTTTTGTTTTTTAAAAAGGGAAGTAAGATGCAAGCGGTTCGCCCTGCAAACACACACCCAGCCGTTGCCAAGCAACTTCTGGTTAATACGCGCCGCGCCTCTGACCTGATACAGCCCCCTGAACACCCCCCCACCCAGGATGCAAAGAGGTATCAGGAAGATGGAAGTGGGAAGGGCAAAGGTTCATGCTGTCAGTGAAGCAAGGTAGCCACACACAAATGCTCCTTGCAACGCCTCCCCAACCCAATGCAAAAAATGCGGGGCGTGCGGGGATTTTTTTTGGGGGGGGGAGGTATTAATTCATCCACCAAAGTCTCAATATTTTTTATTTATTAAATCAAGCTCTGTCCCTCCTTTCCTCCCAAAGGGGACCAGGGTGTGGAACCCTTCTTCCGGGGCAGCCAGCTGTAGTTACCTGGAAAGAGGAATTGAAAGGCCTTGCCCTTCACGGGGGCAGGAAACTGGGTCCACCCTGATTCAACCAAAAGGCAGATCGAGGGAGGGGGAGGAGGAGGGGTGGAGTGGTTCACTTTGGTAGGGCTGAATGTTCTCCAGTCCAATTTATAGGAAGGCAGATACAACAAAACCCCAATGAGAAGGGAGGCTGCCTTTGTGCAGTCTATCCTTGCATGCGCTTTCCCACTGTGGTTTCTATCAAGGGGCTGGAAAGACCTAATATATCCTATTACACAGCCCATCCGTGGCCACTTTTCTGAGTTTCCCTTTGCTCCAGGGCTCCAATGTTAGCTGCAGAGAAAGTGGCGAAGTTTGTAAATATGGATATCTGTTTCAGATCACTTCAATATATATATTGATGAATAGCATTAAAACCTGTGTTTTTCCGTCACATCAACATGCATTTTTAAAGGCTATTGTCCATTGTTATAAAATTGCTATTAATCGTTTAAAGGGTCTGTCGACTGCAAATAAACGTGAGGGTTCGAACGAGCAGCTCAGTAGCAGCTGGTGAACCTGTGGCCTTCCGGATTTGGTGGATTCCTAACTCCTCACGGACCCTGACGATGGGAGCTGTATTCCAAAATTATCTGAGTCACCATGCTGGCTAGACACACTGTGCCAAAAAACACACACAGGAGGAATTGCTTTCACCATGGGAGGTGAGTTATCCTTGCTGTAGTTAACCAAATTTGCAAATCACGCACACTGCCTTATACAAAGTCAGCTGGCTGGACTGTCTAATTTGGCATCGCCTGTTGCAACTCTAGGGCCAGGCGTGGGGAAGCTTGTGGCGCTACAGATGCCGGCTGGTCCCCCAACTCCACATCAGCCCCCAAAAGCATGGCCAGTGGCGAGGGATGATGGGAGCTGTCATTCAGCAACTCCTGGAGAGCCAAGGTCCCTGGCCTCCTGTCTTGCACACATGTCCCAGACAATCAGGGACCACATAATAATAAATGCACTTACAGAGGCGTGAAGCGAGGAGTGGGGAAGCTGTAGGGCCACGTCAGATGTTGGCCGGACTCGCAACACCCGCCAGCCCCGGCCAGCATGCACAGTGGTCGGCGGCGGCAGGAGTCGCGAGTCCAGCGACATCTGAACAGCCTAACCCAACCGCTGGAGCAGCATTAGTACCGCGCTTGCCACAGCAGACAAGGCACGCTGAAGCGGAGGCGAACACACAAGCCCCCACCCCGCGCACCCGACAGGCCCAAACGCCGGTATTTACATGGAAGTCATGTCATTGAGGGCGTGGTCCAGTTCCTCGCTAATGGCTTTGTACTTCAGTTTCTGGGCATACAGCTCGTCTATTTAAAGAAAAGGGGGGTGAGGAGAAGTGAGGGAAGGCAGGTCGTCCAGGCCGTCAGGAGGAGGAAGAGGAGCCAGTGATGGATTTACAGAGGGAAGGAGGAAAGAGTGAGGTCAGATATACACATAGCAGAGAATGGATCCCCAACGGCGGCCAAGGCGAACGGACAAACCGATCACAGAGAAACCTCTGACAGCTATGGACCTGTTCCTGCACGAGGAAAACCTAGCTAGAGTAGCTCATGCACTGGTTAGTGCAAGACTGGATTACTGCGATGAGCTATACAGTCGTATCTTGGAAGCCGAACGGAATCCGTTCAGGAAGTCCGTTTGACTTCCAAAACGTTCAGAAACCAAAGTGTGGCTTCTGATTGGCTGCAGGAAGTTCCTGCAGCCAATCGGAAGCCCCGCCGGACGTTCGGCTTCCAAAAGAATGTTCAAAAAACGGAAAAGTCACTTTGGTGTTTCAATTTGTTTGGGAGCCAAGGCATTTGAGATCCAAGGTACGAGTGTGTGTGTGTGTGTGTGTATAGTGCTTGATCCAGAAGCTGCAGTTAGTGCAGAATCTTTCAGCAAGACTGCTGATGGGATGGGAGGCCTTGACAGCCTATAATACCTGCTGAGCTCAGAGATCCGCACTGGGTGCCAATTTGCTACTGGGCCAAGTTCAAGGTGTTACTATTTAACAGCTTGGGCTCTGTGAAAACACCTTTGCCCCCCACACCCAATGCATGTCCACCACTTTGATCTGCGGAATTAGCACTGTTACAGGTGCCACCCAATACCTGTTCCACATCTGTAAGAAATTGGTATTTTAACGTGGCAGCCCCTACACTTTGGAACTCCCTGCCAATTGATATCAGGCAGGCGCCTACAATCTACTCTTTTCGGTGCTTGCTAAAAACAATGGTAAGACCTAGATGTAAGAAGCAAGAAATATATATTTAAAATAAAACAAAAGAACACAATAGTAGGAGATGCATCTTTTGAAGATGGTGGTTTTCTTTGCTGGGAGAAGACACCAATTAAGGGTTATTAATATGAGCTGCTTCTTTATTTAGAAGTGTCACCGGACTGAAAGTGAGAGAAAGCGAAAACGCTAGCGGCATTACAGTAAATGCAACGGTATAATATATAATAAAGGAAGAATAAGCGGAGAAAGTGATCTAAATGGATGTATAATAATATGCAGGAATGGGGGGAATATTAAAGGAACCTGGGAAGGGGCGAAAGGGAAGTCGCTGAATGTTTTTATTAAAGGAAAAATATTAACGGTGGAAATGTGTATTTGAAAGTGAATGTGATTTTGGAAATGGTAATAATGAAAATTATAAATCAATTTTTGAAAAAGCCTTTATGTCAGGAATGGGGAAGCTGTGGGTAAGGTCCTGTTTTGACAAACTTCCTCAGAAAGTTTGAAACGCTTCCCTGCAAAAGCGTTTCAAGGCCCTGACTGCTGTTTTCAGGGCTGTTTGCAGCCTGCAGCTCTATTGCAGGGCTGTTTTTCTCTCCAGAGAAGTTACAGTGGTGCCTCGCAAGACGAAATTAATTCGTTCCGCAAGTTTTTTCTTCTTGCGAAGCACGGTTTCCCATAGGAATGCATTGAAAATCAATCAATGTGTTCCTATGGAGACCGTCCGGGGACAGAGGGGACCTGTTTTAAAGCAAGGGAAGGGGCAGCGGGGAGAATCGCTTCTCCCCGTTGCCGCCCCTTGCTTCATAAGAGGGGACAGAGGTGCGGTTCCCCTCTGCCCCTGGAGATTGCGGGGCTGGCAACGGGGAGAAGCGATCTTCCCCCCACCGCCCCTTGCTTCAAAAGAGGTCCGGGGTGCGGGGGCAAGCTTTGTTTTGCAAAGCAAGCCCATAGGGAAATTCGTCTTGCGAAGCAACTCGAAAACGAAAAAACCTTTCGTCTTGCGAGTTTTTCGTCTCGCAAGGCGTTCGTCTTGTGGGGCACCACTGTACTCTATTCCAAGAAGATAACAGGGTCCAGAGTTATGGGCAGCCTGTCATCAGCTGCTTAGACTGAGTATCCTTCAGCACAACAGTAACAATTTTGTGCTGTGTGGGTTTGTTGTTGTAAATAATAATAATAATAATAATAATAATAATAATAATAATAATAATAATTAATGCCCCACCCATCCAGGTTTCCCCAGCCACTCATATTTTGCAAGGGGAGAAGTGATGCCACAGAAGAGGGGCCACAGCAGAATGCGCCCTGGTTGCTCCATTTTGGGGTCACTGCCCTATGGCATTATGTAGGGTGTAGTGCCATGAGTTGAGATTCCCCAGAAACTGAGCTCTGCCAGAGACGGCTTGCTAATCTTAAGTGAGCAGTCAATAAATACTGGGAAAGTATCACTTATTGAGCTTTTAAGAAAGAACTGACACTGAAACATCCAGTCAACTGCTAGAGTTTCCTGAGCCGCTATTTGGCGTTTCCCGAAAGTTGACTCTTATGGCCTATGGGTCACGCCACAAACTACTGCAATTGTGTCTTGACTTGGGCTTAGAGTGCCAGCTGCATTTCAGTTTCTTTACATCGGGGCCATGAGTTCACAAACAGCTCGACGAACAAAGAAGTGAAAGCATTTTTTAAAAAAATAGTAAGAGGGGAAAAACACTCTATGATACCAGTACTGGATTTAGGGTGGAGCTGCTTCACTGCACAGCATGCCTAGTTGAGAGGGTGCAAAATAATAATTTTTTAAAAAATGGAAAATTTGAAAATAATGTATGGGGCAAGGTGCCAAATTCTGTCCTCACTCGGGGTCCCATATTACCAAAGTCCGCCCCTCTGACGATAGGCAAGAACGACAAGGCAAAGCAATATACCTGAGCCACATCTTGCAATTCAGATTTCAAATCTGGGCAGAGGAGTGATTTTACAGACTTTTTGTGAAATGGAACGGGAGAAGAAATGGATACTCTTGGAATTCCGCTGGAGATACAGGCTTGGCTTGCTAAATTATCCCGAGTTAATGGAAGGAACACTTTCCGTCCTTGAAAACACACACCCTGGGACACACACACCCCCCATATCCTTCTGGAAGTCCCTCACATCTTCCATAGAGGCTTGGGGGAAGTCACAGAGGGCTGCAGAGGGGACAGGGGCTAGTCAAGTTCCCTTCCAATTAAGATCCTCAGCTTTTATTTTGTTTTTAAGTTGTGCTTGGGTTGTTTATACAGTGGGGGGGGGAGTATTTGACCCCTTGCTAAATTTGCCCGTTTGCCCTCTGACGAAGAAATGAACAGTCCATAATTTTAATGGTAGGTTTATTGTAGCTGTGAGTGACAGAATAACAACAGGAAAAACCCCAGAAACCCGGAAGACAAAAATTAACTTAAAAGTTACCCTAAATTAACTTTATTCTGTTATTCTGTCTCTCGCAGCTACAATAAACCTACCATTAAAATTAGGGACTGGTCATTTCTTCATCAGAGGGCAAACGGGCAAATTTCACAGGGGATCAAATACTTTCCCCCCCCCTCACTGTATATACTTACAAGCTGCCCAGAAAACTTTGTTTCAGGACAGCACATGAAACATCATTGTAAAATTAAAAAAAACCTAAACACACTCATTTGCACTCGAACCATAAATTCCACATTTGGGAGTTTAAAACACATAAGAACCTATTCTTTTTTTTAATTAAAAAAAAAGATGTTTCAAATGTTAAGAAAGAGTTGGAAAAGTGGGCCACCCTCTGCCAGCCAGATCCAGAACTGGCCTACTGTCCGTGGGCCATGTTTGGCAGGGAGGTGGAGTCACCCAACCGGTCAGTCACCTTCAGTCATGTCTTAGAATCAGGAGCGCACAAAAGCACATCCCGGACTCCCTTCCTTTCTAGCAAAGCAAGGGCTACAAAGGAAGAATCTGGCATCCCTTTCCCTGCCGAAAGCGGGGCTTGCAGCAGGATTCGGAAGCAACCTGGGGAAAAAGCTTGCATTTGCCACTGCTTTTGAAATGCAGATCCGGTTTCCACAGGAACAACTGCAAATGCATTTGACATCTGGTGTGCAGGACTGGGGTGGGTGGCGGAGAGAATTGGCCTTGCAGGTCAAAATAGGACCCCCGAAGGTTTAATTTCACCCATGGAGGTTTTTCACCTGCATGCTTTTCCCTGACGAACACCCACTGGGTATTTTTGAGAGCATAATTGAAATACAGGAGGGCTCTTTGTTTCTCCCCAAGGTCTAAAGGATGACGCCCTTGGGCAGGAAAGAGCTCTTGGAAACAAGGCCGCACCTGTTCACTCCTAGCAGATTAAACAGTGAGAGTGGGCAGGTGAACACCCTCTGGTTCCCCAGAGCTGCAGAGATGGGGCCGGGCCTGTGGTGAACAAACATATTTCCACTTCCCTTATCAGCAGCCGAGTTAACTTTCGCCTGATCTTTTAACAGTGATTCAGCTACAGGTAATTCCAGGAGACATTTCAGACACAGCTGGTTTTCTGTGAGGGCTTCCAAGGAGTGGAATGGGGGGGGCAACCCTCACCCCACCCCCAATAAATGCTGTCCAAAGTGCATTGCTTCTGGGTTGGCGGTAGTCGACAACTCCTCCACCAGGGAGGGGAAGGCTAGACAAGGCCCCAGGGGCTTCTAGTTGCTAACCTCTACTGCAGGCATAGGCAAACTCCGGCCCTCCAGATGTTTGGGACTACAATTCCCATCATCCCTAGCTAACAGGACCAGTGGTCAGGGATGATGGGAATTGCAGTCCCAAACATCTGGAGGGCCGGAGTTTGCCTCGGCCTGCTCTACTGCAAGGAGGGCCGCCTAGGTGTTACTTAGGCCGCAGATCAGCCACGATCCCTCAAATTGTAAAATTAAGGCAATTCAGAAAGGACTGCTTTTCAAGATAGGAAGTGAGCGATACATAACTGCCTGACATCCTGGGAGCTTTGCCTTAGGAGACACAGACCTGTTACGGAGGAAACCTTTAAATCTCAGCTGGCTTTGGCCCTTTCAGCACAGAGGGCTCGGTCATCTGGTTTGTGAAATGACCCCTGTATTTATTTATTTATTTTTTGAAAGGTGGTGGTCAATATATAGCATCACCTCTCTTTAAAATCAGAGGGTTTCCTGTGGCATTTGCACAAACTGAAGCACAGAAACGCAGGAAGCTGCCTTACGCTATTGCCAGACCCTTGGGTCCATCTTGCTCAGAGCTGTCTACACGGGCTGGCAGCAGCAGCAGCAGCTCTCCATGATTTCAGACAGGAGTCTCCCCCAGCCCTACCTTCTGCATGCAATGCAGAAGCTCTACCACTGAGCTACGGCCTAGAATTAGGACGACTTGCACAGAAAGTGGCTATGAGGGTTTGTATTTGCTTGCTGAAATATGGGCCTTTGGTGTTAACCATGAGAAGGGACTTAGGATATGATCAGCACAACTCTCGCACACAAAAACCGATTTTTAAACAGCCATTCCCTTTCCGAGCGACAAGCTCAAGGGCAGAGGAGGTGGGAGAGAGAGGAAAGGGCGCCAGGAATGTGATTAGGATTCCCAAGGTTAATCTCAGGAGGAAGTCGTGATTCTTTCTTATTCACAATGCTATTTATCTATCACCTTTCCTCCAAGGAGCTCCAGATGATGTGAAAGCTTCTCCACCTCCTGCCCCCTTTTATCGTCACAACAACCTTGCAGGGTCGGCCGGGCCAAAAGAGGCAGCGGCTAGCCCAAAGTCACTGCAAGGAACTTTGCTGTTGAGTGGCAATCTGAACCCAGGTCTCCCATGCCCTAGTCCCAACCTCTAACTGGCTTTAACACATTCTAAAGCATCTTACCAAACTGGTAAGATATTGACCCACGTCAATGGTTGATGGGACCGTGCAGGAGGTGAGTAGAGCCCTGGGGGGCCAAAAGGGGCCCAAGGTGGAAAAGGGAATTACAAGGTATAACGCAAAAAAATTAATTAGGGACCAAGGGCCTCAGCAATAAAGAGCCCGGGGGCATGTACAGAGTGCAACTCCCTTTGCCAATGAAGAACCTCTGCACTAAGATTCTTACTTTTTTAATATATGTTTTATGATTCCTAGTAATGGCGATGGATGATTACTAAGTGATGATTATATACTGATGTTCCTTGACTTCCTTTCATTTACATTCCTAAGGATTTGGAGTCACAGTCGATGGCAATTTTAGAAGCTGGCAAAGGGGGTCAACGAGTCTGTAAGTTTGGAAGAGCCTCGTCACAAGCTAGGTGCCAAACGCACCAGGAAAGAGACACTTAAGGTCAATTTCATGCATCTACCTTGGAGTGGGGAACAAGGCTTTAAAAACAATGAAGTTGCCAGAATGGAAAAATGGGGGGGGGGGGCAGAGGGGGAAAGGTAAATGATGGCTTAAGGTTGCTTGGACTACATCTCCCATCACCCAACCACTGGGACAATGCCAGCTGGGGCTGATGGGAGTTGTAGTCCGACATCATATTGGGGACCCGAGGTTGGAGAATGCTGGGCTTAGGCTCCCTCCGGCCTTCAAAAAGCAGAGACCGCTGGAGGGCAAACAAAACAAAAAGCAGGGTCGAAGGGGGTCTGAACTCCCCCTAGCCTCACCCCAAGCAGTTTTCAAAGTCCACACTGCACTGTAGACAGACAGACAGACAGGCCACATATTTTACAGACACACAAACATATTGTTTCTAGGGCTCCTAGACACAGGACCAGAATAATCAAGAGCTGAATGTACAATGGCTACAGGCACAAAACACCAGACCTGACGTCAAGGTAAAAGAGAGAAAAATAAAGGCAGAGGGTCGCTAACCCTGCTGCTGATACGATGTCACTTGCCTACAACTCCCAACATCCCCTTGACCAGCACCAGCAGGGGCTGATGGGAGTTAAGAATCTGCAACAACCAGTCACCAGGGTGGCGAAATAAAATCACGGCATGCTATGTGCCGTTATCAAGGAAGAAGCTCCCGTTTAGCTGGATTCTCCCTATCCAACTGCACCACCTTCTTGCCCACACCTACCTTCCAAGTCATCAATGGTCTTCTCCAGCTTGGCTACTGACCGCTCAGCAAACTCGGCACGGGTCTCAGCCTGGGAAAGGGAGAAAGAGTTGCGGTCAGTCAAGAAAGGGGAGGTCTGATCTATTCGATCTCCTGCCTCCGTTGGTCTGTCCCCTGGCAGGGGGGAGTGGGGTTTACATTACAAGCAGGGCTGCCTATTGATTATGTCCAAACTCTTCCCAATGTGCCATGCCTCCGGGGATACTAGTCAAGTCTATTACAAAGGCAGACAGTGTGGTGTTGTTGGGACTACAATTCCCATCAGCCCTGGCCAGCAAGGCTGGTGGCCAGGGATGATGGGAGTTGTAGTTCAGCAACATCTTGCCCCATGTTGCCAAGGAGCGGCCCAAGGAAGGACAGCCACCCACCTTGACCCTTCACACAAGGCATAGCTCACCTCCTTGAGTTTGTCGGTCAAGATCTTGATCTCCTCTTCATATTTATCCTCTTTTTGAGAGTACTGCGGGGAGAGAAGACACAACTCAGGGTCCAGACATAGCAAGGCGACTCACTACCAGCACCCCACTGCAAAGGCCAGATACCACTCTCAACAGCTTTCTTTAAGTTTAATGGAAAACTTAAAGAAAAAGACCTTCCCCTGCCATAGAGAGGGCGAAGGCAGAATGGAAACGACAGCCAACATGGCACAGTTGTTATAAGAGTGTTGCGTTCATTCTGGGAGAGAAACCAGGTCTTCAATCCCAGCTTGGCCACTAAGCTTACTGGGAGAGCTTGGGTCAGCCTCTGGCTCTCAGCCTGCCCTACCCCACAAGGTTGTTGTGAGGATAAGTAGGGGTAAGGATAGGAAGATGCCTCCAGCTCTTAGACGGAGGGGAGGAGAGCAGTCCTGAGACAGGGTTTTTATTCTACTTCCACTCCCAAGGGCTTCCAGGGACCCACATCTTGCATTTATCGTTAGCCAAGACATGCCTAGATATAATACTAATGCCCAAAGGGTCGTGTTCTTTAAAGCAGAGGTTTTTAACCAAGTCTATTTCTCTTTACGCATGAAACTGCTTTGTTAAATATTAACAAGTATATTTTACAGGAAGCGATTCGTTCGTTCCATTTATAAGAGGTGAGGCTAGAAAAAGCAAGTTGTGCCAGGGCTAAGTGAAAAATTTGTGCGCCCTTCCAGACACTGCTACACTACAACTCCCATCAGGCAGAGGTCCTTCTCGGTAGTGGCACCCACACTGTGGAACGCCCTCCCATCAGATGTGAAGGAGATAAGCAGCTATCTTATCTTTAAAAGACACCTGAAGGCAGCCCTGCTTAGGGAAGTTTTTAATATTTAATGCTGTACTGTTTTTAACATTTGATTGGGAGCCACCCAGAGTGGCTGGGGAAACTTGGCCAGATGAGCGGGGTATAAATAAATTTATTATTATTATTATTTTGATTGATTGAATTTATACACACCGCTCTATACCCGGAGGTCTAAGGGCAGTTCACATAAAAAGATCACAGTATATAAAATAATAATACACCCCCCTCCCCAAAAAAAGAGCCATATGCCTCGATTCCAGAACACAGGGAGCTGCCTTATAGCCAGAACTCTTGCCCCCACCAACCCAGTATCATCTCTACTGAACTGGCAGCAGCTCCCTAGGGTCACCACCCCACCGCCACCTGATCCTTTAACTGGAGGAGCCAAGGATCGACCCTTCTGCAAGCAACGCCTTCCACTGATCTGACCCTTCTTTGCCTCCTGGCCCCCGAAGGAGCTGCTCTGCACATCCTGCCCTAGGCTTGGGCAGACAGGTTACTCGGACAAGGCTTTCTCAGGAGGAGCCCCCAGAGACATTTTAATGGGGTGCCTGCTTGCCTTTCGTTTCAGCAGCCAGCACACAACAGGAATACTGCCATTCACTGAGGCTTCCTGCTGCCACTTGTGAGTGTTTTAGTTTTAGTTTTGTTTTTCTCAGGGCTTCAAGCCATTTTAAAGTTGTGTCTTTGTACAAAGTTACTTTAAACACCACCATGGAAAAGTGACCATTGCAGGGACCTTATCCCTGTAGGAGGGATCTTGAGACACTTGATGCAGCTTTGTTTATCTAATATTATTCCAGCAGGAGAGCTGATCACTGCTCTTGAGTCAGAAAAGGAGAGACTCTGCCCTGCTGGGTACCTACGTGGGTACAGATGACCATCTGGGTACCCCACAGATCGCTGCCCAGTTTGAACCACCAGCTCTCCCTACGAAGTAAATACAGTGGTACCTCAGGTTACATCCACTTCAGGTTACAGACTCCGCTAACCCAGAAATAGCGCTTCAGGTTAAGAACTTTTCTTCAGGATGAGAACAGAAATTGTGCTACGGCGGCACGGCGGCAGCAGGAGGCCCCATTAGTTAAAGTGGTGCTTCAGGTTAAGAACAGTTTCAGGTTAAGAATGGACCTCCGGAATGAATTAAGTACTTAACCCGAGGTACCACTGTATATTATTCCTCACAAGGGACGCGGGTGGCGCTGTGGGTAAAAGCCTCAGCGCCTAGGGCTTGCCGATCGAAAGGTCGGCGGTTCGAATCCCCGCGGCGGGGTGCGCTCCCGCTGCTCGGTCCCAGCGCCTGCCAACCTAGCAGTTCGAAAGCACCCCCGGGTGCAAGTAGATAAATAGGTACCGCTTACCAGCGGGAAGGTAAACGGCGTTCCGTGTGCTGCGCTGGCTCGCCAGATGCAGCTTTGTCACGCTGGCCACGTGACCCGGAAGTGTCTCCGGACAGCGCTGGCCCCCGGCCTCTTGAGTGAGATGGGCGCACAAACCCCAGAGTCTGTCAAGACTGGCCCGTTCGGGCAAGGGTACCTTTACCTTTACCTTTTTACCACTGTATATTATTCCTCACAAGAGACAGCTGGTGTTACTAGTGAATTCAGGAGACTTTGAACTGTAAATGGGCTTATCTTTAAAAGTAAAGAATTGCCATAAAGTGAGTGTTTTAGTTTTTAACTGGCCCCTGCTGGATTAGGCCAATGGCTCATGTATAAGCCCAGATGGTCATCTGTCAGGGATGCTTCAGGTGTGATTGCAGGGGGTTTGACTAGATGACCCTTGGGGTCCCCCCTTTTCATTCTACGATTCTATACAGGGCCTCTTGACGTCTTCATTGTATACTTTCCAGGTTTCAACTGAGTAAACACGGAAGGATTATCAGGGGGTGGGTGGGAGGGAAAGGCTATTCCTCCGGCCACAGTGGGGAGGAGAATAGCCAGCCCTACCTTCTCAGCCTGAGCCTCAAGGGACTTGAGGTTGTTGGTGACATTCTTCAGCTCCTCTTCCAGCTCCGAACATTTGCTGCAGTGTGTTTGCCGAGGAGGGCGGGGAAAGGAGTAAGAGAGAAAGCCAGAGAGAGAGAGAGAGAGAGAGAGAGAAATAATGGATGGGAAAGGGAGAAAAAGGAGGACAGGAGAGAAAGAGAAGAGAGTGAATCCATGGGTCGAAGAGACTTCAGGAGAGGGGCCTAACAAGGCCAACAGTGACTCCCCGTCCACGGGAGACAAAAGGTTTTGAGGACCCAGGCACCGGCCAAACACAACATCTTGCAGGCTCTGTAAATCGGGTCATGTAGGAATTCTGTGTGTGTGTGTGTGTGTGTGTGTGTGTGTGTGTGTGTGTGTGTATTATAGGCTTGAAGTCTGGCGGCTGCACTTTGTACCAGTTCATATTTGGGCACATTTTAATGGGTTGTCTCTGACCAATACAGTCATACCTCAGGTTCAAGATGCTTCAGGTTGCGCATTTTCGGGTTACGGATGCGCCGAAACCCTGAAGTACCGGAACGGGTTACTTCCGGGGCGCTCGCGCATGAGCGCCAAATCACAACCCACGCATGCACAGACACGGCGCTGCGGGTTGCAAACGTGCCTCCCGCATGGATCATGTTCACAACCTGAGCGTCCACTGTAAAGCCTTTTTTTAAAAAAAGAGTGGCCAGTCATTGGGACTACAATACTTATCGTCCATGATGTCCAGAAGTCATTGACTGATGATTTGTTAATTATTCTACAACTCTGACATTCTATTGTTGTTATTTTTTATTTGTGAGCCACTTTGTGACTTGTTACAGATAGGTAGCCGTGTTGGTCTGCCATAGTCAAAATAAAAAAATTCCTTCCAGTAGCACCTTAAAGACCAACTAAGTTAGTTCTTGGTATGAGCTTTCGTGTGCATGCACACTTCTTCAGTGCATTCACACTTCTGTGTATCTGAAGAAGTGTGCATGCACACGAAAGCTCATACCAAGAACTAACTTAGTTGGTCTTTAAGGTGCTACTGGAAGGAATTTTTTTATTTTGTGACTTGTGTGAGTGAAAACTGGCATAGAAACATAACAAATTATTGAATGGAATGAACTGGCACTATAACACCCATTGTCCACAACCCCCGGGGCCACCTGAGGCCCTTTTCCATGCTCTCGCCCCCCCACCAGGAGGTCCAGAGGGCGGCAACACAAGAACAGGGACTTTTCAGTGGTGGCTCCCTGTTTGCCGAATGCTCGACTGGCACCATCAACTGAACAGCTTTGGGCACCTTCCAAAATGTTTGTTTTCTACCAGGCCTTTGGCTTTTAACTATCCGTGGATTCCTTGAGCATGTGGGGTACAGTGGTACCTCAGGTTACAGACGCTTCAGGTTACAGACTCTGCTAACCCAGAAATAGTACCTCAGGTTAAGAACTTTGCTTCAGGATGAGAACAGAAATCGCGCAGCAGCGGCAGCAGGAGGACCCATTAGCTAAAGTGGTACCTCAGGTTAAAAACCGACCTCCAGAACGAATTAAGTTCTTAACCCGAAAAGTACCACTGGATTTTAAATCTTGCCTTTAAAAAAGACCCACCATGAATATGTTTTAGATTTTTCTACAGATTGTTTTATGCTGGTTTTCATGTATGCGTTCATTCTAAGATACTTTGAGTTACTTTTTCTTTTTTTAAGCAACTAAGAAGTTCAGTAAAAGATTATTACTGACTAATAAGTTCAGTAAATAAAACGTCAGGAGCATTAGCACAACGGGGATTTTTGCATACACACACACACAAGCACGACTACACAGCCTGCAAGCTGCAGCCAAAAGCTGCCTGGTAGGCTCTGGGTCCAGGGTGGAAACCTTGCCTGGAATCCATTAGGCCTCACTGCCATCCTGAAGGAAGCCGCTGTGCCACGGAGCAGGGCCCCAGCAGCCGCAACCTGCTCGGCAGGAAAAGTAAAATGAAACCAGTTGAAGTCAGAGACAGAGAGAAAAAATACAGAGAGAGCAAGCAAAGCGTATTGAGGAAGCGAGAGGAGAAATGCGCTCGAAGGAGCTTTCTTCTTTTCTTTTCTTTTCAGGGGGAAAGAAATGGGGAGCAGCACGGGCGTTCAATGGAGCCGGAGGTTGTGGGAGGGGGCGGGCAGGAAGGGTTAGTACCTTTTCTTCAGCCTGAGCAAGGAACTTCAAGTTTTGGTCCATCAACCGGATCTGCTCATCCAAGTCCCGGCAACGGCTGTTTAGAAAGGCAGGACCGCGTCGGCAGGCACAAGTTCGGACGGGGTGTTGGGTTGGGGGCAAAAGGAGCAGCAACGGAAAGGACACACACACACAGACACAAAGCAGAGCCATAAAAAGGGTGGGGGGAGAAGAAAAAAAAAGTCTGTCACAACATGCATGCTTAGCGGGGTAAGGAAAGAGGTTTTACAAAGGGGGAGAGAGAGATGGCACAATTCTACAGGCCTCATGCCAGGCAGGGGATATTTCCTGAGAAGACCTGTTAGACCAGGCCCAGAAGTGTGATGGTGAAGAGAGGTTATAAAGCGGTAGCCTGGCCACCTCTGCAGACAGCCCTCCGAGTGTCCGTTGAGGTTCCTGCGCATAGCTGTCAACTTTCAGTTTTGAAAATAAGGGATCAGCAGCCTCGAAAATAAGGGATCAGCGGCCTCACCTGTCCTGGGGACGGTCTACGGGATATCTAACAATCCGGGATAGAAGCGGGAAGCAGCGGGAAACAGCGCTGGAATATGGGAATTTCCCACAAAAAAAGGGGAAGGTTGACAGCTATGCTCCTGCGCAAGGAGTGGTTCTGTGTGAGGGGACTGCGAACAAGATAGCTGCCAGCTGCTGAAAGGGAGGAGGGCAACTGGCTCAAACACAGCCAGATGGGTGGGTATAAATATTTAATATTTAATATTTAATAATAATAAGGCAGGCCCCATAGAAGGGCCCCAAATGGCCCTCTCTTCCCTTCCAATGACAGGAACTGTGCATGCCAAAGGAGTCTGCGAGAGCGCAGGCCGGTTCTTACCAGGCCACAACAGGGGCGAAAACAACTTAAATATCAAAACCTATTGCCCTTAAGGCTGAAGAGAAACTCAGTTGTAAGAGGGGGAACTGATGACGCTTGGGGCGTCACAAGAGCACCCAAAATAATATTCCGTTGTGTTCCAGACAAGGCTGTAGGGAGCCTGCACAGCTGGCAAAATGCAGACATTTTGCACAAGAAAAAAACACACACTACCTTGGTGTGGGGTTTTTTTTTGGGGGGGGGGTTGCATGTGGTTTCGAATTCAGATAGTTTCGCATTTTGCAGTTTTAGGTGGTTGGTTTTGTTTTTTTAAGGTGGGGTACACACAGTCCCAACTGAGAGGGGATTATTTCCAGCCAGGAATTGCACAGGAGTTAATGAAAAGCTCACAATGTAGAGCAGGTTTTTTTTTGCAGGGGGCGGGGATAGAATTGTAGTCCTCCGGGTGTTGCTGGACTACAACTCCCATCAGCACCCAGCCAGCATGGCCCGATGGCTTGGGATGATGGAAGGCAGAGGAGCCCACTAACATCTGGCCCACCTTGATGCAGAAGCCCATTTTAGCTCCATGGGGAGGCTGTTTCCATGCGTCTCCAGCCCATCTGCTTCTCATGCGCCACAGCTGGAGAAGGGCGATGGTGATGGGCTCAACCATAAAGATGAGGCACTCTCCCAGATGACAACCTCCCCACCCCTGCGACCAGGAACCACATGGGGAAGCTGTGTAAGATCTTCTGCATAACTGTAGTCGGTGAAGGAGAGAGAGGCAGACTTGGCTGGCGCACAGCAACGAAGATGTGAGCACCACAGTGAGAGGGTGGGCCGGGGGTGGCGGTGAGGAAAAGGAGGAGAGGGCTGGTGTTCAGGCCCTGTGCAAGAGATCTACACACAAGAAGAACAAGCGTGCAACACTTAGTGAGTGTAGCCCTGAGTGCACGTCTATATGGCAAAACTAGCGTCCGTTTTTACTGCAACGCCACTGGGAACAGTTCGGCCCAATAAAAGGATGCTGGGAATTCTGGTTCAGCAAAAGGTGCCAGGAATTGGGAGAGGATTCTGGGAGCTGTAGTTTTGTTAAGGGTGCTGAGAGCTGTTAAGAGACACCCCTCCCCAATTCCCCGAGTTACAATTCCCAGAGAGGTTTAGCGTTCAATCCCTCTTCTTCCCAGGGAATTCTGGGAATTGCGAGGGGCAACAACGCTTGGCACCCTTAACCAACTACAGTTCCCAGAATTCTTTGAGGGAAGCCAGGGCTGCTTCAAGAGCTTTAAATGCGCGGTGCAATGGGGACGTAGAAACACACAGCTTTCCGTGAGAAGAAACAACGGAAACTAGTCACAGATACCATCTTACGGCATTAGATGTGCACCCAGTGTGTTTATATTTTAGAGGGGGAAACCTACTGGTGGGAACTTCACCTCACAGAAAGGCAGAGCACAAGTTCTGAAGTAAATGGTTTCCAGTTACCCCAACAACATTCTCTCCGAAGCCAACTTGTGAAGTGGGATCTCAGACTCCCAATTAATATTTTTTAAGGGACCGTGGGACAAAGGAAAACAACATATGGCATTAATTGCGCTTGCAGGGAACATATTTCAGCCGTCTTGCAAAAACGACAGGCCTGTCCTTATCAGGCAGTTGCGGAAGATTCGCTGGTTTTTGGCAAGGGGCAAAACTCTTGTTGGAGGCAGGGAGTATCACAATGTGTGTCCCCCCCCCCAAAATGTGGCCTTGCCAGGACCTAGAAGCATGCTTGGCATTTTTTGCAGACTGTCTCGTTTCCTCCTCTTAGCCCCCCCCCACTCCATCCATCACATCAGCACCCCAGATGTGAAGCAGATGAGACGGAGCCCCAGACACACATCTGGAAGACTGCAACAGGGTGGCCCAGCCATGTTCGAATACAATGAATGAACCCCAAATGATCTTAAACACATGGACCAGGGGGGGGGGCTCATCACAAGTCTTGCCTGTTTCAGAGATATGTGCAGTGGGGGGGGAAGGAACAAGGCCTGTTATTGTGACCCGACACTGGAATGTCCTGCTGCGGGAGATCTGTCTGGCGTTCTGTATTTGCCGCTGGATTTCTGGTGCTTCTGTGCTGATCTTGGGTATGGCGCCCGACATGACTGACACCAAGCTGCTTTTAAAATATTGTTATTTCCTTTTTTTAATCTCACTGTGAGCCAGAGTGTGTATCTCACATCAATATGATGAAATCACCTTTGTCCCACTTTTTCCTAACACGGGCCACAATCGCGCTACACACTGAAAGTGCTACGATACCACTTTGAACACTCAGGGCTTCCCCCAAAGGATTCTGGGAGCTGTCATTTGATAAGGTATACCTGAAGGAGCGTCTCTACCCCCATTGTTCCACCCGGACACTGAGATCCAGCGCCGACGGCCTTCTGGCGGTTCCCTCACTGTGAGAAGCCAAGTTACAGGGAACCAGGCAAAGGGCCTTCTCGGTAGTGGCGCCCACCCTGTGGAACGCCCTCCCATCAGATGTCAAAGAGAAAAACAACTACCTGATGTTTAGAAGACATCTGGAGGCAGCCCTGTTTAGGGACGTTTTTAATGACTGGTGTTTTAATGTATTTTTAATCTCTGTTAGAAGCTGCCCAGAGTGGCTGAGGAAACCCAGCCAGATGGGCAGGGTACAAATAATAAATTATTATTATTATAAGGGTGCTGAGAATTCTTAGGAGATCCCTATGGCCCACCCAGAGCTATTATTTCCCAGAGTTCCCTGGGAAGAGGGATTGACTGCTAAACCACTTTGGGAATTGTAGCTCGGGGGAAGGGGGAACTCTCCTAACAACCCTTCGTACACTTAACATACGATAGTTCCCAGGGTTTTGCAGAGGAAAGCCATGACTGTTAAGGGTCCTGGGAGTTGTTAGGAGAATAACCCCCCTCCCCATTCCCCTCACAAAGCTACAATTTCCAGAGTGGTTTAACAATCAATCCCTCTTCTCAGGGAACTCTGGGAACTGTAAAGGTAAAGGGACCCCTGACCATTAGGTCCAGTCGTGACCGACTCTGGGGTTGCGGCGCTCATCTCGCTTTATTGGCCGAGGGAGCCGGCGTACAGCTTCCGGGTCATGTGGCCAGCATGGCTAAGCCGCCTCTGGTGAACCAGAGCAACACACGGAAACGCCGTTTACCTTCCCGCCGGAGTGGTACCTATTTATCTACTTGCACTTTGACGTGCTTTCGAACTGCTAAGTTGGCAGGAGCAGGGACCGAGCAACGGGAGCTCACCCAGTCGCGGGGATTCGAACCGCCGACCTTCTGATTGGCAAGCCCTAAGCTCTGTGGTTTAACCCACAGCGCCACCCGCGTCCCATCTGGGAACTGTAGCTCTCCACAAAGAATACAGAGGTCTCCTAACAACTCAGCTCCGGTAATTCTTTTGGAGGAAGCCATGACTGCTTAAAGAGGTATGGGACTGCTTTCAATATATGGTGTGAATGTGGCCACAATGAAGGCCTAACTCCGTCAACCTAAGTTCCGCCCTGCAGAGGGACTAACAGATGCTCACCTCTCTACACAGGAAAGAATGTACAGGTGTGTTTTTTTAAAAAAAACCACTGGTCTGTACACCATATTCCCCTGCCAAAAAACCCAGTTAAGATTTCCCACTAAAAAGAGAGCGAGAATGGGAAAGTGGAGAGCCACAATTCCTTCTAGCCAGCAGAGGCTGCCTCTAACCTTCGCCCCACACTCTGGGCCTTGCCTAACAGGGAGTTTTAAGGTGAGCTCGCTCGTGTTAAAAGCTTCCATGCAGCAGGGTGCCTCATGCAAAGAGAGAAAGAGAGAGAGAGAGAGAGAGAGAGAGAAGAAGAAGAAAACACTCACGACTCTGCCAGCTCAGCTCTCTCCTCTGTACGCTCCAGATCACCTTCTATGATGACCAATTTCCGGGCAACCTGGGAGGAAAAGGAGGAAGAAGAAATTATCGTCAATTGGATTTGTTACCTGCCCTTCGCCATGAATTGGTGGATTTCCTCTCCCCAAAGAGGCGCGCCTGGTACCTTCACTGCACAGCTTATCATCGTACACTGAAGTTATGCCTCTGTAAATTGGCCTCTGGCCTATGGACTCACTCTAGCTGTTTTATATAGTTTTAAATGCTGTATTTCATATTACTGCAACCTGCCCTGGGACCTTCTGATGGAGGGCAGCTGACGAACCTAATAGCATTAACCGTGATCCCAGGGCAGATTTCCAACCATTTAAAAGCACAAGATTAAAATCATTTATACGTCTCAGGACACCAATACCTCAATGGCCGCCTCTTCCCATATAAACCGACCCACACCCTGCGATTCTTCTTTTGTGCCAGGCCTTTGGTTCTGAATCATCGGTGGCCTCCTTGAGTGAGTGAGATGTCTTAAACATGCCTTTTTAAAAGAAGGGTTGTCTCATTCATATATATATATATATATATATATATATATATATATATATATATGCAGGTTTTGGTGTCTTCGGGTGTCTTCCCGTGTAAGAGTTGGGGTGTCTAGGCGACGTTTCGACGAGGTCTCACTCGTCATCTTCAGGCTGGTGCTTTCGGCTTCTTGTTACTGGAACAGAGCCTGTTCCAGTAACAAGAAGCCGAAAGCACCAGCCTGAAGATGACGAGTGAGACCTCGTCGAAACGTCGCCTAGACACCCCAACTCTTACACACACACACACACACACACATTTCTTTTATGCCATTTTTACTGGATGTGTCTGTTTATATAGTGCTTTTTACATAGTGTTAGTTACTTCATGTTACCTTGCTTAAAAAAAAAAGTAAGCAATGAATTTAATAAATAATAGCAGTAATTTGAAATCAATAAAAAGGTGGGGAACCCTCCAACCTGGTCAGACCACCAGGCTTCCACATTTGGCCCACAAAGCAGCCCCCCCCAAACCACCTGCCCCACACATGACATCATACAGGCAACTCCTCAATTTAGGTGGGAGTTATGTTTCGAAGCACTGCATGTTTAAGTGAAACTGAGTATACGGTGGTACCTCTGGTTACAAACTTAATTCATTCTGGAGGTCCGTTCTTAACCTGAAACCATTCTTAACCTGAGGTACCACTTTAGCTAATGGGGGTCTCCTGCTGCGGCTGACGCACAATTTGTTCTCATCCTGAGGTAAAGTTATTAAACTGATGTACTACTTCGGGGTTAGCGGAGTCTGTAACCCGAAGTGTTTGTAACCCGAGGTACCCCTGTATTTAAAACACCATTGAAAATGCCTGCGCACATACTGAACACACGTAAATAAAATAATAATTATTTTTATTTATACCCCGCCCATCTGGCTGGGATTCCCCAGCCACTCTGGGCGGCTTCCAACAAAATATTAAAATGGCGGGGTTGCCTGCATATGACATCAAATGTGGATCAGGGAATGGCGCAGCCGCAGAAAGCAGGACTGAACTCCCTGTGTGTCATGAGGGAGGAGTTCAACCCTGCTTGGTCAAGGCGCATCTGCTGTGGCTTCTCACCTCCTCGTACTTCCTGTCGGCCTCCTCAGCGATGTGCTTGGCCTCCTTCAGCTGGATCTCCTGCAGCTCCATCTTCTCTTCATCTTTCAGGGCTCTGTTCTCAATTACCTTCATGCCTCTGAGGGAGAACGGGGGGGAAGAAGGGATCGTCAGCATCCAAGATGTGACATTCCTCTGCTCTCCCAGTCCGCAGAAAGGACTTGGGGACACGGGTGGCCTCTCCAAAACAAGAACCTCTCTGGCACACAGAAGGCTAGCAATGCCAGAGAAAGGCCTAACCTTCTACCCAGTTACACACACCAGGGGGTGTGATTCAGTTACCGTATTTTTCGCTCCATAAGGCGCACCGGACCATAAGGCGCACCTAGTTTTTAGAGGGGAGAAATCAAGAAAAAAAAATCTTCTCCCAGAGCTTCTTGGGGCTGCCGGGGGAAACCCGGGTTCCCCCGCCCCCAGCCCCAAAGAGCAAAGAAGCCAAGACTGCAAGCGGGATGGATCCCGCTCGCTGTCTTAGCTTCCTCTTTAGCCGCATGCGGCTATGGCAATACCCCCACCTCCCGCAAAAGCCCGCAGGAGCCGCGCACCCTTTAAGGAGTGTGCGGCTCCTGCGGGCTTTTCTACGAGGAGGGAGAAGGGACTGACTGGCCGCGTCAGTCCCTTCTCCCTCCTGGGGAAAAGCCCGCAAGAGCCGCGTGGAGCTTGTGTGCGGCTCTTGGGGGCTTTTCCTGCCTGCCTCCCCCCTGCATTCGCTCCATTAGACGCACACACATTTCCCCTTACTTTTTAGGAGGGAAAAAGTGCGTCCTATGGAGCGAAAAATACGGTATATGACACCCACCCACCTGAACATCCACCCACCCACACAGAATTTATACATAGCTTTGCTCAGTGCGAACAAGCTCTAAGGCAGGCATCCCCAAACTCAGCCCTCCAAATGTTTTGGGACTACAATTCCCATCATCCCTGACCACTAGTCCTGTTAGCTAGGGATGATGGGAGTTGTAGTCCCAAAACCGTCTGGAGGGCCAGGTTTGGGAATGCCTGCTCTAAGGAGCCCCTTCCTCTTGCAAATGCACCCACCTACCTTTCACTCTCATCGGCAGCTTTCTCAGCTTCCTCCAACTTCTGCAAGGCTGTCGCAAGGCGCTCCTGGGCCCGGTCCAGCTCCTCTTCCACGAGCTGAATGCGGCGGTTCAAGGATGCTACTTCTGCCTCGGCCTGGAGAGGAAGGGGGAAAACACTGGTGTGGGCACTGGAATACACTGGAACGGACTCGTTTGTTCCCCACCCCATTTAAGCAAACACAAGTTTCTAGCCCTTAAGAATGCTGTGCCAGCTGGAAGCTCATTCAAACCATCTCTGGCTTTCTTAAGATGCAGTGTTTAGCGATGGGGCTTAAGACAAGGGTTGGGAGAACCAATTTCAGCCTGAGGGTTAGTATTTCCTTGAAGGCAAGCTTCCAATAGCAGCGGGCAAGGCCATGTGCAAAAGTGGGCACGGTAGGGATGGAGGCCGCTATTTTTTGCACAGTCGTGGTCAGAACTGTCTACATCCAACTCGCAGCATCTCTCCAGGCAGAGAAACATCTCCCCACCCCCATTTCACTTGCAATCTTTTTTAAAAAATATAATTGTTAATGGAACAAAATAACACACGCCAAAAATATATATAAAAAAGGATCTCCAGAAGTGAACATAGAAGTGAACACAGCAGGACAAGTTTCCATACCAAGACTGAGTACAACAGATTGCTGTTACACGCTTCCAAGTAGCAGAAATGGGCTTACGTGTTCCTGTACCACATTATAAAAAAAAAGACTCCCATTTCTCCATGAATACATTCTCTTGCTGTCTACCTTCTCCAGTTCTAACCAAATGTGTGCGAGCTTAAAACTTGCATTTTATGTCCCAGGTCTTACTTACCCATTCCCTCATGCATAGTGTTCTTATCTCCCCCCCAAACACACACAGACAGAGAGAGATGTGGTGTGATTAATTCCCTGTCCTCTGTTAGTACAGTTTCTTTAACATATCCAGAAAGTAAAGAGGCCCTGTAGGCAAAGTTTATCCTGTTACTAATGTAATTTCCCTTGCTGTATGTTCCCAAAATTTTCTAATTTTTTGCATGCATCCAAAATATATGTCATATTGCAACCTATTATTTATTTTTTTCTAGGACAGGTGTGGGGGAACTTCTGGCCACCCAGATGCTGCTGGACTATGACTCCCATTGTCCTTGTCCAAAAATCCAGTAGGCTCTTATTTTTGCTGTGAAACAGCTTGCTATTGCTTAAGGATATCACTGCTCTTGCAGACTGAGAGGCTCAGCGCCACTGACAGCCCCAAGACAGGCAAGCTTTCCAGCAGGAAGTGACTTGCAGCAGAATTTTTCCATAACAGGATATTTTCTGCTGCTCCTTAAAAAGCAAAGACATAATCGTTACCTATTCTTATTAAATCAACAACGAAGCAAGCCCAAGTGGCGATTCCACAAAGTTGTTGCTTGTAACTTTTTTTAAAAAATGTTTTTATTTTCTGTACCAAACTGCATTACAAAAATAATACTGATTAGGGTATGCATTTAAGCATAAACATAGATTTCTCCCCAAAAAAGAGTATTTCAGGATTCAGATTACATTTCTATTAAAACACAATACATTTCACAAGTAGGATTACTGGTAATAATCTCATATTTAACAAGACACTGGATCTACTCTAATATCTAACATTAGTTTTTCCTGTACATTGTTTTCTATAAATGCATCTCTGGGTTATTTGTGGGGCCTGCCTGGTGTTTTTACATGAGTAGAATGTGAGCTTTTATTTAAAATGCATCTCTGGGTTATTTGTGGGGCATAGGAATTCGTTCATATTTTTCCCCCTTCAAAATATAGTCCGGCCCCCCACAAGGTCTGAGGGACAGTGGACCGGCCCCCTGCTGAAAAAGTTTGCTGACCCCTGCAGTATAACCTATAATCAAAACAAATGACTCCATTAATTAGATCCAAATTTCATTTTTCTCAATTCATCTAATCCTTCTTCGGTTCAACTAACACTTCAAGTTGCAGTTAGCTTTCTTTAGTGACTGACGCAAGGAAGAATTAATGTGTACGAGATACACAGTAAGATATAGCTTTCCTCAAGGATCACCTACAGACTCGGACGACTTCCAGAAGCGGCGAAATTCTGAGTAAGCGTTATAAAATGACCCACATTTCCTGCCTTGGTATAATACCTTGCCAAATTCAATCACTTACTACTCAGCCAAAACAAATAAAAGGAAGGATACAAATGCGCGTATTTGTATTCATGCCTATATCCCCACCTGTGACTCATCAAGCTGCGACCTGGGAGACCGCAGTTCAGCAGCAAAGCTCACTAGGTGTGAACCTGGAAGCCAGTCAATGCCTTTGCAGCCTAGCCTACCTCAAAGGGTTGTTGTGGGATTACATGAGGGGGGAGAAGAGTGCATGCCACCTTGAGCTTCCTTGGAGAGAAAAAAGGTGGGATAAAAATGCACTAAGGGAGCCAGCGTGGTGTAGTGGTTAAGAGCGGTAGTCTCGTAATCTGGGGAACCGGGTTCGCGTCTCCGCTCCTCCACATGCAGCTGCTGGGTGACCTTGGGCCAGTCACACTTCTCTGAAGTCTCTCAGCCCCACTCACCTCACAGAGTGCTTGTTGTGGGGGAGGAAGGGAAAGGAGATTGTTAGCCGCTTTGAGACTACTTCGGGTAGTGATAAAGCGGGATATCAAACCCAAACTCTTCAATAAGTAAACAGACAGGACATCCCCAGAAAAAAGTTTACTGCTGCCTCTCCATACCCCCTGTAAAAAAAAAGCCATGTACAGAAGGGTGTTTTTATTTTACGAAATCTGTATACCGCTTGGCTGTGAAACGAACCTCTAAATACTTCACAAAAAAACCAAAGCAAACGTTTAAATTGCTATTCAGCTGCCATGCCTTCTTACCGAAGAACAGACCTGTTGAATTTAATGGACATAGCCGTCTAAAAGTCTTGTTAATTTACATGGGTGTACTCTTCCGTACAACTTAGTACTTTAAACCTAAGCCCATAATTTCCTCTGAATGAATGCGATGTTTAAACCACACTTTCAGGTTCCCGCCTCTCCCCCAAAACGCCATGCTTCAATCAAACTGCTTTTAGCTCCTGGAAAAAGCAAGTCAATTTGATGCACAGATGTCAACCCAATTTAGAGAGGGGGTTTCCATGGAGAGAAAAAAAAAATCTCTGTTGAGAGGTCATTTTCAAGCAGGGGGGTGTAGCTAGGCAAGGTAACGCTGAGTCCATTTCTGCCTGCCAAGCAGCAGTTACGGAAGCCACAGCCTTTCTTCAAAACACTGGAAATCCCCCAAGACACTGGGAGACACGGTTTAGCCACCACCCACATCTCCTTCGTATTTTGGATCCTGTCCCTGCAAGGAGTGTCCGGGTTTAGTTCAGGATGCTGAACTCGATGGGCCCTGACCCAACCAACTCTTGACACAAGATCTACCCACTTTGGAAGAATGGCAGATGAAGGTGATAGACTATATGGAATTGGCAGAAATGACTGGCAGAATCCGGGACCAGGAAGAAGAGTCGGTGGAAGAAGATTGGAAGAAATTTAAAGATTATTTACAGAAATATTGTAAAATGAATGAATGTTAGAATGATGTTGGATAGAAATTAAGTGGTTTCTAGCTGTAATGCTTTAAGAGAATTTGAAAAAAAAGGTTTATAAATGGGTAAAAGCTTAATGGTAAGGCTTTGCTGAACTAATAAATCTAAGTGGAATACAAAAAAGGGAGGTATGAGGAGGTCCGGGGAAATAAGCTTAAGGAAAATAAGAAACGGAAAATTAATGTGTTTTAAACTGTTTTTATTTTGTATTTTTCTTTTTTCTTTTTCCATTTTTACTGTAATATGTTAAAAAATCTCAATAAATATCTTATAAAAAAAAAGAACCAACCAGCTCTTATGCTCCTGACCCGGTTCAGCCTGTTGCCCACACAGTTGCGGTCCCTCCTTCTTTGTGTAGCCTGACCCACCACCCACCCACCCACCGCAGCCCACCAGAACGGATCAGCAGCTCCCCGACCAGCCACTGCAAAAGGCAGGCAGCAGTGGGATGAAGGGAGGAAGCAGGACCCAAAATTATAAGGTAGGAAAAGCTTGGAAAGCACGGTGCTTGCCAGGGTTTAAGAGGACCGGCGAGGAAAGCAGCAGGCTCCACCCTGGTCAGAAGTCAGCCTCCAGAGAGGGGTGGGGGGAGCCACTGACTCACCCTGCCTTGGACACAGCTGCATCAGAGGGAGTGTCACAGCAAAAATCAAAAGCTTCTGGAATATAGTACAGTGGTGCCCCGCAAGACGAATGCCTCGCAAGACGAAAAACCCGCTAGACGAAAGGGTTTTCCGTTTTTCGATGCGCTTCGCAAGACGAATTTCCCTATGGGCTTGCTTCGCAAGACGAAAACGTCTTGCGAGTCTTGCGATTTTTTTCGCTTCCCCCCCTTTTTCTAAGCCGCTAAGCCGCTAATAGCCTTTTAGCCGCTAAGCCGCTAAGCCTTTAATAGCCGCTAAACCGCTAATAGCGCTAATCCGCTAATAGGGTTGCTTCGCAAGACAAAAAAAACGCTAGACGAAGAGACTCACGGAACGGATTATTTTCGTCTTGCGAGGCACCACTGTATATGAAGAGCTTAAAAAAATGTTTAAGTATAACTTTATGAAAAATACAGAAGCTGTTCTACTAGGGATAACGGACACAGGTATAGCAAGAGAAGATCAGAAAATATTCTTCTATGCCACAGGAGCGGCAAGGATCCGAATTGCTAAAAACTGGAAAAAAGAAATTGTGCCAACGAAAAGGGAATGGCAAGACAAACCATTAGAGTATATTGAACTGGCTGGATTAGCAGAGGCAATTAGAGATCACACTAGGCAAGAGTTTCAAAAAGCATGGGGAAAATGCAGAGAATACTTCACAAAACAGTGCCCTAAAACACATACCTGGACTTGTTTCGATTAATGTCTGCAGGAGACTTTGTGGATATTTAATTTATAATTAGAAAAATCTTATTATTCATAAAGGAAACAGCTTATAAGAAGTAAATAAGGAGGCCAGATACAGGATATAGGAAGTCTTTTGTTTGGTTGTTTGTATTGTTGTATGTTATGCTTCTTGTATGTTATGTTCACGTTTAATGAGGGTGAATTTCTGTATTGGGGGGGGGGTTATGTTATGTTGTAAATAAAACTTCCAACGAGAAGAAGAAAACAACCAGAGGGAGTGTCACAGCAAGGGCAATGAGAGGCAAGAAGCCTGGAGGAGCCAGGGATGGCCAGCACAGACCAGAGGGAGCCAGTGTGTGAGAGAGAGCCTCCAAAGGCTGTGGACTATGACTCCAAGCATCCCTGACCGCTGGCTATCTGTTGGGGCTGACGGGAGTTGGAGTCCGACAGCCGGGTGCCACACTGGCTGTCCCTGGCATTGCGCTAAATGGGCTCTCTATCAGCCAGCTCCCTCTTCCCGTTCTTTTGCTGTTTGTCCCTGGAGCCTGGAACTCTGGGGGCAGACTGCTTCCGGACATGGAAGTTTGAGTCGCAGGGGAGAGAGGTCAAATCAGCCTCTTTCGTGAACTGGCTTAATCCCTCTTTAGAGGAGTCTGCGACAATACAAGATTAACGTCTCGTCACCGCGGTAGGGAGCCCCACGGGGAATGCTGACCCGAGGGACGCACACTGCTGGCTCTCTGCAAGCCTTGCCCAGAATAGATCCCAAGGAGTCGTGCAGAGGTGAGAAGCAAAGGGGAAATGGAAAAAGATTGCCTTCCCCTCCTCTTCCGTTAGCATAGGGGGTCTCCAACCATTTTAGGACCATAGGTGAAGTTGGAGGCTTGTGCAAGTGCCGCTGACGTCCAACACTCACTTTCCTCCCCATTACCTGGATTAGCATCGCCCCATACCCCAAAGGAGGGATGCGGGTGGCGCTGTGGGTTAAACCACAGAGCCCAGGGCTTGCCGATCAGAAGGTCGGCAGTTCGAATCCCCATGACGGGGTGATTCCCGTTGCTCGGTCCCTGCTCCTGCCAACCTAGCAGTTCGAAAACACACCAGTGCAAGTAGATAAATAGGTACCGCTCTGGTGGGAAGGTAAAGGCGTTTCTGTGTGCAGCTCTGGTTCGCCAGAAGCAGCTTAGTCATGCTGGCCACATGACCCGGAAGCTGTACGCTGGCTCCCTCGGCCAATAAAGCAAGATGAGCGCCGCAACCCCAGAGTCGGTCACGTCTGGACCTAATGATCAGGAGTCCCTTTACCTTTACTATACCCCAAAGACAGAAATAAAGCCCCCCCCACACACACACACAGACACACGTTACTTATCCAAGGGATCTGGGCAAAGGCTATTTTCAAGGAACTCGAGTCAAAGTCAGACCTGAGCCTCAAAAAACGACACAGACCTGAGATAGGAAGTGGGGAAATTATGCCGCTCTTTCCAACTTCCTGCTTCAGCTCTACGTCCCTTTTAGAGGCAACCATCCACACCCCTTCATGGACAAAGGGGTAGTGAATGCGTTGGGGCTTTGTAAGCACCCAGCAAAGACCTCAAGGGACGCCGCTGGACAGAAAAAGTCCTTCCACAAATGCAAGGGAGCCCAGGGGAACCCCGCCCGTTCCTCACGCAGCTCCATCTCAACAGAAAGCAGAAAGCATCACCCCTTCTTCCAAGCTGCAGGACGAGGCATTATGCCATGCCATATGGAGCTTTAAAAAGAACATGCCGCCGCAGCTTACATGACAATCTGTCACCACAGGTGTGATATTAATCCAAGAAAGGCTTGGAATCACCTTTCCAATGGGGTGTAAGTTAGGGTTACCAGACGTCCCCATTTCCCAGGGACAGTCCCTGGATTTGCGAATAAGTCCCCGGACAAATTCCGTCCCTGGATTTCATCTAATGTCCCCGGGAAACGCAGCAGCGGCAATCCCAGCAGCCCAGAGCAGTTGGCTCTGGCTGGCTTCAGGAGCTACTCGGAAGTCCCCATATGATGGTAGTGCAGGGGCTCTAAGATGCAGCTTCCGGGCTGCCTCCCCTTCCCTGAGCCCAGCAACTAAGCTGTGAAGAGAGGCTTCCTGCTGCTTATTGGAGCTTGCATGCAAGCAGGAGGGGGCAGGGATCTCTCAGTTAGGCAACAGGAAGCCTTTCTTCCCAGCTGAGGGATCCCCGCCCCCTCCTGCTTGCAAGCAAGTAGGATTGGGATTGGGGCTGCTCCGATGGGAAGGGAGGCATCGCGCTGCCCAAGCCTCACCGCAGCCACCGCTCTCGGCCCTCCTTCTCCGCCTTCCATGCCTGACCCACCGCGCACCGCTTCCCCACCACCACCGAAGAACCAACAACTCAGGGGCTGCCCAGGCTCATGGAGAAATGAGATAGAAGCCACAGAGGAAGGGGAAACGTGGTGGTTGAGGTCAAGGCGGCAGCCGCCCCTCTACCACCACCATCGCTCCAGCATCAACATTCCAAACGTGTAGTATGTATGTATGTACAGTGGTACCTCTGGATGCAAACGGGATCCGTTCCAGAGCCCCGTTTGCATCCTGAAGTGAATGCACCCTGCGCATGCGCGGGTCGCGATTTGCTGCTTCCGCGCATGCACGTGACGTCATTTTGAGAGTCTGCGCGAGCGGCGAAACCCGGAAGTAACGTGCTCCATTACTTCCGGGTCACCGCGGAGCGTAACCTGAAAACGCTCAACCTGAAGCACATTTAACCTGAGGTATGACTGTATGTATATATTTTAAGTCTCCCCGGATTCAATTGGTCACCTTAGTGTAAGTGTAAGTGTGTCAGTGGCAAGGGTTAAAGCAGAGCTTTCCAAACCGTGTGTCATGACACGCTAGTGTTTCAGCTACGGTGTGTTGTGTGAATACCCCTCCCGGGGCTGCAAAGGGGTAGTTTAACCTCCGGTTTTCTAGTAAAGCTGAATGACTGTGTCACAAAATGATGCATGTCTAAATAGTGGGTCACCAACATGAAAAGTTTGGAAATCTCCAGGTTAAGGCCACCAAGATGGCAGGAGCTTATCTGGGCAGCCGCTGCCTTTCCTGGCTGCTCTGGGGAAAGGGCACAGAAAGCCCTGGTTCGATCCCCAACATCTCCATGACAGGTAGAGTTGGGAATGTCCTGGGGTGTAGTAATAGTGAGCTAATATAGTCTGACTCAAAACAAGGCAGTTTCCCAAGTTCTTATACGTCTCATCCAAGGGGCGGTGGCGGAACAGGCAAGATGGCCAGGGAGATCCAGCGATGTCGCTGTGGGCTGCAAATTAAGACCGTATCTGCAAGCAAAGGATATCTGGCATTCTTGTTATCTCAGCCAAAATTATCAAAGTTTGCATCGTTGACAACATATTCCAGAACTGAAGAATTCTAGGCATCTGGCAGCAAGAACGCACACGCCTCACTTTGCAAAAATAGATAAATAAATAAACGAAGAGAATGTTTGCTTTTTCTCACTTGCCAGTTCGTCGGGATTTGGGATGGGGGGCACAAAAAGAAAAGGGGGTCCACACACCGGCTCAGCCAAGCAAGGTACAGTCTGAAATAGTGGTCCTCATAACTAAACAGGCTGCCACTTATTCAAGTATCACATTTATATGGCGTCTTTTCTCCAGGAAGATCAAGGTTGCATGACCATCTGTTATGAATGCTTTATAGTCGAGATTCCTGAATGGCGGGGGGTTGGGGGGTTGGACCAGACAGCCCTCAGGGTCCCTTCCAGCCCTACAATTCTATGAAGAATGTAAGTAAGAATGTATGTAAGAAGAAATCTATGTAGTTTTCTTCCTCCTCATTTTATCCTTGTAACAACCCCGTTGACGTAGATCAGGTTGGAAGTGAGGGACCGGCCCAAGATCACCCAGAAAGTTTCATGGCCAGGCGGGGATTTGAACCCTGGTCGCTCCCAGCTCCTAACTCATGGGTAGGCAGACGAAGGCCCGGGGGCCGGATCCAGCCCAATCCCCTTCTAAATCCGGCCCGCTGACAGTCCGGGAATCAGCACGTTTTTACATGAGTAGAATGTGTGCTTTTATTTAAAATGCACCTCTGGGTTATTTGCGGGGCTTAGGAATTCATTCATTTCCCCCCAAAAAATACAGTCTGGCCCCCCACAAGGTCTGAGGGACAGTGGACCGGCCCCCTGCTGAAAAAATTTGCTGAACCCTGTCCTAACCCCTGCACCACCGCTGGTCCCCCACTGGACCTGAGCCTATGCACAAAGTCACAAGTGCCGTTCTACTGATGCCACAAGCACATAAGAGGAGCCTTGCTGGTTCAGACCATAGAATCATAGAATTGTAGAGTTGGAAGGTGCCCCCATAGGTCATCTAGCCCAGCCCCCTTGCCAGGATCCTGTTCTCACCGTGGCCAACCAGCCGTCTGTAGGAAGCCTCCCTAAAACCAGACCTGAGAACAGCAGCGACTTCCCTGCCTGCGATTCCCAGCTACTGGTATTCAGAGGCTTAGTGCTTTCAACAATGGAAGGAGAACGCGGCCATCGTGGCAGCCATGAATTTCATCTAAGCCTCTTTCAAAAGCCGTCCAAGTTGGCAGCGATTGCTACCTCTTGCGCGAGGGAATCCCGTAGCATGCTGCAAAGAAATGCTTCCTTTTTGTCTGTCCCCAAATCTTCCAGAGTTCGGCTTCTTTGAATGACCTCAAGTTCTAGCGCAGGCGATGATCAATTTACGCACGTTCCCATTGAAACGCAACCACGCGCCAAACCCTAAGTGACTTTAAAAATAGCAAAAAGAGCACAGGGAGGGCAAAAAGGCAATCCTGCAAGCCTTTGCAAGTGCAATCCCAGAAGCCCTTGCACCAACCATTGGGGCCTGTGGAAAGCTGGAGTCTGAGGAAGGGGGTTGAGAGGGGAAGACTCTGTTGGAGTTTGGGGTCTGGTAAGTGCTGCTGGTTTTTTAATGGGGGTTTTCAAGGATTTCCGGAGGTTTAAGAGGGTATTTGCAGACTTCCCCAACAATGTCACAAATACAGTGCTACCTCGGGTTAAGTACTTAATTTGTTCTGGAGGTCCGTTCTTAACCTGAAACTGTTCTTAACCTGAAGCACCACTTTAGCTAACGGGGCCTCCTGCTGCCGCCACGCCTCCGGAGCACGATTTCTGTTCTCATCCTGAAGCAAAGTTCTTAACCCGAGGTACTATTTCTGGGTTAGCAGAGACTGTAACCTGAAGCGTATGTAACCCGAGGTATACGCAATTTTGCTTAAATGCACAAGGCCTTGGAACATAACCCCCATAAAAATTGGGAGTTGCCTGCATTACTATTTATCTTATTATTTATTAAATTTATTGAGAGAGAGGGAGGAAAGCTTCTCTTTTGCATATCCCTACCATGCTCTCCCAGCGCTTCTTCACTAAAGAGCCCCGTCTCTCTGGCGTCAAGCCCAATGCACCAGGCATTGGGCAGCCACAATCAATGCTGTGCTGGCGGCCTTTAGGACCACTCCTTGCGGGCTGGTCGGGAAACCTAGGAATTCTCTACGGAGCTCCCCCACTGCCAGCAACTGCGATGTCACTTCCTGCAGACCCGTCCAGGCCCCCTTTGTGAAGCCCCCCCCCCCCCCATCCTGGGGACAAGAGCCAGACAGAAGATTAAGAAGCTGATGGGAAGAGAAGTGTCCTGGGCAGCCAGGCAGGCGTGGGAATAGGGCCAGGGCTGCCCTGGAGCCAAACAAGAAAGGGGGAGGAGAGCTTAAGGCACTCAAGGAGGCCCAGCGCCAAGAGATCAGGAAAAGCTAACTCCTTCTGCCAAACAAGCCCTTGTCAGCACAAAGGAAAGCAGGCTCATGCCCTGCGGCCTTCTGTTTGCGGAGCCAGGGAGGGGAATGCTTGACTCCACGCCTTGCTCTTCTCCACCCCCCCCCTCCCGCTGCATCACCATGCAATCCTCATTCCCCCAGGTTTTGAACGGACAAGGTGGTCTTGTCCAGTGCCTGAGGACAAGAGGACCCTTCCCCAATTCTTCTCTCCAACCTCCCTTGCACTGTGGAGCATTTTTTTTAAAAAGTGTCAAACCTAAAGGTAAAGGGACCCCTGACCATTAGGTCCAGTCATGACAGACTCCAGGGTTGTGGCACTCATCTTGCTTTATTGGCTGAGGGAGCCGGCGTACAGCTTCTGGGTCATGTGGCCAGAATGACTGAGCCGCTTCTGGCGAAGCAGAGCAGCGCATGGAAACGCCGTTTACCTTCCCGCCAGAGTGGTACCTATTTATCTGCTTGCACTCTGACGTGCTTTCGAACTGCTAGGTTGGCAGGAGAAGGGACCGAGCAACGGAAGCTCACCCTGTCGCGGGGATTTGAACCGCCAACCTTCTGATCGGCAAGTCCTAGGCTGTGTGGTTTAACCCACAGCGCCGCCCGCGTCCCGTGTCAAACCTAGGAGGGATTAAAATCTAAACTCTGCTACGAACATCTCGCTGGGGGAGCTGATCTCTCTCAGCCTGGCTTACACCACAGGGCTGCTGTGAAGATGAAATGGCAAGGGAAGACCATGTACACCGCCCCGAGCAACTCACAAAAGTAAGGTTATCACTGGAAGACATACGGCGAGAGGGAGACAGCTCTCCGAACACTGCTTGAGGGTCACTCCAGGGCAGCCTTCCCACAACCTGGTGTTCTCCAAATGATGTTGGAAAAGGCCCATCAGACCCGGCTGAGGGTGAGAGGCGATGGGGAGTTGGGAGTCAAGAAATACCTGGAAGGGATCAAGTTGGGGGACCCATTTACAGCGCAGTGACAGCTAAGCTGTATTGCGCCATGTGTTAGTGGAGGCATTAGGATGGGTAGGGAACCATTTTTGAGACCGAGGGCCACATTCTGTCCTAGGCCACCTTCCAGGGGCCATGTGAACCAGGCCAGAGGCCAACATGGGCAGTGGAACCAAGGCTTTACCTTTCTACAGCTGGCTGGCTTCTACGCACGCCCCTTTCTCATTCTCCATCCAGGAAAGGAAGAGGCATTATCAGCACTCAGGGACACATTCCAGGCAGGTAAAAATACTCAAGGACTGTTCATAGTGGAGCTGGCAAGGGGTGTGGCCTGAGGGAGAGTCCTACGGGACAGAGATCTGGAGTAGGGCTGGGTGATATATCCATATATTGTCCAAAACTGCTTTGAAGTCCATATCGCAGTATTGGTCACATAGTTTTTGACCTGGCAACACTGAGCGAATCAGGATGTGAGCTATGCAAAAATCACAATGTGGGAAAATCTGTAAAGCCAGCCAACGCCTCTACATAGATCCATCCTTATTTCAGACATTGTTATGTATCAGTGTGATGTTTAGCTGGCAATATATCGTGATGCTGAAAACCAGATATTGCCCAGTCCTAGTCTGGAGGGGAAGATTTGGCCTCCAGGCCCCTAAATTCCCCACCGCCTGCATTCCCTAATAGACCTGAAAGAGAAGCGCCCCCAATTTCAGGAATGGGGGGGGGGACTCCCTTAGGTAGTCACCTAGAGATTTTGCAGGAGCGCCCCCAAGCGACCATCCAAACAGCCCTTGCCAAGCTTGAATTAGAATGCCTGCTTTGTTTCGGAGCGTTAATTTGCCATCAATCGGATCGCTCCCTATTTTGGAACGGCAGATGGCGTTCTATTTATACATGCCTGGACTCTTGGTACCAAAGTTAAAACTTCTCTTCCCCCGCCTCGCCCCCCCCCAAATGCAACCCAAACCCAAAGCCAATGAAAGAAATCCCCCCCCCCACAATCCACACAGCAAATTTGCTATATGCTCACTCGGCATATCTGTGCATAGGATTGCTCCTCTCCCCAAGCTTCACCCAAAGGCTTTCATCTTCAGAGTGTCCTTAGATGGAGTAGCCTGGAGGAGTTTTGAGAGATTAACATGGCCGGGCTGTGTCCACAAAACCCAAAAACGTCACAGACCAAAGCAACAGAGAGAGAGAGAGGGAGAGCAGTAGGAGAGAGGGTGTGCAAACCACATCTCAATCCTAGACAAGGAGACTCCATTTTGGTGCACATAGCTTTGAGCTGAGGTCATGGAGGAACTTAAAGTGGCACAGATGTTCGAACAGGGCCCCACAGTCCGCCTGAGCGCTTCTGTACCAGGGCGCCAGTCACAGACACAGGGCTGTGTCACTCGGGGGCTCTCTTTCGATGCCGCCCTCCTCCCTGGGATCTGCTTTGACTTTCTCACCCTCCGCCGCTCAGGCCCTCTTCCACCACATGTCTGCACTGCACTCAGTTTCGCTCACCGCACAAGGCAGAAAGCGAGCTCGGCCTGCCTGTGGGTGCTCAATAGCAGTGTGGTTATCAAACCAAGAAAAAGACTCCCCCATCCCCACTATCCCCAGCCCCAAAAGGCAAGCGACCAGGACAAGATCCCGAGGTATAAAGAAAGACTTGCCGATTGCCTCTTTGTTGGTGGTCAATTAAAAGGGCCCTCCAGTCACCAAGGATCGCAGTGCACAACATTATTTGGGAAAAGTTTCTTTGAGGTCTTCCTTTATGGACTCTGGAGAATTAGGGTACCCCGGGCTTCACACTCCATGGGAACCTTCAACTCATCTCAGCCAGAATGGCCAATTGTCAGGGATGCCGAGGTTCCTCAATCCCATCCTAGCCATATGTGGCTGCCTTATCATCAGTGTTAGAACTTAAGTTAGCGGCGGCTGTTTTCAGCAATTGAGCTTCTAGCCCTCAGCACCACAGATACATTCTGTGGGGGAAATATTCAAGGAGCAAGTGCTCAGTTCAAGAGGGAGGTTGAATAAAAGCAACTAACGCAGCGGTTCTCAACCTGTGGGTCCCCAGTTGTTGTTATTGTACTACAACTCCCATCATCCCTGAGCTCTGGCCTTGCTAGCTAGGGGTGATGGGAGTTGTAGTTCAACAACATCTGGTTACCCACAGGTTGAGAAAGGCTGAACTAACGGGTTATGGGAGAGGCCTTGCAAAAAGTTGATCGTTCAGGAAAGGCAGCCTAGGTTTAATCAGGGCTGCATACACATCAAATGTTTAGGGCACGGGGTGCCTCTGAAGAATCTTGGGAAGTGTAGTTTACTCCTCACAGAGTTGCAATTCCTAGAATCCTGCAAGAACTACAGTTCCCAGGATTCTATGGGAGAAGGCAAGTGTATGGAGTGTATACAGCCTAAGTTGTGGAATTTAGATTGTTTAATAAAAAAGAAAAGTTCAGCATTTGGGCAACAGCCCCAGCTATTGAGTTTCCAGCACACAACATCTGTGCAACACCCTGCGCTTGCTTCAAGTGGCCAGAACGGAGACGCAGGACAATTCTGCCTTGGGGCTCTTCAGATTATTATCGCAACAAGCCTGCATGCAGCCACAGGTCAGTGCAATGCCCACGAGCCTCAGTGACGCAGGAGGGGGTGAGAAGGCAGAACCCAGGACCTGATTGCTTGAGAACAGGACTGCCTGCGATCAGATTCAGCAGAGCTTTCAAGTGCCGCAAGACCAGATGCCTCTCTGACTCCCAGCTGCGTCTGAAGGCCAGAAACTCCGAGGAACGACAACGTGGGTGATCTGGGTGGGTCAAAGAAAATTCTTGAGAGTTTCCCACCCACATCGATGTGCTGTCCCCCTCTACTCCACGGTCCCCCCCCCCAAAAAAATCCATCAGCTTCCATCTGGGATCCACCACGAAGCCGGGTCACCTAGCAGCCCCCTCTGCTCACTCGCCCACCTCAAAGGATTCCTCTTCGTTGGCGGTCAATTAAAAGGGGTGTGCACAGCGTTATTTGGCAAGCGTTTCTTTGAGATCTTTATCGACACTCTGGAGGATTAGGGAACCCCGTACTTTTCACTCAGAGAAAATATAAAGCAGTATAGAAAAGAGAAATAATATTACATTCCATTTAAAAATAAAATGGCGCCAGGGACATTCCTTTGCAGTGCCTGTAACCCAAGTTTAAGGTGCCATTTGGAGATTATCTTATATATCTGAGTTTCTTTTTCCAAGTGATTTCTGCTCTGCATAAAATTCAAAGCATCTGGCTATATAAGCACATTTGCAGACCTAAGTTACCGGTTCGCTGTCGCAAGATATGGAGAGAGATGCTGCCTCTCCAAGGAGGGAATCAGGCCAGCTCATGAATGCTTGACAGCTTGCCTGCCACGACAGCAAAACAAAACCTCCACAGAAGAAGGAAGTGTACCACTGAATGCTAGGAAGCTATTGGGTCTGTTTGTGGCCTTTCTAAAAGCATGAATGGAAGGCCTGCAACTCAGATATATAAGCTAGGTGCCAAATGGCTCCTTAAACCAGGGTTACAATCGCCAAAAACGGAGTGTCTAGTTGCCATTTTGGGGATAAAACGGCTCTAAAGTCTTGTTTTTCAAATGATGGACTGACTGGGATTGATTCTCAGTTAAACACCTGGCTAGTTCAGATGACAACCATAATCTAGGTTAAGAGTTTAGAGAACTTGAAGAAGAAAAGCCCCTTGATCCAGGGACAGTCCACATACATATGGGCCTATTCCAACCTCTTTTTCTTAATGGTGACACGGACCATTCATAACGCAGGGATATTCTTCACAACTGTGAGCAGGGCAGAGGGGTGAAGACAAGCGACAACCATTAGCTATAAGGTTGTTCACTGCTCCTGCTTCGGCTGCACAGAAAAAGCATTTTGGTTCCTGAAATTCATTCCGATTGTGCAAATAAAATATAACTGGTAGAATTCTGCAGGATGTGTTGCTAGTCAAGATCCAGTGATCCCCAGGCATGCACCTCCAGATGGGGCGACGTCAGGCGCCATCCTGGTGCCCAGGCATCTTCACTTGGTCGCAAGTTGCCGATAGATAGGTGCTGAATGTGCCTAATTTTGAACACTGATGGCCTGGGAACAGAGGATGTGAGACTAGAAGGACCCGTGGCTTTGATTCATCAGGGTTGTTGCCACGTTCTGTCAGGGATGCCCCACTCACTCTGCAGCTCTGGAGTGCTATCATCATCAAATTTATTACCTGCCCTTCACCAGGATGCCCCAGGGCATGTTACAACAATTTAAAAAATCACATTTTTAAAAAGTTAAAAAACTGAATTAAAAGCATAGTACAGTCACAGGAAGGCCCTGAAAACACATCTCAGACATGAGGATAAAGAGGCACGTCTTCAGCATTCACCAAAAGTTGGTTCCACAGTGAAGAGGGAATTCCACGACTTAGGGGCCACTACAGTGAAGGCTCTCTACTGTACCACCACCACCCAATCGTCTGAGGTTCACGGAACCACCAAGAGGGTTCCCTTTGCAGAGCTTAGCATGTGGGAGGGTCTGTAGGTAAAAAGGCAGTCTTTCAGATATTTGGGGCCCCAAACACTGATATTGGGCACCTTGAATTGGGCCTGCAAACAGAACTGGCAGCCACAAACAAGGGGAGACTCATAAACAAGACCATCTTGTACCCCGCGGGAGATTTATGTGCTCTTCTGCCAAACCTTGGCTCTCCCCTGCGGTCGTTTCGCCAAAGTTAGGCATCTCCCAGTGACCAGGCTGCTCTACAACCGGGCTGCTCTCAGCTAGCTTGAAAGGCTGGCTGGTGGGGGTGGGGTGCAAATGGCCAGATAGCTGCCTCCTTCCCCAGACTAGCTGTCTCCCTTGTTCAGATGCCATAAATCTTCACTCTTGGCTACAGACCTGCTGACAAGTTACTTTTCCAGCAAGGCGACTCATCCCAGACCAGGAAGCCAGTGGGAGGTGGGGGGAAAGAGAAAAAGAGATGGATTATATGCATTTACTACCTAGTTTTTTTGGAGGGTGCCAAGTGGTTTAAAAGCTACCTTTGGGGGGGGGGATTTCACACTTTTATCCACTAAGAGGGAAGTCAACTTGAGAACAGAAAGGCCTCTGTGCCAGCTTCAGCAAGTTAAGAACTTGGAGGTAAAAAAACTTATAGGGAGGATTTTTTCTTAAGGGTATTAAAGCCTCGGATGTTAATCCAGACCAGTTAGCTCAGCAATCCTTGCAATGAATTAGCCAGCAAGCCAAGGATCAAGAGTCGATTAACGAGGCATCGCATGGACACAAGCAGATGGTGAGATGGAGATTTTAGGGCGGAAGCTCAGCCTTGGCCAGCCAGGTGCCACCCCCACCCAAAAAATAAGATGTTATGGACTGCAAGTCCTATAAGCCCCAGCCGACACAAGCTGCAGTTACAGCAACTGAAGCAGGAGCTTGAAACTTGAGAGTCCTGTTCCAAACTGGAAGGGGGACTTGCAATTCCATAACCACAACAGCCCTACCACAGCAGTTTTTAAGGTAGCCCCGGGTGAAAAGCCAAGCACCAGCATCCATTTGCCAGGTATTTGGTTTCTAGCTGGCACCTACCCCACACTCAGAAACACTAAAAATATACAGAAGGGCAGAATATGCCAAATGAGCTCAGCCTCTATTTAAACATATTTTTTTTAGGTTTCTAGTCCCTATGGGCACTTGGAAGAGTTTTCACGAGAGGCTCAGAAAGGCGACTGGAGAAGCGAAGGGCTTCTGAATGTCAACGGGAGCCTCCACCTAACAGCCCAGTTTTTATTTCAAAAGTAGCTACTCGTCCACCTCCCAGGATTTTGTCCAAGGCGCCAACGCAAGACTCGAGATATTTGCTGAGCTTGCTGACGTAAGCTCCATCTGCCCCGGTAAAGTGATGCGATACCGTGAGCCGTGGCTTTGCTCCCAAAATCCTGGGAACCGTAGTTTAAGTGTGCTGAGAGTTGTTCGGGGATCCCCCCCCCCTGCTCACGTCACAGAACTACATTTCCCATAGTCCCTGGGAAGAGGGTTTGGCTGTTAAACCACTCTGGGAATTGCAGCTCTGGGATGGGAATAAGGAGCCTTTCCTAGCAGCTCTTGGCATCCTTAAACGACAAAACTCCCTGCATTCTTTGGGGAAAGCAATGACTGCTCAAAGTGGTATCATCCTGCTTTAAATGTATAGCTTTAAGGGTGTTTTCGTGTGTGTTTTTTACAATCAAGTGGTATATAGATTTTACAAAATAAATTAAATGTACAGTGCAGATGGGACCATATTCTATTACCTTAAAAAATGGACCAAGCCTGAGAACCTCATGCTACCTTCTTTCTGTTCCAAGGGGCATAAGAATGTGAAGTACATAGGAAGGGGCCCTTCGGAATGAGGCAGGAAGCCGATCTATTCCAGCATCCTGGCTCCCCCAGAGCGGCCTGATTTATTCAGGAAGTCCACAAAGCAGGATATAAAGGCAATAACCCCCCCCCCTCCTGCCTTCGTTTCCCAGCAACTGGTATTTGGAGTCATGCTGCCTTTAATCCTGGAAGCAGCAAACATTCATCGTGACTAGTAACTATTGATAGCCTTTAAAAAAACACACACAAAACCTGATTTTTATTTGCACGTCAATATACACTACACAGTTATCTACGAAAAGGGGCTGAGATGTTAATATCACAAATCGGAAATGGATTCTTTTATCAATTCTAATCTGAAAAGCATTTGTGTCACCCAATTTTGGGATATTAAAATATTTAAAATACAACCCAAGCATGCTATAAAGGAGCCAATTTGGGGATATTAAAATATTTAAAATACAACCCAAGCATGCTATAAAGGAGCCACTTCCTGGCAACATAAATACAGTCGATTCCTTTCGGAGATCCTAAACTCTCTCTTGGCGTCTTGAGTTACTAAGATCCAGCTGTTTATAAACATCTGCATATCCTTCTGTAGCTACAGTCAGTAGAGTTGGTTTTATTATAGACATGGTTGCACGTCCAGCATTACACTCCAAGCAGATCCATTGAAATTGATGGACGTGACTAACCTGGGTCTGTTCATTTCAATGGCAGCACTTATCAGATCGCCTTATCTCCCATGCCAACAAATGTCTGACCTTGCCAGACTTTCGACATTTTCAAAACGGAGGACATCCTCTTGTCACAAGTGTCAGCTAGAGAGAGATTTCTTCACACTAAGCATACACTGACGGAATTCCATCAGCTACCAAGATTTGTACTTTTTAAACTCAAGGCTCCTTGCCCTGAGTGTTTTGAAGCCAGACCAGCAATGCCTCAGAAGGAGTGTTTTTTATTACAGTAGAGGGATAAAGATTCAGTTCCCTATCTGTTCCCTTATTGCTCCCAGGCAGGCGGAAACTGGGTTCTGCAAAATACATTTGCACTTATCTGAGCTTATAAAAAAAAGGGAAGTGAGCATGCAAGCAAGCAGCAAGAACGAATAAATTCAACGGGGAAGTGGCCAGCATGAAGAAAAATTATTGCCTGTGATAAAGGGGATGGGCAGGCAATTAAGGAGAGTCTCATGATGCAAGACAGATGCACTTTAGATCCAATACCTAAGCACCCTTGAAGATAATCTGGTGTTAGAAACCAGCTGTGAGCAGTATCTGGTTTCCTGAACAGCAGCCCTGACAAAGAGACAAGGCAGGCCTTGGTACCAGCCAGCACAGCCATTTGCTGCCCTATCAGCCAACAAAAGCAGCCAGCTGTGGCCCAGAGAAAAACCAAGGCTCCCAGGCCTGTGATGCAAAACTACACAGATCACCCAATGATTTATATCTAGTTCATCCCGACAAACCAGTATCTGTGTCTTTGGGTGAGCTACATTCTCAAGAAAAAGGGGGAGAGGGAAGGAAAGCTCGCCAGAAGCTCCCACAGAGCCTTCTTTCGCTCCTCAGGTCAAGTTAAGTTAGGGTCGGGTTTGCAGCCCCTCTGCTCCAAATGAAATATCTAGGGGCCTTTCAATACTCTTTTGCATGCGCAAAAATTCAGGGGCATTCACACTGCTTCATTTCCAATCGGGACACGTCCAGTGGCTTCCTGCTGAAACCCTGTAACTTTTCATGCTACAGCTAAGACTGGGATAGCTCTGTTGGTATGGCTCATGGGTTCGAGCCTACATTGCGCTAAAGATTCCTGCATTGCAAAGGATTGGATGATCGTCATGATCCGTTCAACTCTAAATTCTAACTGCTCCAGGGATTTTGGAGCGTTGGACTAGACACCCCTTCCAACTCTACAATTCTATTACTTTTTTTTGGGGGGGGACTTTTCTTGCACCCCTCCAGATGACAAGAACACGGCAACATTGGGGAAGCATTGCAGGACCACCAATACAGCAGAATGATTTCCAAGGAGGTTCAGTGTAAATCCACCACTATTGCACTACTGCAGCATCAACGACAAGTTGCACAATACACACACCCCTGAGTGTGGAGGGACCCCCTAGAGAATACTCACCCATTGCAGCCTCCACCCATCATCATGGAGGCAAAGCAGAGATTGCCAGGGGAAGATGACGCCTTGCTTTTGGATTCAAGGGACACAAAGCTGGTGAGCCTTGATATTGTGTTCTAGAAGCACCCCACTCCAGAAACGCAACCAGATTCTTCAGCCACCTATCGTGGCAGCTTTCACCAACCTGACGCTCCTTGACATGTTTTGGACTACAAGTCCCATCAGCCCCAGCGAGCACAGCCATGCTGGCCAGGGCAAAGTCCAAAACATCTAGAGGGGCAGCAGGCTGCACCCATTGAACCTAGCAGGGTTTGCATCCAAGCCAGGGGTCAGCAAACTTTTCCAGCAGGGGGCCGGTCCACTGTCCCTCCGACCTTGTGGGGGCCGGATTATATTTTGAAAAAAATAATAATGAACAAATTCCTATACCCCCACAAATAACCCAGAGATGCATTTTAAATAAAAGGACACATTCTACTCATGTAAAAACACGCTGATTCCCGGATTGTCCGCAGGCCAGATTTAGAAGGCAATTGGGCCAGATCCAGCCCCCAGGCCTTAGTTTGCCTACCCATGGTCCAAGCAAACTGATGAAAAGAATCAGCCATGGCTCCGGCTATCGCTGCCCATAATGGCTGCTGCTGGGGCTGCTGGGAGTCCACAATGTCTGGAGGGGTGCCAGGCCGGGTGAAGGGCTGAACTACACACCACGGGGGAGTTCTGTGACTGGATCAATCCATGTCAGAGCGGGGGGGGGGGCGGCGCAGGTCTGGATAAGCTATCTCTGCAAGGTCCAGTGCACTGTCCAGCTTTTACCAGCGATCACAATTCCCTCCAGCAGGGCGGGCCGTGGGCAAAGCCTGCCTCTCCCCCCCCCCCAGCCTAAACTGCCTCATTTCCTGAGCAGGAAGCAGAAGGGCCACCCCACTGCGTCCAAGAGATCCCTCTTGGAGGCGGCTTTCCGGGAAACGCCTTTCAAAGGAGATCTATGGTAGAGAGACCCCTTGGCCTCACTCTCAGAGGCCCTTTATCCAAGACTCATGAAGCTGAAGCACAAAAGGGGAGCAGCCCTGATTACAGCCCACCCTCCCATATCATGCCACCAGGAAGCCTTGCCCTAGGCCAGTCCTAGTATTTCCCCCTGCCTCCCCGCCCCCAAACTGGCTACTGATGTTCTGCCCTGCAGGCAAACTCAGGAATGGGGAAGGAAAGCAAATATTGATACAGAACTTAACAAAGACTATCCCTCGGCATTGCTGTGTAAGCTCTAAGCAACGGCTTGTCTCTTTCCATTCTGTATTTTCATATCCATTTATGGGTAGTGTGGGTTGCTTGATTAAAAAAACCCCGACTTAAAATCAAATGTCTGCATAAACAGGAAGAAGTGTTTAAAGAAGGAAAAAAGACGGGAGGCCTTTTATCTGCCCCACGTGTCCATGGATTGTATTCCATGCCAACCCTACTAAGAGTAGACCCGTTCAAGTGAATGAACATGACTACCTAGAGCTCATTCTTTCCAATAGGTCTACAGCCCTCTGATAATAATTGAGGGGTTTTTTGGGGGGGGTGTACTTTCTTGTATTCTATTATTGATAGCTACCTCAAGTAATGCATTTAGGCACTCAAAAAGAAAGATCACACACACACACTATGGAAAGAAACACAGGCACACCCCAGCAGCTACCCAGAATTCCTCACTGCTTTGCACCACACATTATTCCCCACCAAACATATGTTCCACTAAGGATAGGACTTGCGGTCTCTTCTGGTTCCTATTTGCGGGGGTGGGGCATTTCTGAGCCCAAGGGCCACATTCCCACATGGGCAATCTTCCAGGGACCACACCCCAGTAGTGGCCAGGGCAACGGGTCAAAATGGGCAGCTTTGCACACAAAATTCAGAGGTTTCTAAACACACACCTATACAGTGGTGCCCCGCAAGACGAATGCCTCGCAAGACGGAAATCTCGCTAGACGAAAGAGTTTTCCGTTTTGGAGGTGCTTCGCAAAACGAATCTCCTATGGGCCTGCTTCGCAAGACGACAATGTCTTGCGAGTTCCTGCTGGTTCCCCCCCTTTTTTTTTCTAAGCCGCTAAGCCGCTTATCAGCTGATCCGATCAGCAGATAAGCCGCTAAAAGCCGCTAATAGCGCTAATCCGCTAATCCGTCAATGGGCTTGCTTCGCAAGACGAAAAAACCGCTAGATGAAGAGAATCACAGAACGGATTCTTTTCGTCTTGCGAGGCACCACTGTACATCTTTCTCCAATCAAGCCAATAAGAACGATCACCATTTAAGGACACATTTTCAGCAGGGTAAAGCAGCCAGCGAGGGTCAACAGATGAGAGTGAACAGGGGCGTGGCAATGGAGCATCAGGAGGAGAGGCCAGAGGTTCCTCATCCATAATCTACTGCCTATTCAAGGCTCCCAGAATAAGGAAGGAAGGGTGACTTTATGCTCTTGTTTCAAAGTCTCTGCCTTATATAGAACCGGGTGCCTTGCAAGAGCGCTCTGGGGTTTCCCCGCACTCAAAGTCTTCCCCAGCCTCTGCTACCTAGTGCTTTTCAACTGGAAATGCCAGGATTCCAACCACATAAGTGCCTGCTGGATCAGGGCCAAAGCCCCATTTAGCTCAGCATCCTGTTCTTGCAGACGCTGCCTAGGTGCCTGTGGGGAAACCTGCAGCCAAGACCAGAGCACAAGGGCCCTCCCCGCTCCTGTGGTTTCCAGAAACTGGCATTCAGGTACCATGGAGGAAGAGCAAAGCTAGAGCTCTGCTGCCAAGTTGTGGGCCCACCCTTACGCTCAGCAAGGTTGACGCTGGGCACCATTGGCCTCGATTCACCCACAATTCGCTCCTGGAGCTGCTCTGTCCATCTGGCCGAGAGCACCCAACTCCTCCCCTGCAAACCTAGGCATTTTGCAGCCTCTGATCTTCACGCACGATATAATTAAAAGGCACGGGGTTCACAACAAGATGTAATATTGCAAGCTTTTTAATAAAAGAGCGCTCATTGTTCCTTGCTTGGGAGAATGAGAGGGGGCTGTTGTTGCCATGCCCTGCTTCGGGGCTTCCTAGTATACCTTTGCACTATACATCAGCGCGACAGAGAGGAAGAGAGGGAAGAGTTGCCCTACAGCAAAACAGAGCCTCCAGGCGCAGAGGCAGTCTACCTCTGAATATCAGGCACCAGGAACAAAACAAAAGGAAGGCAGTGGCCTTCTCTGGATTGCCTGGAGGGATCTATCCAGCGTCCATCGCAGGAAACGAGACGCTGGGCAGGACGGAGCCTCGGCCTAACCCAGTACGGTTCTTCTGGAAGAAAGAGGCAGGACAACTCCATACAGAACCTCCAAGCTCAAAAGCAGTTTATTTCCGAACACCAAAAGGCTGAAAATGAGCAATGTGGGGGGGGGGGCACCTTCACCATTCATTTGTGACCTTTCCAGTTGGGACTGTACTCTGATGAGACACAACAGTCCTTATGTTCTTGAGAAAGACAATGACCAAGAATGTAACCACCATGGCAGTACATAGTTAAAACTATGGAGCCCGCTCCCACAGGAGGCAGTGCCGGCCACCAACCTAAACTGCTTTAAAAGAGGATTAGGCACATTCGCAGAGGACAGGGCTGTTGATGGCTACTAAACAGAACGGCTAGGCTCTGCCTGCACACTTGGAAGGCAATAATCCTTCTGAAAACCACTTGGTGGAAACCACAGGAGGGGAGAGTGGCTCTTGTGCTCAGGGGCTGTTTGCGGGCGTTCCACAGGCATCTGGTTGACCACTGAGAAGACAAGATACTGGGGCAGATGGGCCCCTGGCCGGATCCAGCAGGCTGTATGTTCTGATAGTCACAGGCTGCCTAGTGTTCAGGGAGCAGTAAACATGCATCACCTTCCTCCTTGGTAAGGGGCTTCTAGAAGCAGCTAATGAGAGACCAAGAGGGAAGAAGACAGGGGACCATAACACTGTTTGGATGCTAGACTTTCTACCCAATCCAGTGGGGATCTTATGCTGCACAGCTTACAGCCGCAATGGTTAAATAGGAGCCTCCCACGTTTCAAGGCAGAATACCACCAAGAAATTTTCAAAAACACCAGTCGCTGGGGGATTAAAAACAAACAAACAGGAAAGGAACTCTTGCCTTCATCGACCCCTCACTTAAGGGCTCCCCAGAGGCAACCTGCAAGGGCCACAGCTGGATGATGGGATCTCCCAACAAAAGCTCTTCTCAGGCTTTCGTACGTGTGATGGCTCCATTTTAGTTTCCTGGCAAGACCACTGAGCTACTTCCCTATGTGAGGAAAGACTAAAACATCTGGGGCTTTTAAAGGAGGGGTGTAGGGCAGAGGTGCATAAGACTACATACGTGGTGTGGAGAAAAGGGATAGGGAAGAAAACTAATCCTAGAATCTGGGGAGTGAGTATCAGTCAGTGAAGCTGGAGAGATTCAGGACAGCCCAAATGAAGGAGTTCCTTCGCTCAGTAGGAAATCTGCTGCCACAAGATGAAGCGACGCCCACCAACTTGGAAACAAAAATAGATGAGTTCATGAAGAATAAGGCTAGCAATAGCCACTAGCCATACTGACTATGTGCCAGCTCCAGGATCAGACACAGTAGGCTTGTGCATAAGGCTTTTGGGGGTTCACATGTAGGAGAGGGCTTGGGAGCTTCCTGCAAAGCATCTGATGAGGAGCTGCAGCGGCAAGATGGGCGGGCGGGAAGGATGTAGAGTTAAATGGATCCTTGGCCCAATCCAGAACAGATCTTCTTACGAGCAGAGCCATGGCTCAGTGGCAGAGCGTCCGCCTTGCGTGCATAAGATCCCAGGTTCAATCCCCAACAGGCACCTCCAGGTAAGGTCACAAAAGACTCCCTGCCTGAAATCTGCCGCCCTTCGGTGTAGACAACACTGAGCTAGATGGACCAATGACTCAGTAGGAGGCAGCTTCCAATGTTCCCCAAGCTGAGCACCCATGTGTAGGAGCAGCCTACCCCCAGAGGATGAGGCCCGGCAGACAACTGGTACTCAAGCCCAACCTTTACACGGTCTCCAGCCGCACCACCGTGGGAAACCTGTAACCCAAGCCTGATGCCTTAAAGGTAAAGGGACCCCTGACCATTATGTCCAGTCGTGGCCGACTCTGGGGTTGTGGCGCTCATCTCGCTCTATAGGCTGAGGGAGCCGGTGTACAGCTTCCGGGTCATGTGGCCAGCATGACTAAGCCGCTTCTGGCGAACCAGAGCAGCTCACGGAAACGCCATTTACCTTCCCGCCGGAGCGGTACCTATTTATCTACTTGCGCTTTGACGTGCTTTCGAACTGCTAGGTTGGCAGGAGCAGGGACGGAGCAACGGCGGCAAGCCCTAGGCTCTGTGGTTTAGACCACAGCGCCACCTGCGTCCCTCTTACCTCCAGTAAAGGTAAAGGGACCGCTGACCATTAGGTCCAGTCGTGGCCGACTCTGGGGTTACGGCGCTCATCTCACTTTACTGGCCAAGGGAGCCGGCGTACAGCTTCCGGGTCATGTGGCCAGCATGACTAAGCCGCTTCTGGCGAACCAGAGCAGCGCACGGAAACGCCGTTTACCTTCCCACCGGAGCGGTACCTATTTATCTACTTGCGCTTTGACGTGCTTTCGAACTGCTAGGTTGGCAGGAACAGGGACCGAGCAATGGGAGCTCACCCCGTCGTGAGGATTCGAACCGCCGACCTTCTGATAGGCAAGTCCTAGGCTCTGTGGTTTAGACCACAACGCCACCCGCGTCCCTTACTCGAAGAAGAACCATTGATGGAGAAGGACCATGGCTAAATTTCAGTGGGGTCCTCTCTGAGGAGAACTCAGTTGGGCCGAGACGGGCCTCCGAATTAATCCTGCTGGTGGCCTCAAGGGCAGGGCAAGGCTTGAGAGCCACTTTGGCCAAGCGCAGAGGCTTCTGGGAGAGTGGCCAAGCGCAGAGGGTTCTGGGTAGCAGCTGCTGCCCTCCCTGGCCCCGGCCCGCCCGTCCCCCCCGGGGCGCCCCCTCGTCCTACCTGCTCCCGGGCGCGGCGCTCGGCCTCCGCCTCCCTCTGCAGCCTCTCGGCTCGCTCGTCGGCCTCGTCGGCGTGCTGCTGCAGCACCTGGATCTTGCGCTTCACCGCCTCGATGGTGGTCGCCCCGGCCATGGCCACAGACTTGCCCTGCTTCTCCTGCCCCGGCCCGCCCCTGCTCTCCACTCCGTCCGCACCGCCGCCGCTGCTGCTCCCGACAGCCCCCGCGCCCCGCCCTGAAATACCCGGGAGGCGGCGCCCCCTCCCGCCTTCTCGGTGACGTCACGCGTCCGCCGAGGGCCCCGGATGAAGGCGGGGCCGCCGCCGCCTCCCTCTAGCTCCAGCTGCATGGTTGCCATGGCAACGGGAGCAGGCCGCCAAGCCAGTCTCGGTTAAAAAAAAAAAAAGAGAGAGAGAATAACCTCAGCATCCTCCTCCATTCGCTCCGCCACACCCACCGCCAGCCCCACCAACAAAGGGGAAAAGCAGTGGGGGCTCCTCCAGTGGGGCTGGCCCCTTTGCAAGGGAGGATGGGAGGCAAGAGAACCCTCCCAGCCCCCTTTGTAGGCCTGTTGAAAAACAGTTGGGGTCGCCTGCCCATCCCAGTGAAGCCTGCATGCTGCAGATGCACCTCAGAAGTGTCTAGCTGCCGGATCAGGCCGGCGGTCCATCCTGTCCTCACACTGGCCAGCCCTTATGGAGGCTTGCCGCTGAAATCCATGGGGTTTTGCTTCCAAGGAGAAATAGGGGCCGGAGCAAGTTGGAAGCCCATCTGGGCGGCCCCGCAGGATCCCCCAGCCGTGTCGTAGACCTCAAAGCATTCCTACGATTACCATTCACGAGCTCCACCAGCCTGGAAAGCCTAAGAACATAAGAAAGGCCTGCTGGATCCAGCCAAGGGCCCACCGAGTCCTGCATCCTTCTCTCAGATTGGCTGAAGAGACGCTGTGGGAAACCCAGAACCACAAAAGCGTTCTCCCCTGCGGTAGTTTGCAGCAACCATGGAGGCAGTGCCGAGCCATTGTGGCTGGTAGCCACCGGCATGGATTTGTCCAATCCCCTTTTAAAGCCGTCCAAGTTGGTAGCCATCACTACTTCCTTCGAAAGCAAATCCCAGTGCCATTTCAAGAAGCCCCTTCCTTTTATCTGCCCCAAATCTCCCAGCATTTAGCTTCGTTGAACACCCACGAGTTATAGTGTTTAAACGCGAACTGAATTGCATTTCTTCCCCATCTCTAACAGGCTTCAGCCCAAACACTCTCCCAAAGCATGATGTGCCAACCATCACACACACACACAGTTTTTTTAAAAAAAAGTTTTTGGCCTTACTAATTCCTCTGACCTTTCCCATCCACTCCTGCATGTTGGCAAATCTGCTACCATAAAAGAGGGAGTGGGGAGGGGGAGAGTTAGGAGCCTAGGCCTGAAGACTGCAAGGACAACTAGGTACATATATGGGCACGGGAGATCCAAACTCAACCTTTGCAAAACAGCATCTGGGGTTTTTTACTGGGAGATGAAGCAAGGCTGGGAAACATTCCATTCCAGTGAGGTCTTTCTTCTCACTCACTCACGCACGCATGCACACACATACATCGCCCTCTTACAAGCCTGCTCCCCCTTTCCCTGATCAATGGAAGATCTGAGACTCTAGTTTCCAGATGGCTTTGCTGCCAGTTACGGCTGTGGGTTCACATATTTGACCAAGTGGCATTTGCCTGGTGCGTCAAGGCACCGCGGGAACATCCAGCTCTAATTTCTATGCCGTTTCCCTTGGAAAAGGCGATGCAGCCGGCTTTAGAGCACACTGTCCGCCCTGCTAGTCAGAAAGAGTTGTGTAGAAGCGCCCTTATCAAACTCTGCAGGCCTTTCCTGGCTGAGAACTAATAAGGAGAGTTTTCGGTTCAGCAGACAAGAACGGCGCAGGCTTGATCCCGCTTCTGTCTCCATGCGCAAGACTAAAATGAAACACGAAATAACTTAAACAGCTGGGTGACACTCCCATTTCAAAATCCGGATCCAGTATCTTGAGGATGAGAATGGAATTGTGAATAAGAACCTGAGAAGGTAACAAGTTCTGTTGGATCAGACCAAACGTCTGTCTAGGCCTCCAGCCTTGGAATCATAAGAAGAACCTACTGGATTGGGCCAGTATTCCACATAGTCCATCATCCATCACAATGGCCATCCAGATAGTCTCAATGGGTAACCCACAAGCAAGACCCCCACACAGGAGCCAGTCCCCCTCTGACTGGCAGTCAGAAGCCTTACTGCCTCTGAGTGCAGAGGAATGGAACGGCCATCAGAGCTAGTAGCCATTGAAGCAACGTAGGAAGCTATGTTACACTTATTGTAATGCCTAGCAGCAGTTTTCTGGGGTTTCACACAGGAGTCTTCCCCACCCCTACCATGAGATGCTAGAGATTGAACCCGGGGGTTTTGACATGCCACTGAATTATGGTCTTTCCCTCCATAAATAAAGCAAGATTCTAGTCCTTATTGTTCCGAGAAAAAGGCTGGTTTAAATAGGAGCACACAAAGTGCTAGATGGACTAGTCAAGACACTGGTACCATCTAACAGATTGAGGTTGAATCCCGACAAGACAGAAACACTGTTTCCAGGGGACAGGGGAGAGACAAGGGGGGGAATTCCCTGGTTCTGAATGGGTTAACACTACCCCTAAATGACCAGATGTGCAGCCCGGGAGTAATTTTGGAGGCGTAGGTCATTTCTGAGTCCAGGGCAGCTGTCTACCCACTCCATCTGGTACACCGGCTGAGACTGTCTCATCAGAGGTACATGCTCTGGTTATGTTCCACTTGGACTACTGCAATGTGCTCTACATGGGGCTACCTTTGAAGGTGACTTGGAAACTACAAATAATACCCTCCTTCTGTTTCCAGCACCTGGTATCCAGAAGCACACTGCCTCTGACAATGAAGGAGCAAGATTCACCTTCCTTGGAACTTTAAAAAAAAAAGTTTTGAAAAGTTACTAGTCCTTATTGTTCTGTGAAGATCTGCTTGGGGAAATTGTGGGTTTGAACCTGAAGAGTCCCAGATGTCAGAGGGCAGCGCTTCATATAGCTCCTTGCAACTTCTTCACTATACTAGAAAATGGGAGGGGGGTAATTATGCAATAGTAGCTTTGAAAAAAATCAGAATAAGTTATGCAAAACAGATTAAATTGTGCAAATCACATTTGCATAACATACCCAGGGTGCAGAATTCAACTATTGTTGCTGAGCATGCATTAGTGATGCAGAATTTTGATTTTATTTCATTTTCTAAAAGGTTGGCCCATAGCTAACCAAGCCTTCAGGGGTATATGTGTGGGGGGCACATTGCATTCCTTCCTTGAGGTATCTGCCTCTCTCCACCTCTCTCCCCCCCCCCCAAGCGTCTCAATTTAGCCCTTCGGCCGTAAATCGGCCTGGGGGATGAGCAGCCATCTGGAGTCAGTCGGAGGAAGTCTTGGGAATCTCTCCCGCAAAGCCTTTTTGGCACCCGTCACTCCTTCCTCCTTCCAGCGGGCTCAGCATACCGATCCTGACTTTGCAATTAGCACCCAAGGAGTGCTGAGCATTCCTTGGCACCAAGGCCCGGCTTCTGAGGTTACTCTCACCCTCCTGGAGCCCCCCTATGGGGCGTCTAAGTGGTTAGGCCGCTCAAGAAACTCGCAGCTAATGTTTCTACTTGGGCCTTCTTCCCATGTGTTGACAGCCAGCCAGTACTGCGCAGCAGATCTCAGAGAACGAAACCCCACCAGCCCAAGCACTCCATATTTAAATTCCTGGGCTGCTTAATGGGATTGAAGGACCTTTTCCTCAGTAACTGTGGAGAAAGGGATGTGTTCTCTGGCCCCCTCTGCTGGGCACATGTGAGGAGGCAGGAACTAGCCGAAACAAGGTGGAGGGGGAATCAATGATCTGAGACCCTTCCATGTCCTGTTCATTGTGCATTCATGAGTATTTGTGCTCATGATGCTATCGCAGCAGTCATGCGCGATCCCGCTTTCAAAACCATTCGTCCCCTGCAAGAGTTTTGGTACGGACACACTGCTTTGTTTCCAATGGGTCCCATACCATCGTGCTGAAATCCTCTAAATTTTTATACTGTACCACAAATATTCTGGCTACAGCAAAAGAACCCCCAACCCCAAGATAATGTGGAAGCATCTCAGAATAAAGCAGAACAATGTGGAGATTATCCCATACCCTCCAACATTTCTCCGATGAAAATAGGGACGTCTTATTCCACAATGATGATGATGATGATAATACTTTTGTTATTTATACTCTGCCCATTCAACTGGGTTGCCCCAGCCACTCTGGGCGGCTTCCAACATATGTAAAAATATTTTTTAAATTAAAAAAAAAATCCCTATACGGCCTTAAGATGTTTCCTAAAGGCTCAGGGGTTGCATAGCTCCATACCCTCCAACATTTCTCCGATGAAAATAGGGCCATCCTAAGGAAAGGCGGGACATTCTGGGATCAAATAAAAAACTGGGACAGCGTCTGTAAATCTGGGACTGTCCTTGGAAAATGGAGGCACTTGGAGGATCTGTGAGCCAGAATAAATCGGCTACAGATGCACTTGCTGTTGCGTCGTCAGTAATGAGCCACTGGGCAGTAGCGGTTTGAGTGTTGGACTAGGCCATGCCATGGGTAGGCAAACTAAGGCCCGGGGGGCGGATGTGGCCCAATCGCCTTCTCAATCCGGCCCGCAGAAGGTCCAGGAATCAGCATGTTTTTACATTAGAATGTGTCTCTGAGTTATTTGTGGGGCCTGCCTGGTGTTTTTGCATGAGTAGAATGTGTGCTTTTATTTAAAATGCACCTCTGGGTTATTTGTGGGGCATAGGAATTTGGGACTAGGCCCTGGGAGAGACCTGGGTTTAAATCCCTGCTCAGTCATGAAACTCACTGGGTGACCTTGGGCCAGTAGAAGGGCACCCATGCAGAGATGCAGCCCCGAGGCACAAACTACCCCCTAAAATTCGCCCAGTGCTGCAGCATACACTTTCTCATGCCCCAATCCACTGGCGGCCACCAATTTGAATGGCTTTCAACGAGGATTAGACAAATCCATTGAGAATAGTGAGACTATCAGTGGCCACAAAGCCTGATGGCTATGTTCCGCCTCCAAAGTCAGAGGCAAAATACCGGAAGGGAGACTTGCTCTTATGCTCAAGTCCTGCTTTTGGGCTTCTCATTGGGGCATCTGATTGGCTGCTGTGAGAACAAGATTCAAGACTAGATGGGCCATTGACCTGTTTCACCAGCCAGGCTCTTCTTATGTTAAAAGTAAAGGGTAAAGGGACCCCTGACCATTAGGTCCAGTCATGGCTGACTCTGGGATTGCGGCGCTCATCTCGCTTTATTGGCCGAGGGAGCTGGTGTACAGCTTCCGGGTCATGTAGCCAGCATGACTAAGCCGCTTCTGGCGAACCAGAGCAGCGCATGGAAACGCTGTTTACCTTCCCGCCAGAGCAGTACCTATTTATCTACTTGCACTGGTGTGCTTTCGAACTGCTAGGTGGGCAGGAGCAGGGACCGAGCAACGGGAGCTCACCCCGTCGCGGGGATTCAAACCACCAACCTTCTGATCGGCAAGTCCTAGGCTCTGTGGTTTAACCCACAGCGCCACCTGCGTCCCCTTCTTATGTTAGATGTGTCCAAATTTAATTTGGAGAAAGGGCCATCCCTCCACTCTCTAATTCCCTAACTTCTTATAGAGAACATAAAAAGTCACCCTAGTCAAACCATTGGTTCATCTAGCTTAGTACTGTCTCCACTGACTGGTGGTGGCTTTCTGGGGTGTCAGGGCAGGGTCCAATCCTTATCTTTGTATGTTTATAGGAACATAGGTTACCGTGAGGGAGTGCTCTTGCCTTCATGCTACCTTTGAAGGTGACTCGGAAATTAAACTAATCCAGAATTCGGCTGTCAGACTGGTGGCTGGGAGTGGCCACCGGGACTTTATAACAATGGTCCTAAAGGATATACATTAGCTCCCAGTTTCTGAGCCCAATTCAAGGTGTTGGTGCTGACCTTTAAAGCCCTGAACGGCCTCGGTCCAGTATACCTGAAGGAGGGTCTCCACCCCCATCTTTCTGCCCGGACACTGAGGTCCAGCGCCGAGAGCCTTCTGGCGGTTCCCTCCCTACGAGAAGTGAGGGTACTGGGAACCAGGCAGAGGGCCTTCTTAGTAGTGGCGCCCGCCCTATGGAACATCCTCCCATCAGATGTCAAGGAGATAAGCAACTATCTGACTTTTGGAAGACATCTGAATAGTAATAGTAATAATAATAATAATAATAATTTTTATTTATACCCCGCCCTCCCTGGCCAGAGCCAGGCTCAGGGTGGCTAACACCAGTAAAATTACAGTAAAAACATAATAGGGGGGGGGGAAACAAATTTAAAATACAGGTTAAAATGAAATTTAAAAAGCAGCCTCATTTTAAAAGTAGCCCATAGATCAAAACCATAGGCAGCCCTGTTTAGGGAAGTTTTTAATGTTAGATTTTTTGTGTGTGTTTTAATATTTTGTTGGAAGCCGCCAGGAGCGGCAACCCAGTCAGATGAGCAGCATATCTTAGTAGTCCCGTGGGCTACCTGAAAGAATCTGGCCGCAGGATGCTGACCAGTGTCACGCTCTAGCAGGGATCCTCTTATGTTCCTCCCAGTGCTATTTTTCTAGAAAAAGAGGTGGCTGCCGGAGCTCACCACGAACTTCTCCCTTGTTCTCTTAGAATGGCAACAGCACTCACCCTGAGAGGTACCAGACCTGAGCTCAGGCTGGGGGGGGGGGGGAGCCCTGCTTCTTACTCTGCTCCACCAAGCAGGATCCAGAAAAGGAAGCGATAGGTGGCAGGAGGTGGCAAAAGCTCAAATGTCCGTCAATTCCCCCCCCCATGGGCGATAAATCTGTACAGATAATCCCCTCCGAATGCCAAGTGGCAGCTGCTCCGGCCGCTGACAGCCCTTAGCCGCTTGACGGATGGGGCCAACCTTCGCTCGGGGAGAAACTCGACGCCATTGTTTTCCTAGAGACTGCCACCAACAATGCAGGGACTAGGGAGTGTGGGGCAGGCTGGCGGGGAACTGCATAACTTTCCCAGCTCTTCCGCGGCCATTAGTGGGAGAGGGCCGGTTGGGTTTCCACTTATCCCAAAGTCCCGCCTGTCAATCTTGGGGCAGATTTGAGGCAGAACCCTTTCCTAAGTGACTCAGAGTTTCCAGTTGCATTCCGTGCATGAGATAATCCACTTTTAAGGAGAATTTCTCGATGACCTGGGCAAGCAACGTTCTCTGTCCATCTCCCCATTTACAGGAATGGTCTGATGCCAACTCGGGCCGTCAGTTCACCCAGCTCAATATTGTCAACAGCAGGCATGCTGGTTCTCAAGGGCCGCATTCCCCTTATGGGGAACTTTCCAAGGGCCACATGCCGGCAGAGGGCAGGGCCAGAGGCAGAAGTAGGCCGGTTTGTACACATAGTCACACACCCCTCTCTGTCCTCTGTGTGGAAAAGCAGGATCGGAGTTCAAGGACATGCCCCAGCCAGGCAAAAATGCTCAGGGCAGGCGGGTGAAACAGGGCCAGTGAAGGGCCAGATAGAGAGGCCTGGAGGGCCGCATTTCCCCCCCCCCCAGCTTCTGGTTCCCCACCCCTGGTCTACAAACTGGCACTGGCTGTCCCAGTGTTCAAATCGAGAGTCCCTGGAGATGACAGGGATTGATCCTGCGACCTTTTGCATGCAAGGCAAATGCTCTACTGCTGTGCTACATCCCTTCCCGTTAGTTTAGGACAGAGATGATGAGAAAATGGGAAAGGAGCATCCCCAACCTGGTGCCCTCCAGACGTTGCTGGACTCCTCAAAGATCGATGGATATGACTTTGTACAACAGACTCCATATGTTTCAACCAGGCAAAACTCAGAGGTTCCTACACACCTGCATGCCTCTGTCCAACCGGGCAATCAGGAGCACTACCAGAGTTCAAGGACACGCTCCACCCAGGCCAAAACACTCAGGGAGGCTGCAGAGCTGGGCTCGTGAGGGCGCTATGGCTTGGGGAGTTTCCTGAGGGCCAGATGGAGTAGCCAGAAGGGCCACAGATGAGATTCCCCCCCCCCCCGCTCTAAAAGAAAGCAAAGGAGACTCTCTTTGGCAAACACCTGCCTGCTTGTTCACCTGAATTCTCTCGTTGGTCGCCACAGGCGAGCAGCTGTTGATGATACTAATAGCGTTCACAGTTAAGCACTGTGGGCAACCGTGGAGCTGTGTTTGAGTTTTTAAGCATAGAAATTGCTGGGGAAAGACCCAGCCAGGGACAGTTGGTTCTCCGGGTAGCTCCTGGTGTTGTGCAAATGTCAGCAGCGGTTTGGTGAGCCTAACCGCAACGTTTGCTGGAAAAGATAAGGTTATTTTCAGAACCCGAGTGTTTCCTTTTCCCTCGCTTTCCGCTCCCCACACTTTCTGCCTTTCCTGTCAATGGGGTGGGGGGGTCAATCTCCTTGCCAGCTCATTTCACACCCTGGCACTGTGTGGCTTCCGGGTCGATTTGTCCTCAGGGTGGAGATGGGCAAACCGATCTATTTTGGTTCTTCTCCATTTCTCATTTTGCATATCTTATGTCTGTTTCTCCACATTTCCACGTCAGTTAGCAATTTTTAAAAAAGAAAAACCAGCATTTTAATGCGCATTTCTCTTAAAATATACATTTTTGTGAGCAATTTCCTATAATACAGACAGTTTCCCCAAATCAATTTCCCCCTAACATAATGGACATAAGAAGGGTCTCCCCTGCCCTCCTTTCCAAGGTCCTTTAGCTTTCATCCCGATTTGGGGCCAGGCATCTCTTCAAAATCAAGAACAGGCAAAGTTGGTGCCCATTGGAGCTGGTACGGTAGAAGTTGGGGAGCCTGACAGTAGGTGGCGCCAGAGCCAATGACAGGCAGAGCCCACTAATTCTAACTTTGCCTCCATCCTTCTCCTTCCCTGGAGCTCTGGAAGGAGCAACCCTGAGACTAAGAAAGAGAAGGAAAATGTCAGACAGGACCACCTCCCTCTCACCCTTGCAAGTAAGAAAGGGGCAGGTGGAGAGGGGCAGGCCAGGGGCAGAGCGAGGTTTATGGGGCAGTGCCCCATTCGCCCCAGTGGCTCAGCCTCTGTTGAAACCACAGCTGTCAACTTACAGATTTGAAAATAAGGGGCCAGCAGCCTCGAAAATAAGGGATCAGCTGCCAAAATAAGGGACTTTCAAGGCACAGATATGTTCAACTTCTGAGCCCCTCCAAGCCAAAGGCAGAAAGCCCAGCCAGCAGCCAAACAAAGCCTCAAGCGGTGGTTCCCACAGCGCAGCAACCCAGCAAAGGGGATGCAGCAAGAAAAACCGCCGTCACCTCTTCGCTGGGAAGCGCTGAGCAAAGGCGAGTCCCCAGGCAACGCGGCCGATTTGATTGGCACAAGGCATGCAAGCTCCACCCCCAGTCGTTCTTAGACTCCTTATTGGGTGAGCAACACAGCCAAGCAACACAGTTGGAGCCTCCCTCCTGCCTGGCTGGCAGGGAGGGAGGGAGAGGAGCTGCTTCCTTTGAAACCCGGGAAATTTAAGAGACAACATCAATAAGGGACAGTAGCGGGACATGGTGCTGGGATAAGGGAGTTTCCCGCCAAATAAGGGACGGTTGACAGCTATGGTTGAAACAGGGGGCTGCCCTTTGCCCAGCAGGGCCCACAGCCATTCCAGCCACGTGGTTTGGCCCTGCAAAAGTGCTGGGTGAAAAAACAGTCCTGCTTAGGGAGCACAAATTCAGAGAGGGGCGTCCCTCCACCCCAGACCCATACATACGTCAGCAGCCTTCTTCTCCGCCAGCTCCAGCTTCTCCTGCGCATCTTTGAGAGCCTCTGAATATTTGTCCAGCTCGTCCTCCGTCCCCTTCAGCTTCTTCTGCATGGCGGCTAATTCATCTTCCAGCTGCAAAAGGAAAGGGGAGGTAGCGTTTACCATACGTCCGCAGTACTTCTTGAGGCCTAGAACCTTGAACGCTGAGGAAGAAGGGCCAAATCTGTCCCGTTTGGTTTCTCGTTTCTCCCCAGAATTAAGTTTATCCGCATTTCCGTGTCAGCCACAACAGCAGAAGCTTCGCTAATTGATTTAGCTGTGATTCTTGTATTGCGAGGGGTTGGACTAGATGTCCCTTGGGGGTCCCTTCCAGCCCTACAGTTCTATGATTCTATGATTTCTGCAGATCAGGACTCCTGTGGAGGCGCAGCAGCCGGCCAGGCCAATTCTTTCTGATCAGCTGGCAACCTTCGGAAGACATCTAAGCTAGATTCAAAGAAAGTGTGTGTAGGATGTGTTTTATTGTGTTTTTAATATTCTGTTGGGAGCTGCCCAGAGTGGCTGAGAAAACCTAGCCAGATGGGTGGGATATAAATTATTATTATTATTATTATTATTATTATTATTATTATTATTGCTCCCATTTACTCTTGCAGCCAGCACACTCCCTCCCGTGGTTTGGGAAGTGGTGTGTACTGTACATATTATTTTAGCCACAGAATCCACACCCATCCCGTATCTATCCTGTCGTTTCTAAAAAAAAAGCTGTTTTTGGATGCTTTCCCTGCCAAATCAGCTCCGATCCAAATTGACCGGGGAGGGTGAGGGATGACCTAAGCTGAGTTTTAAAATGGCAAATGTGTACATATCCCCAATGCAAGGGTCCTGGGTTCAATCGACACTTATTGAGAAGACTTATTGCCTGAAGCCCTTGAGGCTGCCGGTCAGTGCATGCAGTACTGAGCTAGATAGACCAGTCAGCGACTCAGTGCCATGGCTTCCCCCCAAAGCATCCCGGGGTACCGAGAGTTGTTAGCAGAAGGCTCATCAGAGAACTACAATTCCCAGAGTTCCCTCAGTAAATGACCATTCCCAGGATCCTTTGCAGGGAGGGAGCCATGTCTGTTAAGGGCGCTGAGAGTTGTTAGGAGACTCATTCCCATCCCAGAGCTACAATTCCCAGAGTAATTTACCAACCAAGCCCTCTTCCCAAGGAACTCTGGGAATTGTAGATCTGGGAGGGGAATAGGGCATCCCTTCACAACTCTCAGCGCCCTTAGCAAACTACAGTTCTTGGGCTGTTTAAGGCACAGTAAGCCCGCAATTCACGCGGGAGTTACGTCCTAAAGCCAAAATCGCATATAGTCAGAACAAATTGAGATTAATGGCGGGTAAGATTGCCAAAATCTTCTTTCCCCCGGATGCCCGCCCGCTTTCTGCCCCTTTTAAAAATTAAAATTAAAAAACGGTTTGTCTTCCATGCACGTAAAACTGAACGCGTGCAAGTTGAATGTGTGTTTGTTGTGTGCTTACTGTACAGTAGTACCTCGGGTTAAGTACTTAATTCATTCTGGAGGTCCATTCTTAACCTGAAACTGCTCTTAACCTGAAGCGCCACTTTAGCTAATGGGGCCTCCTGCTGCTGCTGCGCCGCCGGAGCACGATTTCTGTTCTCAGCCTGAAGCAAAGTTCTTAACCTGAAGCACTTTTTCTGGGTGAGCGGAGTCTGTAACCTGAAGCGTATGTAACCTGAGGTACCACTGTAGTGCAATACCGCTTTGCTGACCAGTTATTTACTTACCTGTTGATTCACCTCATTTCTGCCCCACCTTTCCCTACAAGGAGCTTGAGGGGGCACACGTCGTGCTGCTCCTCATTGGCCAACCCCCCCAACAACCCTGCAAAGTAGGTCAGGCTGCAAGCGAGCAACTAGGCCCGAGCTCACAACCAGCGTGCTCCACGGCTAATAATAATAATAATAATAATAATAATATGTTATTATTATTTATACCCCACCCACCTGGCTGGGTTTCCCCAGCCACTCTGGGCGGCTTGCAACACAATACTGAAATGCAGTAATGCATCAAACATTAAAAGCTTCCCTAGACAGGGCTGCCTTCAAATGTCGTCTAAAAGTCTGGTAGTTGTTGTTCTCTTTGACATCTGGTGGGAGGGCGTTCCACAGGGCAGGTGCCACTACCGAGAAGGCCCTCTGCCTGGTTCCCTGTAACTTGGCTTCTCGCAGTGAGGGAACCGCCAGAAGGCCCTCGGAGCTGGACCTCATTGTCCGGGCAGAACGATGGGGGTGGAGACGCTCCTTCAGATATACTGGCCAAATGGGGTATTCGAACCCTGGTCTCTCCCAGGTTCCGGTCCAACCCTCTAACCACTACACCACACTTTCAATGTCCAGCGCTGTGTTCCTTTCAGAGGGTTCTGCGGCCAAACAGAGTGGAAGGGACTTTATACAATAATTTCCAGTTTCTGCAACTGGTTCGGGTGTTCCTCTCTCCCTCTCTACCCCCGCCTCCCTGCCATAGTTCCTCATCGCCTTACAAGGATACCAAGAGAGGCTTCTCAAAGCGCAGATAGAGAGATTCTCCCCATCTCTAAATTCCCTTTGCTCTTCCAGCCTGAATAGACATGAAACATAACTTGATCTCTTCTGCCCTGCCTCCAGGCAAGGTCAAAACAACACGCAATCTCCGGCGTCCTAGACATTCCTCCTCCCGACAAAACCCTTTTCTTCCCCCCCCATTTCGTCTGCAGTCTAACCTGGGCATGTAGGAACACAAGTCCGTATTTTAACAGACGTTTGCTCCGGATGGGACTGCCCGATAGCAGAGCCGGCTGCATCGCAAACCGGTTTGAGCAACCTAGTTGCAACCTAGTCGCATTCGTAGCACACATTGAAAGAGCTCTGATTCTACTTTAAAGGTCAATGGCTTCCTTCAAAAAATCCTGGGAACCGTAGATTGTTAAGGGTCTCCTAACCCCTCTCCGCTCCCTTAACAAACTACAGTTCCCAGGATTCTTGGGGGGGGGGGGAGCCACAGCTCGTCAAGTACATAGCTGTCAACTTTCAGATTTGAAAATACAGTGGTATGTACCCTTCAGGTTACATATGCTTCAGGTTACAGACTCCGCTAACCCAGAAATAGTGCTTCAGGTTAAGAACTTTGCTTCAGGATGAGAACAGAAATCGTGCTCCGGCGGTGCGGCAGCAGCAGGAGACCCCATTAGCTAAAGTGGTGCTTCAGATTAAGAACAGTTTCAGGTTAAGAACGGACCTCCGGAACGAATTAAGTACTTAACCCGAGGTACCACTGTAAGGGATCAGCAGCCTCACATGTCCCGGGGGCAGTCTATGGGATATCTAACAATCCGGGATAGCAGCGGGAAGCAGCAGGAAACGCCACAGGAATAAGGGAATTTCCCGCAAAAAAAGGGAAGGTTGACAGCTATGGTCAAGTATTATAAGAGTGCTTTTAAACATATGGTTTGTGTATGACCTGAATATTTACAGGCCAGTTTTTTAAAAAGTAGGCAGATTTGTGGATGTGTAACCGGTGGCGATTCACCCGTGTGGCTAAGAGAGAACCTCCATGTCCAGAGGCACTCTATCTTGTAATGCCAGAATTGGAGATGGGGAAGCTTTTGGGCCCTCTGGATGTGGCCACCGGGGTCTCGTTGCAAGAGGATGGCAAGGAGGTGAAAACATGGAAGAAAAAGGGGGTGGGACAGGGAGAAAGAATAGCAGAATCACAGAATGGCAGATTTGGAGGGGTCATCTAGTCCAACCCCCCCACCCCTGCAGGATATTACATATTACAGTTTTCTAATTGAGAAAAGAAAAGAAATGTATTTTGCTAGCGGTAGGGTTGGAATAGGGGATCTAGGCCCTAAGACGGTCATACAGTGGTACCTCGGGTTACATACGCTTCAGGTTACATATGCTTCAGGTTACATACCCCACTAACCCAGAAATAGTGCTTCAGGTTAAGAACTTTGCTTCAGGATGAGAACAGAAATCGTGCTCCGGTGGCACGGTGGCAGCGGGAGGCCCCATTAGCTAAAGTGGTGCTTCAGGTTAAGAACAGTTTCAGGTTAAGAACGGACCTCCGGAACAAATTAAGTACTTAACCCGAGGGACCACTGTATTTGTCTTTCTGTATTTTCTAAGCTCAGCACCACGTTATTCCCTTCCCTTCCAAGGGGTTAGCTTGCACACCTTAGAGAATGAAGCCTGGATGAAAATAAAATGACTCAGGGAGATGCAGGAATCTTTTGCCCAATGCGGGTCTCGAACCCACACAACCCTGAGATTAAGAGCCCCGTGCTCTGCTGACTGAGCTATGAGCTGTGAGAGAGAGGGGGGGGCAGTGGCAGAGTGGAAGGAAAGAACCATTAACTTCAATGGTTCTAACCTGAGCTGGAGTAGTCTGGGATGCAACGCAAAACCTCCACTTACAGTGGCAGTCTACCTTTGCATCTTCGATTCTGAGAACAAGCCCCCTGGAGGCGCTGTTGCTCTCATGCCCCTCTTGTGGGCTTTCTGGAGGCTTTTCTGATGTGTGGCGGATGTGTAGGAGAGGGGGGTGCAGGACACCCCCCCCCCAGGACGCTCTTCTATTCTGACCCAGCTCCCTGGTGTGTGTGATGGGGAATCTCATGACTGTCTGGAAACGCAGAATATAATACGCCCATCCTCACATGCCCTCTTTCTCTCCCCTATTGTCAGCTGTCTGGTCACCCTGAAGCCATCCTGATCACGGGGCGGGCAGGCACCAGCACCAATTCCACCCACCCAGCCCTTCCTTCCTTTGTTTGCCAAGACTTTGTCAAGCGTAAGGAATGTGAAACTGGAACTCTCTGGAGAAAGGAGCCAAGCCGGTCCGAGATTCTTTCTGCCCTCCATCATCCTCACCTTCTTTCTCTGTTCCTATAAACTCACCAAAAACCGACCAACGCAGGTGGGGAGAGGTGAGTGTGAAGGTTTAGTCTGTGCTGGGGGTTAACCATTGCAACTCACTGCTTCTCAGCCTAACCTACCTCGCAGGGTTATTGTTAAATGTGGATGGCAATAACCATTTACACCACCTTGAGGTCCTTGGAGAAACAGGTGGGATATATAAATGCAAGAAATAATCAATCAATCAATCTTTATTACAGTCCAGAGACCCAACAAATCATTACAAATCAATACACAATTCATACAGCCTACCTCCAGGTTAATCAACTATTTTGTTTAGAATATAGGGCTCATTTGTTCTTGCAACCACCGATAAAAACTTTGCCACTGCTAACGTTCTAGCTTTTGTCCGGTCTTCCAGTAGGAACCTGACATAGTGAGCCTCTGATTTTCCTGGGAAAGATACCAGCAAGGGTAATATCAGTTCAGCCCTGGCCTGCTCATATTTTGCACAATGCAACAAAATATGATTTATGGAATCGATGTCTTGAGCACACGAGCAAAGTCTGTCCTGGTAGGGACGCTTAAGGAACGCTTATTTGGCCTATAGAAACGCTGGATTAAACTACTTACCTCCATCTTATTTCAAAATCAAAAAAGAGTATAAAGCCCTTTTGGCCTCAAAAAAAAGGCGGTCCGAACAAAATTCCTGGTCCCTGCTATTGAATGCAATAAATAAATAATATACGTACGCAGAGGCCTCTTCCTGTACTGCTGAGCGATGAGGACTCCCTGCAACTATTTTCAGTTCAGGAATTTGGCTTTGGGGGTCTTTTCAGTGGACGGTCAGCCAGATCTCTGAGCATACACAGAGTGCATTTTCCCCATGCTGCTGATCAAGTTGTGGGCACACAGTGGCTGATCCATCTGACACCCACAGGGAGGTGAGCTCTGAGTTGTGCTAACTTGAGGGGAAAGGCCCTCTGAACATATGCAGAGTGCATTTATCTTGCCGGTGGGTAACCACCATCAGAGCCAACCTGGAATTAAGGGAAGGGGACCTCAGGCAAACATTAGATGGACAAGCACTCTGCACATGCTCAGGGGCTCCTCTGCAGAGGTTAGTTCACATGATCCAGGATGGAACTCTGCAATTTAAAAGGAATGCTGGAGGCTTAGTTGTCAATAGGACCTTGTGGTCCAGTCTCAGGCAGAAACTGTAGCCTGTATGTAGCCAAGTGACAGCCCTACTCAGACTAGACCCATTGATATAAATGGCCATGACCTCACTTAAGACCATTAATTTCTCTGTGTGAGTTGTCTTTTCAACAGAAACCCCAAATTTTTAGGTCCCACTTTCCATTGATCCCATATTTATGAAAACCAAATAAGAAATTGCTGCTTTGAAAATGGTAAAAGTAAAGGTAAAGGTACCCCTGCCCGTACGGGCCAGTCGTGTCCGATTCTGGGGTTGCGTGCTCATCTCGCTCTAGAGGCCGGGAGCCAGCGCTGTCCGCAGACACTTCCGGGTCACGTGGCCAGCGTGACGAAGCTGCTCTGGTGAGCCAGCACCAGCGCAGCGCACGGAAACCCCGTTTACCTTCCCGCTATAAAGCGGTACCTATTTATCTACTTGCACTTGGGGGTGCTTTCGAACTGCTAGGTGGGCAGGAGCTGGGACTGAAAGATGGGAGCTCACCCCGCTGCGGGGATTCGAACCGCCGACCATGCGATTGGCAAGTCCTAGGCACTGAGGTTTTACCCACAGCGCCACCCGTGTCCCTAGTTTGAAAATGGAGAACAGCCCAATTTTTAATTTTTCAATTTTATTTTTTTGAAGCCGAAGCAAAAACTGGTGTTGTTGGATGCCAGGGTCTATCAGCTGCGGTGGCCAACAGTCAGGGATGATGGGATTCGTAGTTCCTCAACATCTGGAGGGCTGCAGGATCCCCACTTGCAAGCCAGCCCTGTTCCAACCCATCAGGGACCACATGTGAAATGTACCTCCAGAGATATAAAGCGGGGATGTATCCGTATCACTCCAGATGTTTCTGGACTCCAGTTCCCATCAGCGCCAGACACCATCGAATCACAGAAGTCGGAAGGGACCACAAGGATCATCTAGAGCAGGCATGCCCAAAATTGGCCCGCCAGCTGTTTTGGGACTACAACTCCCACCATCCCTAGCTAACAGGATCAGCGGTCAGGGATGATGGGAATTGTAGTCCCAAAACATTTGGAGGGCCGAGTTTGGCCATGCCTGATCTAGAGTGACGGGGAGGGGGACACAGAAACCAGACCGGTTGACTCAAGGGTATCCGTGGCGAGTTAAGGCAGAATTCGAATCCAGGACCCTACCACAAAGCTCCTCCCCGCCCCCCAGCACACACAGCCGAGCCCAGCGGCTGCCCACCTGCTTGCTCCTCTCTTCCGCCTGCTTCTGCTCTGCCTCAGCCTGCTCCGCCCGGTCCAGAGCATTCTCCTTGTCCAGTTTGAGCATCTGCATCTTCTTCTTGATGGCTTCCATGGCGGCAGTCGGTGGAGGGAAGAGCTATCTGTGCAAGTAGGAATGGAGAGCGCGCCGAGAGGACCTGGCTGGCACGAAGCAGACCCGGGGGGGCACCCTGAGCGGAACTCGGCGCTGCCTTCGAAAGCCTGCTCCCTCTCCTCCCTGCCCCTCGGCTCTTTATAGTCGTCCTTCCTGCCAGCTGGCCGGTAGGTGGGGCGGGGGGACCTGTGGCTTTCCAGGGCTTGCTCCAATTGGGTCCAAAATACCCCCCCTTCCATTGCCCTGGCACTGCCTTGCGGTGGTGGCAGTGCTGGGGAGAAGACCTGGGAGAGGCGTCCTTTTATTTTTTATTTTTTGCTTCGTGATGAGCTGTGGCCATATTTGGCCTCCCTAAGGGAACAGCTGAGTACCACTAATAGAAACCCCCAAAAGTGGCAGAAGAAGGGGAGGGGGTTGAAGGCTGCTTTGTTCCGGCAAAGAGGACGCCCACCTCCCCGTCACTCACCCACCCTCTTCCCTTATATATATAATTAATTTTTTAACATATCATTTTCAACAGTAATTAAACATACTTTTCCATCTTATTCAATTTTTTTTGACCTCCAGCAATCCTGTCTGAAAATTTTCCAATCTAATCTCTTAGTATGCCTTTCTTATTTTCCCTATTACATTTCAAACTCATAACCAATATCTCTTATCTTTTCCTACTTTGCAACACTTCGTATATTTCTCCTTACAAAACTTCTTGTAGTCCTACTAGCGTAATTTGTTGATTACAGTTGCTCTTCAAGTAATTCATATACCGTATTTTTCGCTCTGTAAGACGCACCAGACCATAAGACATACCTGGTTTTTGGAGGGGGAAAACAACGGAAAAAAATATTCTGAATCCTGGAAGCCAGAACAGCAAGAGGGATCGCTGCGCAGGGAAAGCAGCGATCCCTCTTGCTGTTCTGGCTTCTGGGATAGCTGCGCAGCCTGCATTCGCTCCATAAGACGCACACACATTTCCCTTTACTTTTTAGGAGGGAAAAAGTGCGTCTTACAGAGCGAAAAATACGGTAAACATACTTTTACATCTTATTCAACTTTTTTTGACTTCCATCAATCCTGTCTGAAAATGTTTTCCAATCTAATCTCTTAGTATGCATTTCTTATTTTCCCTATGACATTTCAAACTCATAACCAATATCTCTATCTTTTTCTACTTTGTAACACTTCATATATTTCTCCTTGCAAAACTTCTTGTAGCCCTAATAGCGCAATTTGTCGATTACAGCTGCTCTTCAAGTAATTCACATACTTCTTCCAATCTTCTGTAAATCTCTGGTTCCGCAGGACTGAGACAAAGCCTTCCTTTAGCTTTTCACACAGGTGCCAGCAAAGGCAGGGTGCAGGGTGAGTGCGATAGACGAGGACTGAGCTGTGCCAGACGACCAGCCTAGGATGCCTGGGTCCTCTTGTCACTTGTCCCCCGCCGCAAGACAGTGAGGTCAGAAACCAAGGATGGAAGGTTTAAAGCACAAGGGAGACCCCCTGGAAGAGACCACCTGAAGGCACAGGAGGCATCAGAACATCGGATGAGTTTTCCTGGATCAAGCCAATGGCCCCACCTGGTCCAGTGTCCTGTTCTTGAAGTCACCAGCCCAACAGGAAAGCTGCAGGCAGGATCCAAGCACAAATGCCATGGGTAGGCAAACTATGGCCTGGGGGCCGGATCCGGCCCAATCGCCTTCTCAATCTGGCCTGCGGACGGTCCTGGAATCAGTGCATTTTTACACGAGTAGAATGTGTCCTTTTATTTAAAACACATCTCTGGGTTATTTGTGGGGTCTTCCTGGTGTTTTTACATGAGTAGACGGTGTGCTTTTATTTAAAATGCATCTCTAGGTTATATGTGGGGCATAGGAATTCATTCATTATTATTTTTTTTCCAAATTATAATCCAGCTTCCCGCAAGGTCTGAGGGACAGTGGACCGGCCCTCTGCTGAAAAAGTCTGCTGACCCCTGACAAACACCCTTTCCCTTCCTGCGATTTCCAGCAACTGGTATTCACAAACTTATCTCTAAGTTACCAGGATCAGTCCCCATCCCTGGTGAAAAAGAAGAAGCACTGAGCATACTGTTGGTGGGTTTTCGCCAACTCATTTCTAAGAGTGTGTGGTGTGGTACAGCAGTTAGAGAGTTGGACTAGGGCCTGGGGGAGAGCAAGGTTCAAATCCCCCCACCCCCAGAATTGTGGCCACGAAGCTGTCATTGGAGGTCACCTCAAGCCAGAATCACAGAATCATAGGGTCCACGTGGGTCATCTACTTAAACCCCCTGCAATGAAGGAATCTTTTGCCCAACGTGGGGCTCAGGACCCAGAGATTTGGGACTCAGCTATACTGCTGCAAATATAATGTTTTAAGTGCATTCTAAGAATGTGACACTAGATGGCGCTGGTAAGCTAATGGCAAATTCCATGTATATTTCAAAACATTTTTTAAAAGCATTTTCACAGCAGGTTTTTTTTTTAATATGGGCTATCCCCGGTCGCTGCCTCTCAACATCACCTTACTTGTAGGGTTGTTGCGTGGATTAACTGAGGAGGGGAAGAACCATGTACGCCGTCTTGGAGGAAAAGGCAGGCTGGGAATGCAATAAATAAATAAATAACAGAACAATGTTTGTCCTGTTCATTACGTTTACTCTTCATAGGCTACAGCCCAATCAATGACTCACACCTGACAAAGGTGCTTGAAAGGGCAACGCCAGGAAATCCTGAGGACCAGAAACTTTACTTTTTGGAATTTGGGGGTGCCTAGTTAGGATGTAATAATCCTCAGGGGCAGTTTCTGAGTCCCTAGAAATGTGGGATTTGATGTGCCTGGTCTCTCTCACACACGCTTGCTTGAATCCTAAGTCGATGTGCTGTCCATTTTTTTTCAACAGCTGGAGAGGAGACCATCTCTGAGCATGTGCTGAGTACCCTACCCTAACAGCAGGTGGCCACAGCCATATTCGCACACGTCTGGAACTAAGGACATAGTAAAAGCCTGCAGGATTAGGCGAAGGGCCCATCCAGTCCTCCGTCTTGTTCTCACAGGTGGCCCCGGGATGCTTGTAGGCAGAAACTGAGCACAATAACAACTATTATTTGGTGCAAATTCATGCTAATAAAGACATTTTTGTACTCCCTTTCCTCCTAGTGCAGGCACCCCCAAACGTGGCCATCCAGGTGTTTTTGGGACTACAACTCCCATCGTCCCTGACCACTGGCTCTGTTAGCTAGGGATGATGGGAGTTGTAGTCCCAAAACATCTCGAGGGCCGAGTTTGGGGATGCCTGTCCTAGTGCATAGATAAAGTGGATAGCAAGAAGCTTCTCTCTCTCTCTCTCTCTCTCTCTCTCTCTCTCTCTCTCAGGACGCTAGAACTCGATAAGCTGAATGCTGGAAGATTCAGCGCAGATAAAAGAAAGTCCTTCTTTGTTAAATTGTGGAACTCACTCCCACTGGAGGCAGAGATGGCCGCCAACTTGGGAGGCTATAAAAAGAGGACTGGGCAAATTCATGGAGGAAACGGCTATCGATGATACTAACGATGTTTCTGAATACCAGAAGCCACAGGAGGGGGTTGGATCCTGCTGGCAGGTTTTCCATCTGAGACCAGGATGCTGGGGTAGATAAGCCACTGGTCTGATCCAGCCAAGCTCTTCTCGTGTTTTGATGTAACCTCTGTGTAAGCACGATGTGACCGAAATACCGTATTTCTCGTTCTATAAGACGCACCAGACCATAAGACGCACCTAGTATTTGGAGGAGGAAAAGAAGAAGAAAAATATTCTGAATCCCAGAAGCCAGAACAGCAAGAGGGATCTGGCTTCTGGGATAGCCTCTAGCTGTCCTGGCTTTTGGGATAGCAGCACGCAGCCTCTCCCGGGCAGGGGGATGAAGGCTGTCCCAAGAGCCACGCTCCCTTTAAAGAGCGAGTGTGCGGCTCTTGGGAGCTGTTCCTTCCCTAAGGAAGAGGGAGGAATAGGCAGTGGGTTGGTCAAGTTGTATTGTGAGAGAGTGAGAGGAATTGTTAGGTGGAGTCAGATAGATAGCTGGAATAATCAGTTTGCAGTTGTTAGAAACGTATAGGACAGCAAAGGAACTAAGTTTAAGAAACTGACAAAAAAAATTAACTGAAACCATAAGCGTGTTCTGCATTTTCAAATAAACTTGATTATTTGTTAATGTTAACAACTGTCTGGTCTCCGTGTGTGGGGTGGTGGCAGCGAAGAAAGCAATCACAGTGGTGGCACAGGGTCAATAGACCGTCAAACGTCCGGGGCCCTGTGTGATCGCCACAAAGGAAAAGCCCCCAAGAGCCGCACACACGCACCACGGGGCTCTTTAAAGGGAGCGCTGAGCAGAGCCTCCCGCCTGCATTCGCTCCATAATACGCACACACATTTCCCCTTACTTTTTAGGAGGGGAAAAGTGTGTCTTATAGAGCGAAAAATACGGTGAATGCTCCATAATCTTGATGTCGTCTGGAGGGGCCCCAATTCTTGCACCCCTAGCCTTGAAGTGGTACAGTCCGCTCAGGACCGTTCCCCTCGCTCACCAGCCTCGTTCTCCTGCCTCTGTCTCTTCACGCTGAGGCTGCAGGCCCGAGCTGGTAAGGTCAGCAGCCAGCAGCGATGTCCCCAGTGCCCAAGCCGCCGCCACCGCCCACCAGATCTTGTTCCCGGTCTTTTGTCCCACTGATATGCTATCCTCTTTCTTTAAATAGCCCCGGAACAATTCCTCACCGTTCACCGCCCTCTGTGCCCAGCAAGCGAGGCTGCGGGGAGCCGAGCGGCTCTGTCACTTTTTATTCAAGGCTGCCGCTCGCATTCCGTTATTCAATCCCGGCACCAACAGGTGGTGAGATGCCAACCTTTCTTGTGTCCCCAAAATGCCCCCGCTTGCTTAGACAATGCCCCGGCTGCCATGGGTAATAGATGCCCTCTTCAGCCTGCAACATAAACCTCAGCGAGGGGGCAGGCATCATTAAGACAGGCAAACGTATTGCTATTCTCCAGGGCCAAATCATATTTAAGTTGCTAGCCCTCAGTGTCTCTGAATTACCGTATTTTTCGCCCTATAGGACGCACTTTTTCCCCTCCAAAAATGAAGGGGAAATCTGTGTGCGTCCTATGGGGCGAATGCAGGCTTTTGCTGAAGCTTGGAGAGCGAGAGGCGCACCGACCCCTCTCACCCTCCAGGCTTCAGGGAGACATCCGCAGCGTGGGGAGCCTTGCAGGAGTTCCCCGCAGGACTCCCCATGCTGCGGATAGCAGCCTGCCGCCTGGCGGACGGGGCGCCCTGAAGCAGAGCGCCCCCCCGCGCCAGGCAGACATCCGCAGCGTGGGGAGCCTTACAGGAGTTCCCCGCAGGGCTCCCCACGCTGCGGATAGCAGCCTGCCGCCCGGCGGGCGGGGCGCCCTGATGCAGAGCGCCCCTCGCGCTGGGCAGACATGGGCCAGCCCCACAAGCTTGGGGGACAGCAGGGAGGCGCAGCGCCGCCATCCTGCTGTTCCTCGACCTGGTTCGGTTTCCCCGACCTGCTTTTGGGGGGGGGGGAAATAAAGGAAATTTTTTCCCCTTTATTTCCCCCCAAAAAAACTAGGTGCGTCCTATGGGACGGAGTGTCCTATGGGACGAAAAATACGGTAATTTCTTCTTCCTGTTCTACTCCTTCCGTGGGCTCTGGCCACCCGAACTGCTAGGAAGTACTTTACCCATTGCTCCCTTTGAGAAGCCTCGTCCCTCCCAGTACCTCCCTCCTTGAAGTGTAGGCAATCAATTTATTATACCAGGGGCAATCTCTGTTTTCTGATACCCGCTTAAAGGTAAAAGGTAAAGGGACCCCTGACCGTTAGGTCCAGTCGTGGCTGACTCTGGGGTTGCGGCGCTCATCTCGCTTTATTGGCCGAGGGAGCCAGCGTACAGCTTCCAGTTCATGTGGCCAGCATGACTAAGCCGCTTCTGGCGAACCAGAGCAGCACACAGAAACACCGTTTACCTTCCCGCCGGAGTGGTACCTATTTATCTACTTGCACTTTGACGTGCTTTTGAACTGCTAGGTTGGCAGGAGCAGGGACCGAGCAACGGGAGCTCATCCTGTCGCCGGGATTCGAACCGCCAACCTTCTGATCAGCAAGCCCTAGGCTCTGTGGTTTAACCCACAGCGCCACCCGTGTCCCATACCCGCTTACACACCATCAAAACAAACAAAAACAAGAGATTTTCGCAAAGTTCACATATGCTGATATGTATCTATAGGTGCAACTTTCAGAAAAAAATGCAATAATTTCAATAGGAATATAGTGGGAAGATGATGAGCAGGTGAACTCAAGGCAACTTCAAGGCTCTCTCTTTCCTAGGGCTCTGTCTTTTCAAACCACATTTGGATGGGCAGCCCTTTAAACAGAGAACTGTCCTCTGAAACCCCTTGTAAGGGGAACTTACAATCAAATATTGCTGAGTGTTCAGGGTGCCAGCCAGCCAGCAGGCTACTCGATTCCTTCCCTACCCCATTTTCCACAGCGGAACTTGCAATCAAACATTGCAGCGCAGAGTGCATCTATTCAGAGTTCCAATCTGCCGGCCATGCCCTCCTCCGGCCGACTCCATTACATGTCCTCCCTCCCTTAAAAAATAACATTTTTCCTTTTAAAAGACAACGACAAAAAAGATTGTTTCCCCCGCAATTGACCCCCAGAAGAGGATGGGAGCAAAACCTCAATTACTGGGCTCAGCCTGCTAAAGGCTCTGGCGCCACCTGCTGTTGAGCTCCCTGCATTCTGTCCTATCCAACCCAATGGACACCAGGGGGATAATTGCTTAAGCCCAAGGAAAGGGAGAGCAACCAAGAAGCCGAAGGGGAAGACATCAGGATCGCCTGTGTGTCGGTCCAAGCTGCGGCTCCACTGGGTGTCGAAACAACCCTGGCGCTGTAAGAATATGTTTGATATTTAGTTGGTTTCCCAGTAGAACAACCTAATATCAAACATATCAGACAGAAGCAGGGGAGGCGTGGGTCCCTGGCTGAGACGACGGGCCCCTGAACGACGTCACAGGGGTGCGGAGGAGTCTGCAGAAGGAGACAGAAAAAAAACCGTGCATCAGAGTCACACCGCGCGGTAATTTCTCTCAGGGTTGTGGGTTCGAGTTGCGCACGTTGGGCAAGAGAGTCCTGCATAGCAGGGGATTGGACCAGATGACCACATGGTCCCTTCCAGCTCTACAAGAGAAAGAAATTCAAGCACATCAAGAGATGTGCTTGCACTCCAGCTCCCATAAGATCCCAGCCAGTCAGGGATGATGGAAGCTGGAGTTCAACAAGACGTCTTCAGGCTCAAAATGCAGAGTTGTCGCCAGACGCCATGAGCGATTGAATGGGCATCGAACTGTGGGAGATCACAGAGCAGGTGTGCCCAGATAGGAGTGTCTTTTCCACTTCCTGCCCAGGCACTGGGATGAGGACAGGGCTAGAGAGGCAGGTAAAAGGTAAAGGGACCCCTGACCATTAGGTCCAGTTGTGGCCGACTCTGGGGTTGCGGCGCTCATCTCGCTTTATTGGCCGAGGGAGCCGGCGTACAGCTTCCGGGTCATGTGGCCAGCATGACTAAGCCGCTTCTGGCGAACCAGAGCAGCGCACGGAAATGCCGTTTACCTTCCCACCAGAGTGGTACCTATTTATCTACTTGCACTTTGACGTGCTTTTGAACTGCTAGGTTGGCAGGAGCAGTGACTAAGCCACAGGAGCTCACCCCATCGCGGGGATCCGAACCACTGACCTTCTGATCAGCAAGTCCTAGGCTCTGTGGTTTAACCCACAGCACCATCCGCATCGCTAAGAGAGGCAGGAGGGAAGCCCAGAAGACCAGAAGGATGGTTACAGGGGGCAATGCCTAGGTGGGGATCAATCCTGATCTGGGGGTATCTCACATCCGTCCAAGGGATCCAGAGCACTAGCAAAGAGAAAGAGCCAGTTGGTAGTAGAGCAGGCATGCAGTCCTCCAGATTGAACCCCAGGATTTATTTTCTGTGGCCTGCACTATCAATGTGATTTTATTTATTTTTTTCAGAAGATGCATAGCCCTGCCTACAGTCTCCAGCTAGCAAAGGGAACATAGCAGTGGCAGAGCAGATGCTTAATAATAATAATAATAATAATAATAATAATAATAATAATAATTGTACCCTGTCCATCTGAGTGGGTCGCCCCAGCCACTCTGCATGATCTCTTGGTATCCCTGTTTAGGGAAGCTTTTAATGCTTAATAGGTTATTGTATTTTAGTATTTTGTTGGAAGCCGCCCAGAGTGGCTGGGGAAACCCAGCCAGATGGGCGGGGTATAAATAATGAATTATTATTATTATTATTATTATTATTATTATTATTATTATTATTATTATTGGTATTCAGGGGCACATCACTGCCTCTGACAGTCTCTGCCTGAGACTGACCCTCTGATTATAAGAGTGACAGCGTGGCATAGTGGTTAGAGCATCAGACTAGGGCTTGGGGGAATTCAAATCCCTGCTTGGCCTATGAAGCTCCCTGGGCCAGTTTCTGCCTCTTAGCCTAACCTAGCTTGCAAGGTCGTTTAATGAGGATTGAATGAGGAGGGGGAAAACCACCTACATCACCTTGAGCCCCTCAGAGAGAGAGAGAGAGAGAGAGAGAGAGAGAGAGAGAGGTGGGCTATATGAAAGCGGTGGACTCTCTTTCCTTGGTGGTTTTTAAATCGAAGTTGGATGGTCACCTGTCGGTTGCAATTCCTGCAGGGGGTTGGACTAGATGCCCCCTGGGGGACCCTGCCCATGCTACAATTCTGCGATCCCATGAAACGCAGAAAATAAGTACAAAATAAAACAACTGTTTTTAATCCTGCTTTTAAAAAATTGCCTCAACCTTCCCTGGGACCTGTTGTCGGAGGGCAGGCAAGCCATTAAACGATTTAATAAATAACCACAACAATACCGGCAGCAATAATAAAAGTGAACTAGCCTGGGAAAATGTTCCGATCCACCAAAATCTGACGCCTGGCGCTCCTCTAGGTTGGAGCCAAGTTAGGGCTTAATGGAGGGATCTCTGCGAACCTTTCCCCTCCCCCTTCAACCGTCTGTCCGCAGAAGATTCAAAAAACCTCCCATAGCTCTCGGAGCCTTACCTGAGCGGATGAATGGGCTGCGCTAAGGATGCTGGCGATCTGACAATTCCCTTGTCCTCAGCCCACTTTATAACCATGTCCTGCTGCCCCCCTCCCCGCACAGTGGGATGGGGTGGGGGTCTCCCCATCGAGGGGCTCCAGCCCCACTGCCACACACGTGTCCGTGTTCCCATTAACTACTCCCCAGCCCCAGCCCTCAATGCCCTTGGAGCCAAATTATCCTGATCAATAAAGGTTCGATCTTCTGTCCTCCTCTCTGGCTGGCCTCTGGGCCTTGTCAATTTCACGTCAATATACGTTACTGTTACTGTTTCCCACTCTGGTCCAGGAGAGCCAGGTATCTCTGTTTGTCAGGGGAAAGTCCCTGATTTGATTTGTTGTTGTTGTTTAGTCGTTTAGTCGTGTCCGACGCTTCGTGACCCCCTGGACCAGAGCACGCCAGGCACTCCTGTCTTCCACTACCTCCTGCATTTTGGTCAAACTCATGCTGGTAGCTTCGAGACCACTGTCCAACCATCTCGTCCTCTGTCATCCCCTTCTCCTTGTGCCCTCCATCTTTCCCAACATCAGGGTCTTTTCCATGGAATCTTCTCTTCTCATGAGGTGGCCATAGTATTGGAGCCTCAGCTTCAAGATCTGTCCTTCCAGTGAGCACTCAGGGCTGATTTCCTTCAGAATGGAGAGTTTTGATCTTCTTGCAGTCCATGGGACTCTCAAGTCTCCTCCAGCACCAGAATTCAAAAGCATCCATTCTTCGGCGATCAGCCTTCTTGATGGTCCAGCTCTGATTTGGTTAGTTTAGGAAAAGTAGGGGGGATGACCGGGACGGAGAGAGATCGCGCACAATATTCAAACAAGGTCACCCACAGAAGCTGAATGGTGGGAGACTCAGGACCAGGGATGCCTGAACCTACCGGTTTCAGTTCCTGTCAGTTTTTTGGGTTTTTCCCAGTCTTGAGTTCAGGTTCTGCAGATTTCCACAGAAGTTTGTGACGATGACAAAAAGTTTCCTTGAAAATTTACCAGCATTTTAGAGCGACTTTCTCTGAATGGACATTCCATGCCCTTTTTAAATGGGGGAGAGTTATTGGGTTGTTATTTTTAATTTATATTTTGTGGTTTTATATTTTGATTTTGTTCTGTGAACTGCCCTGAGACCTCTTATATACAGCGGTATATAAATCCAATAAATAACTAAATTCTTTTGTATGCAATGTGGCCTAAATATACGTACAGTGGTACCTCGGGTTAAGAACTTAATTCGTTCCGGAGGTCCGTTCTTAACCTGAAACTGTTCTTAACCTGAGGTACCACTTTAGCTAATGGGGCCTCCCACTGCCACTGCCACGTGATTTCTGTTCTCATCCTGAAGCAAAGTTCTTAACCCGAGGTACTATTTCTGGGTTAGCGGAGTCTGTACCCTGAAGCGTCTGTAACCTGAAGTGTCTGTAACCCGAGGTACCACTGTACACCATTTTGCAGTGTTTTCTATTTTCCCTAACGTAATGCTTTGTTTCTGCGGTCATATGCGTTTTTATGCCTCGATACCTTCGGTAAGCACTGTGTTTGGAGGTTTTGGGCGTCCCATGGCAGGGCAGTGTCTCAAAGAGAGATGTGCTCTCCCACATTCCCAGCATGTTCACACCCCTCCTGTCTCAGGAGTTTCTACTCTGGCTTGGTTCGCAGAATGGAAGATGGAAAGATCTCCAAAGACATGTTCTATGGCAAGGGTCAGCAGCTGTGGGCTGGACTGTATTTGCGGGGGAGAGAACAAATTCCTATGCCCCAGAAATAACTCAGAGATACATTTTCAATACAGTGGTACCTCGGGTTAAGAACTTAATTTGTTCTGGGGGTCCGTTCTTAGCCTGAAACTGTTCTTAACCTGAAGCACCACTTTAGCTAATGGGGCCTCCTGCTGCCGTGCCGCGATTTCTCTACTCATCCTGAAGCAAAGTTCTTAACTCGAGGTACTGTTTCTGGGTTAGCGGAGTCTATAACCTGAAGTGTCTGTAACCTGAAGCGTCTGTAACCCAAGGTATCATTGTAAAACCACACATTCTACGCACGTAAAAACACCAGGCAGGCCCCACAAATAACCCAGAGATGCATTTTAAATAAAAGGACACATTCTACTCATGTAAAAACACGCTGATTCCTGGACCGTCCGTGGGCCAGATTGAAAAGGCGATTGGGCCAGATCCGGCCCACGGGCCTTAGGTTGCCTACCCCTGTTCTATGGGGAAAGAACTGGCTTCAGGCCTGTTAGCAGACTAACTCTGTTTTACAAAGATGTCCGCCAACGTGACATCAAGGCTGGCAATATCAGCCCTGCTATTTGGGAATCCCCTGGAGACGACCGCAGTTCCTGGAGACAGAGTCCAGTGCCGGATATACGTATAAGATAAGCAAGCTATAGCTTAGGGCCCCACACTCTTGGATATAACCATTTTATTGAAAGTTATCTTTGCTGTTTCTTCGGCTTGTAAACCGCCTTGTGTAGAGTCATATAGAAAAGCGGTACAGTGGTACCTCGGATTAAGTACAGTGGTACCTCGGGTTACATACGCTTCAGGTTACAGACTCTGCTAACCAGGAAATATTACCTCAGGTTAAGAACTTTGCTTCAGGATGAGAACAGAAATCTTGCTCCGGCGGCGCGGCGGCAGCAGGAGGCCCCATTAGCTAAAGTGGTGCTTCAGGTTAAGAACAGTTTCAGGTTAAGAACAGACCTCCAGAAAGAATTAAGTACTTAACCCGAGGTACCACTGTACTTAATTCGTTCCGGAGGTCCGTTCTTAACCTGAAACTGTTCTTAACCTGAAGCACCACTTTAGCTAATGGGGCCTCCTGCTGCCGCCGCACGATTTCTGTTCTCATCCTGAAGCAAAGTTCTTAACCTGAGGTACTATTTCTGGGTTAGCGGAGTCTGTAACCTGAAGCGTATGTAACCTGAAGCGTATATAACCCGAGGTACCACTGTATACAAATTAAAATTGAAACGTAATGTAATGAATCCATCAATTTAGGCAGGTCTGCCGTGAGCAGGACTCAGGTGGCATTCAGCCCTGTGTACAGAACTGCAACTTCTTTTTCCAACCTAGGTGCCAAGAGGCAGGGAACTAACTAATGCAGTGCGTTCTCCAGCCATAATTCGCCCCATTAGTGCACAGCCAATTCCCTTCCCCTCCACTGCTATATTCCACTGATGCATTGATCCGCTTGGCCCATCTGCTGATGGAGATTCCCCTGCGGCCACGACAGAGCATGCTTCGGTGGGTAGTACACGGCCGACCTTGGGAAGGGGGCAGCGGGCTGGGGGAAGGGAGGGTGACAGTGGCTAAATGCAGGGAACATTTCTGTCCCCTCTACAAGTTTGTGGGGCACGTCTGCATTCATGGAGGTTCAGCTTGGAGTGTGGGTAGAGTAAAACTCCTGGTCAGTGTAAGTTCCCTGTGGATGAGAAGCTCCAAGGTGTTCCTTTACTTGCCCAAGTTTCAGTTTCCTTGGCCTGAAGGTCAATGGAGACGGCGGTGTCCTTGGGATCAATGGTTATACAGTGGTACCTCAGGTTAAGTACTTAATTCGTTCTGGAGGTCTGTTCTTAACCTGAAACTGTTCTTAAGCTGAAGCACCACTTTAGCTAATGGGGCCTCCTGCTGCTGCCACGCCGCCGGAGCACGATTTCTGTTCCCATCCTGAAGCAAAGTTCTTAACCCGAGGTACTATTTCTGGGTTAGTGGAGTCTGTAACCTGAAGCGTATGTAATCTGAGGTACCACTGTACACACACACAACCTGAGCATAGGATGGAGGGTCTGGCACCTCCTCCTCCAGATCCCACTTCTGACACCAGTGTTGCACACAACTCAATCTTCAAGCAACACGATTCCAGGTGTGTCTGAGATTGGCATGAAGGTCAATGGAGACGGGGGTGTCCTTGGAATCGATGGTTTTATTTACACACACACACACACACACACACACACACACACACACACACACATATATACAGTGGTGCCTTGCAAGACGAAATTAATCTGTTCCGCGAGTGTCTTCGTCTAGCGTTTTTTTCGTCTTGCGAAGCAACCCTATTAGCGGCTTATCGGCTTAGCGCTATTAGCAGTTTAGCGGCTATTAAAGGCTTAGCGGCTTAGCTGCTAAAAGGCTATTAAAGGCTTAGCGGTTTAGAAAAAGGGGGGGAGCGGAAAAAAATCTCAAGACTCGCAAGACATTTTCGTCTTGCAAAGCAAGCCCATAGGGAAATTCGTCCTGCGAAGCAACTAAAAAACGGAAAACCCTTTCGTCTAGCGGGTTTTCCGTCTTGCGAAGCATTCGTCTTGCGGGGCACCACTGTATACACACACACACAACCTGAGCATAGGATGGAGGGTCTGGCACCTCCTCCTCCAGATCCCACTTCTGACACCAGTGTGGCACACAACCCAATCTTCAAGCAGCACGATTGTGGGTGTGTCTGAAATTACCCAGAGTTCAGCTTCCTTGGCATGAAGGTTAGTGGAGACACAGTTTTAGTCACAGATACATACAACCGGAGCAATTGATGTCCCGAAGTTAGGGTTACCATACGTCCAGAATTTCCTGGACATAGCCAGGATTCAACCATTGGAAAAAGTACCCGGAAGAAAATCAAAATGTCTGAGAAAATCTGGACGAATGGCAACCCATGTTGGAGCTGTAGATTTGGGTGAATTTCCTTATAAATATGCTCAAAAACTTATTTTTTTGAGTTTTTGCAAAAATAGCTCAGCAACATTTGCGTCCTATGTCCCCACTACACCTTTTCTCCAAATTAAAAAGCCCCAACATTCTTACTGAACAAATATGTGAACCAAACCACAAGTAAAGAAATTGAGAGGGCACTGTTTACCACTTCCTGTTTCAGCTCTATGTGCTTTCCAGGTCCCAGACTAATTCTACTGGATCCCACTTTTACCCAGATACTTTGGGAAAGTGTATACAGGTGCCCTCTCTTTTTCAGGTGGTGATGGTGGGTTTAATTGGGGGAGGGGGAGTGGACTGGAGGGGCTACAGCCCTATCGCTCAAAAATCCAGATGTGTCCCCAAAGGCTAGCAACTCCTGGCATACAGGATTACAGCCTTCTGAACATGCTCAGAGACCCATTCACCTTGCTTAATACGCTCCCAAGCAGGTTCTGAGACTTCTCTAGGTGTACCGAGATCAACATACACCTTCCCAAAACCTTATTTGACTGTTTCTTGGGGCCAGCTCTGGCAGGGGCAAGAATTTGGGGTCTAATCTCCAAGCCCGATGGCCTGATTTGGTGCCAACGCTCTGCCTGCTCCTCGTGCGTGGCAGGGCTGATGTGATCTGGGGTGACAGCCTGCGTAATGAGCAAGGGGCCTGCCCCCATTCCGCTCGCCCTTGTCAATATCCAGAACCAGCCCAGGCGCTGATGCGCCCTAGAGCAGAGAAGCATCAAGGTCGGCGGGGTGGGCGATTGGGGAACGGCAGATACAGGGGGCGGGCAGAGCATCTCTGGGGGGGGGGGGTCTGCTCTGAAAGACGTGCCATTTCTAATCAGAACAGGGCAAAATGCCATTGCACACACCCTACCGAAGAGACTCCAGAGTTTGGGTTTCTTGGAATCAAGGTCAATGGAGTTTGCGGTGCCTTTATGACATTTTGTTTTATCTGGACGTATGTACAACCAGAGCGTGTGGTGCTGTGGGTTAAACCACAGAGCCTAGGACTTGCCGATCTGAAGGTTGGCGGTTCGAATCCCCTCGACGGGGTGAGCTCCCGTTGCTCAGTCCCAGCTCCTGCCAACCTAGCAGTTCAAAAGCACGTCCAAGTGCAAGTAGATAAATAGGTACCGCTCCGGCGGGAAGGTAAACGGCGTTTCCATGCGCTGCTCTGGTTCGCCAGAAGCGGCTTAGTCATGCTGGCCACATGACCCGGAAGCTGTACGCTGGCTCCCTCGGCCCATAAAGCGAGATGAGTACGCAACCCCAGTCATCCATGACTGGACCTAATGGTTAGGGGTCCCTTTACCTTTACAACCAGAGCGTAGGACGGCGAGGCTCAGAGCATTAACACTTCAGCAGAGCTTGCCTCCCCCAATAGGTTTCCTAGGAAGCCCCAAACTCCACTTTGGGTCCAACTCGGAGCAGACATTCCTCTGTGTCTCCAGTTTTCAGCATCCAGCACAACTCTGGCTGTTGTTCTTTTACCTTACAAGGTGATCTCGCTTCCAACTAGGCAAGAGAGCTGTCCCCTCTTCGCTTCATTTGTCTCTATGGCAACAGGGCAACCTCTTTGGCCATGCAAATGGTGGTACTTAACTAGCCAGCAAATGCCATTGGCCGGTTTGGTTGGTTTCTTTGTACAGATTCTACCCTCTCTTGCCAAGGATCACAGGAGTGGAAGGGACCACAGGTATCATTCAAACTGACCACTCTCCAAATCCCAAACCATGCGAAACCAAACTAGTGGTATCAAAAGTGGCGTTATTTAAGAGGGAAACAAAATACCCCCTTAAACTTTCTTTTTTAAAATAAATAAATTCAAATGCCAAGTATTTCATGAAAAATCCACAAATGAACATGGTGAGCGACTAAATAAAATGAATGAATCAGAAAGTGCAAACATTTATCTCACAAACACACACAGTCCCCGGTAGTACTGGGCACAATGTATGCCAAATTCTACTAATAAAGCAGCTGTGCTCATCTGAAAACCTGAGGACGATTGTACTGTGGTACGTTGGTTTTTAAACTTACATCTGTTCTGGGAGTCCGTTCGACTCCCGGAACTGTTTGAAAACCAGGGTGTGGCTTCCAATTGGCTGCAGGAGCTTCCTGAACTCAAGTGGAAGCAGTGCCGGAAGTTCGGCTTTCCAAAAACACACACAAACCAGAACATTTACTTCCAGGTTTGTGGCATTCAGGAGTCGATTTGTTCAGAAGCCAAGCCGTTTGATAACCAAGGTATTAGAACCTGGAATTAAGAGCCATCCCTACCCTTAGGCAAAGGGACAAGCTGCCTCAGACAGGAGAGGCTGTCACTCTCGTTTCCCCCACCCAGCCCCGTGTCCTTTAATCAAGCCTGCTGCCCTTAGGTGTTATGGAAGATACTGTCCCATTGCCAACCTCTACCTCCGGCTGCAAAACGCCTTGGGTTCGGACAAGCAGCAGCTGGTACTCATCACAATTGATGGCACAGATGAAAAACAGGGGTGCCCCTGTGAACCAACATAGGAAGCTGCCTTGTATGGAGTGGGTAAAGGACCCCTGACCATTAGGTCCAGTCGTGGCCGACTCTGGGGTTGCACCGCTCATCTCGCTTTATTGGCTAAGGGAGCCGGCGTACAGCTTCCAGGTCATGTGGCCAGCATGACTAAGCCGCTTCTGGCAAACCAGAGCAGCGCACGGAAACGCCGTATACCTTCCCGCAGGAATGGTACCTATTTATCTACTTGCACTTTGCCGTGCTTTTGAACTGCTAGGTTGGCAAGAGCAGGGACTGAGCAATGGGAACTCACCCCGTTGTGGGGATTCGAACTGCCGACCTTCTGATCGGCAAGTCCTAGGCTCTGTGGTTTAACCCGCAGCGCCACCTGCGTCCCATGGAATGGGTATCATTTGTCTATCCAGTTTAGCATTGTCTGCACTGACTGGCAGGGACTCTCCAGGGTTTCAGGCAGGAGGTACTCCCAGCCCTAACCTGGAGAAGTTGAAGATTGTATCTCGGCCCCTCTGCATTCAAGGCCTGTGCTCTGCCACTGAATCTATAGACTTTCCTCTAGGAATAATGTAAGATTCAAGTCTGCACTGTCCAAAATAGACGGCTAGTTTAAAGAGAAACCTAGGAAGCTCTTTTATGTTGAGAAATACCTGGGATCTGCCCAAGGCAAAGCGCATGTTTTGCCAGAGAGATCCATTCCAAGACTCCTCACTTCCCTCATGTTGCCTCTTCCACCAGCCTTCTTCAACCTGGGGTTGCCAGCTGCTGCTGCTGCTGAACCACAGCTCCCTTCAAGTAGGCTTGGGATGATGGGAGTTGGGAGTCCAACGGCACTTGGGGGACCGAAGGTTGTGGAGCACTCTGCCCTGTACGGATGGCGGAAACAAGACCCTCATGGGTTGGCTGTGACAGGGCTGGGAGAATCCTCCAGCTGCATTTCTCAGAGAAAAGTTGCCATCTGCTGGCCACAGAAAGGGCAACAAGCCCCGGTGGTCTGTAGCTGATTGCAGCAGGAATGAATTAACACAGAGAATCACAGCGTTGGGCCGGATCTACATGGTTTCATGGTGCTCTCATGGGGGCATTCAGTTAGCCTTTGTGAGAACAGGATGTCAGACGAAATGGGCCTTTGGCCTGATCCTGCAGACTCTTGTCGGCTCAGCATTGTCCAATGCACAGGGCAGGATGTGCAGTGTCTGCCTGACTTCGATGGACTGCCACCAGAAGGAGCGAACTCTGGCACAAGGGTGACCCCCCTCTTAAACAACCACAGGAAACACACAGGTAAGGATGGGCAAACATGTCAAATTCGGTTTCTCTTTAGGTTTCTCATTTTTTCCATTTCTACACATTTCCCCATTTTTCTTAAAAAGTCATGAAGACTGGCATTTATTCCTCCTAAAATACACACATTTCTATATAACTCTGCAAAGCACGTTTTCCCCAAATACAACACATTTGTGTATGTTACCATCACTAATAGAGGCATTTTTTAAATAAAGTGCACCCTCCCAGTATATGCAGTTTCGTCTAAATTCCTGGGAGCAGTGTGAATTTTGAAGGAGGGCTTCGTTGAAATACGATGCAAATTTTCACGGAGTTTTAAATTCAGTTATTGATGTTGAAGAGGAAAGGCCCCTGAACGAACACATTCAGAACTTCATGAGAGTGGAAATCTGGCCTTTACTCCCGATACAGCAGGGATGGAGGTACGACACCCTCCTTCCAGATGATGTTGGACTCAAACTCCCATTAGACTCAGACACAGATGATGGGGGTTGGGAGTCTAGCAACATCTGGAGGAAGGCCATAGGTTCCCCACCCCTGAACTGACACATGTCCCAACCAATCACGGGTCACATATTAAAGCAGGGAAGGGGAGCCTGTGGCCGCCATAATGTTGGACTTCATCTCCCGCCAGCATGGTTGGGGATGATGGGAGTTGTAGTCTAACAGCATGTAGACGGCCACAGGCGCCTTACCCCCCACGATATAGCCCAGAGCAACACAAACCATGTGGGCTTAGGATGACGCAGCTCCAAGATTGGGAGTTTGAAGTCCCAGAGAACAAGGAAGAAAGCATATGTGCTTGTGTGAGGGCAACAAAGTCTCTCTCTCTCTCCCACCTTCAAATCTCAGAAAGCCATGGGGAAGTCCCTCTCTAGTCCTTAGCTTTCCTGCGCTCTTCTTGCTGGTTTCCTCTCTCCTCGAAGTAGGAACCAGTCAACACTTGTGTCTTTTAAAAGCAGAGGCGGGGAATCTTTTTCAACGGCAATGGGGTGCAGGGGACACAAGGCGTATCCTAGGAGGCGCTTCCAGGTGTGACTCAAAGTTCCTGGAGACAGAGAAAGTGATGGGCCTGGGAGCCTCATCCAAATCAGAACTGCTCTTTTGCAGAAGAGATAACCAGGAGCCCATGGCTGTGCAAGTGTCTGCTTTATTAAAGAGACGGTTTCAGAAACAGACAAGGACAGGCCGGCTCTCTCTCAAGGCTGAAGGGGGCAAGCAAAGCTTGTTGTGCTGAGACCCAGGTTGGTAGGGGGGAATGGGACACCCCCTTGGTCGTGTGGGGGACACTGACATTCCAGCGCATCAACGGCCAGTAGACAAAAAGGAAAGCAGGGGCCCTGGCCTGACCCACGGCGGCAAGCAGCCGTTTCGTCGCGACACTCCAAAATGGCACTGCAGAAAAACAGCGGTCCCAACGTGGCTGTTTTTCAACCCAGCTGCCTCTTGCGCTCGTGGCTGTGGACCTTCGCTTCTTCCTCGCTGGCTGGAAGGTAGAGATGGGGAAGATTGCAAGGCAAAGCAATGGGGGAAGAATTGAGAGAGGGAAATGATATTGGAAAAGGGGGGAAAGGAGAGAAACAATGTCCCCACGGTGAAAGAGGATGGAGGACGAGGCGCCAGAGTTAATAAAATGGCTAAAAGAAGCCACTCTGCTCGTTCTCGGTGCCTTCGGCGGGCAGTAGGGAGAGAGAGGCGTGCCTGGGAGGCTGAGTCTTTTTAAATAAATAAAAGAGGTAACTGAATGATATATTTACAAGACCACACAGGGTGGGAGAGGGAAGGGAAAACTCAAGTCGCTCCCCACCCCAAAGCAGCAACATGCTTCACACAGGACTGTCCACTGAAATGCCACCTGGCAGTAGCTAATGGCAGCCCAAGTGCGCAGGCAAAATAAGAAAGGCAGGGTGAGAAGAGTCTTCTTGGTCCTGGCAGGCCAACCGACAGCAGGCCAGCGCCACTGAGAAGGGAGAAAGCCCTCGCCCCGTTGTGCATGGAGGGTGAGGATCACAGGGTGCTCTCCAGCGTGTTGTAGTTGTCCTTAAAGCTCTTGAGCTCCAGGAAGTGCTTAGCTCTCTTGCTCTTCTGGCTGGAGGGCAGGTAGGTGACCTGGATGGTGGTTGGGCCGGAAAGGTCAGGCGAGAGGGTCAGGTCCTTGGCTGCGGACTGGTGCTGCCGCTGGCTGCTGCCTCCTCGGGCCTTGATGCTGCGCCGGAAGAGAGGGGGAGAGGGAAATGAGCAGTTGCCGGATTAGAGAGCGGCTGCACAAGCACTGTATCTGGCGGAGCCCATAGATGCAACTAACTTGGGTTCGTTCGTTTCGGGAAGAGGAGATGCCGGGGACTGAACCCACGACCTTCCCTTTGCAAGGCAGAGGATCTACCGCTGAGCTATGGCTCTTGCAAAGTGTCGTCCGTTTGCGCAAGGGATTTACAGGTCTCCCAGCACACTGCACAGTTCTCCCAGCTGGAAGAAGGTGATTATCAAAAGAACAACCCCAGCCCCAGGACTTACATTGCCGCCAGCTCATACAGAGCTTCCTGGTACTTGAGGAATTCTGTCTTCCCGAAAGTCTGGGAAACAAACACACAAACACAAAAGTGGGTCAAGAATATCAGGTGGTTTAGCATTGTGGGTCATGCCTGCCCCGGAACATCTCACTCTCCCTCCCACCTATGAAGCATAGAGGCAAAAAGAAGACATAAAGAATTCAGAGTACAACAGCATCAGGCGCACCCCTCAGCCCGTTTCATAGAGAAATGTAGCTTTCTGAGTCCAAGAGAACGGGTGATTGCGGGGTGTTCCAACCCCGTTTAGCTGGGCATTGGAGAAGGGGCAAAAGATGGCCTTATCAACAGCACGCACGTCATGGGGATGGGGAGTCAGGGAATCTTTCACCGTGCAACACACACACACATACACACACACGTCCCAAACTGAAGGCAAGGAACGTGATCTACAAGGAACATGTGGATTCTGTCAGCTAGGTATTGTGTCTATCAACACTGTTGTCAGAACAAAAGGCTATCCTGGCTGCTACCACAGTCAACACAGATTAAATGTGCATACAAACAGGAATGCCATAAGCAGGCCACCTCTGATCACGCCAAGGAAGTAAACGCCTGCATCAAAAGCAGGTGGCTGAGGATTCCCCCCCCCCAATAGCTGCATTCTTTTCTGGTTAACACATGCCAGCAGTGGGTGGGGCCAACGGCAAAAGTGGGTGGGGCAACAGATGTAAAATGTTAGGTAAAGGTAAAGGGACCCCTGACCATTAAGTCCAGTCGTGGCCGACTCTGGGGTTGTGGCGCTCATCTCGCTTTATCAGCCAAGGGAGCCAGCGTACAGCTTCCGGGTCATGTGGCCAGCATGACTAAGCCGCTTCTGGTGAATCAGAACAGCGCATGGAAACGCCGTTTACCTTCCTGCCGGAGCGGTACCTATTTATCTACTTGCACTCTGACGTGCTTTCGAACTGCTAGGTTGGCAGGAGCAGGGACCGAGCAACGGGAGCTCACCCCGTTGCGGGGATTTGAACCACCGACCTTCTGATTGGCAAGTCCTAGGCTCTGTGGTTTAACCCACAGAGCATAGTTGCTACACATAGCACTCTTGATTCACCACCCAGAGAAGGAAGTTCTAGGACACCGGGCAAAAATATCAAACAAGGGCACAAATCAAGCAGCTGGGGGATACGGATGAGAAAGAGGAGGAGAATCCAGAGGGCCAGACAAAGGTTGTATTTGTGTCCCCCCCCAATGTTCACTACCCCAATCTAAAGGGGAAAGGGGGCAGGGCCCATTTTAAGGCTGTCTGCCACAGGCGGAAAAGGAGAAGCCAATGCTTTCAGTGCTAGTGCATCAGTTTCCCCCAGCCCTACACCCTCAGGGATTAAAGGAGTTGTAGTTTAACAACGTTCTTGGACTCCCGTCAACCTCAGCAGTCAGCATGGCCAATGGTCAGAGATGATGAGAGCGCAGTCAAGAGTGCTCAAGATGCTTTTCAAGTCCCAGAGTCCCGTTCCACAGCACTCTGGGCAGAGACTACTCACCCCTGTGCCGTAGCGGGCGCTCTCGTACCCATCCAGGAGTATGTCAATCAAAGTCTTGCGGACGCCTTTGAAGGGGGTGCTGGAGTTCCGAAGGTCCACCAGGTAGGCCCGGAAGTTCTTCCCAATCAGGGATCTGGGGTGCCTGCCTTCAGAGGAGAAGGGGATCTCTATGGTATGTAGGGGGGAACAGAGAGAGTGTGAATACGAGCAGGAACTGTAGCCATATGTTTCCATATACTGACAGCCACCAGGCCAGCCAGCTTAACATTTGTTTCCTTACCTGAATCCCTGATGGCATCCAAGGCCTTCATCCTGTACATGTAGTTATAGCAAACTGCAATATAAAAAGACAGCCCAGAGGCCTGAGTCAGTTTGGCATCTCTGTGAACATGCATGCCCTCTTCTCCTACCCCCTTGGCATGAATTAGGAAACAGTACATGGGCTTCGAGGAGACTCCAGTTGAAGGAGGCGAGTGTCGTCGTGGGACAGCAGCCGGGGCTCATACTTGATGTCCTGAACCCGCGATAGTCGGATGTCAATCTCTTCCTTCAGGCCCTGAGCAGGTAAAGGGGAAGGGTCAGAGGTGAGGGGCACGGCACACGGCACACACACTCACTCTCTCTCTCTCTCACTCTGCCTGATCTGGAAGGCCATGGTCTTCAGCAAAAGAAGAGCCAAGAAAAGCCCTTGGCCGGGACCCCAGTGGGAGAGCACCAATCAAAATCTTTTTAAATGAAATGGAGTGTCAACACAAGGGGGCTTGTGAAGAAGGCGCAGCAGAGACTGTACTTTTTGAGAATACTAAGGAAAAACCATCTTCCACAGAAACTGCTGCTTGCCTTCTATCACTGTGCCATTGAGAGCGTGCTCACTTATGGCTTATGTGTGTGGTACGGAAGCTGTACTACCCAGGACAGGATGGGGTTGTGCAGGGTTGTTAAGGCAGCAGAGAGCATTGTTGGCTGCCCACTCTCCACCTTAGAGCAGATTTATGCCACAAGGTGCCATAGGAAGGCACTGGACATAGTAAAAGATCCATTGCATCCTGGTCACTGTCTCTTCGAACTCTTGCCGTCGGGATGGAGATACAGGTCGATGGAAACAAGAACGAGCCGTCTTAAGAACAGCTTCTTCTCCAGAGCGATCTCGGCCCTGAATGGGAAGCCCGGACTTTGAAAGTCATCTAATCTCCCTTGCTGAATTATACTGTATTGTTTAATTAGTGTTTTTATGGAGCAGTCAAGTAATTTTGTTGTCCCCGATGGGGGCAATGACAATAAAGATGATATTATTATTATTATTATTATCATCATGAATATTGCAACAGCGCTGCCAATCTCCCTTCCTGGGAAAACTCTAAGTGCCAACCAGACATCGGTGATTGCTTTGGGTGAAGTTTGAAGATAGCCACTTCCAGGTAGGAATGCGGAAGATCCAACAGACCAATAGCAACGCTCGTTCTCTGGGCGTTAACCCATAGGCAGGCAAAACAGCACCGTCAGAAAGGGCCATAGCTCAGTGGGCAGAGCACCTGTTTTTCAAGTGGAAGGTCCCAGGTTCAATTTCTGGCACCCCCAGGCAGGGCTGACAGAGAAAGACTCCCTGCCTGAAGTCCTGGAGAGTTGCTGCCAGTCAGGATAGACAATACTAAGATAAATGGACCAATGATCTGACTTGGGATAACATACTTTCCTATCTTCCTATTGAGGCAAAAGAGGGAGGGGCTAGTCAGCTTGTGTTATGCTGTGATAATAAAATGGGGGTAGGGAGAACATTGCTTGTTGACTTGAGCAAAACGATATAGTACAAAGAGATATCAAACAATAATAAATATTGTCAAGTCTTCAGAGTTTCCCCCTGCCAGTAGTCATTTCATTTTCTAAACTAAACATTCCTAAACACTTATTAGGGCTGGGCGATATAACAACTTATTGCCCAAAACTGGTCTGAAGTCCATATCGTTATATCAGTTTCATAATTTCTGACCTGGCAGTATATTGCAAATCATTATGTGTGTTTGCTAGGCAAAAAATCACAATGTGGGAAAAACCGTGAAGTCAAGCAATGCTTCTCTTGACTCCTGCAGCCTCTGGCAACTGCCGGCTCAGCTCTCCGCTGACTCCTGCAGGGGGGCAGCGAATCGCAAGAGCAGGTGCTGGCAAAAATCACAACGTGGTAAAAGCTGTAAAGCCAGCCAATGCTCCATCCTTATTTCAGACACTGTAATATATCAATATATCGTGTGGTTTAGCTGCTGATGTATCACAATGCTGAAAACCAGATATCACCCAGCCCTAATACAGTACTTATTTTTATTTATACAGCTCAATTCCAGGACCTTATGCTCGCAACCAGAGGTTATAAATCAACCAGGGTCAGGAAGCTTTTTCAGTCAGAGGGCCACATTTCCTTTCAAGAAAAATGAACATCATATTTTAGCTGCAGTTCATTCATTTTCAACTTTGCATTCTTGTTATCAAAAAAGCATGCCTAGACATTCCATTGTTGCGCCCGTAACCTAGGTTTAAGGTGCCATTGAGCTCCTAGCTTTCATATCTCTGTTTCTAATGCTGCTCCTGTGGTTTCCAGCAATCCTCCAAGAATTTGTCTCTTTGTTGTTGTTGTTTTTTTATAAAATATTTATTAAAGGTTTTAAACAATATAACACCATACACATACACAACCCAAAAACAATAAAAAACGCCATCACCAAAATGAAAAAATACATACAGAACAAACAAAAAATCATATAAAAAACATACAACATAGTTATATTTCATAGATCAAATTTCCATAACCCTCTTTTCTGACTTCCTCACATCTCCCTTTCCTGTGTTCCCATTTGCAAAATCATGTTCAGCAATACTTCATCTTCTCTCAAAACTTGTTTTAAATTGTATTTTTCAACTATTATGTCTCCGATTTTACCCTTTGTTATCAAATATTTAAATATTTAAGCTTGACATAATATTATTCAAATTTCACCTTTGTTCTTATAGTTCAATTATTTTCATACTCCTTTCCGCTAAGTTACTAATGCCATGTTGTTCTTATATCCTGCATCATTCTAGCATTCATACAATTTACAATACTTTTGCAAATAGTCCTTAAATTTCTTCCAGTCCTCTTCCACTGTCTCTTCTCCCAGGTCTAAGAATTCGTCTCTGAAAGCCATCCCGGTTGGTGACCCTCCCTGCCTCCTGTGGAGTGAGTGCAATTGTTGAACTATGTGCTGCACAAAGCAGCTCTTTATTTTATCTGGTCTGAGTCTTGTGTGGGGAGAGAATCCCAAGGGACAAGGAGAGAGGCCAGGAGGGCAGCATACAGCTCCTAGACTCCAAGGTTCCCCAGCCCTTCTAACCCTAAAACAGGGTTGCCTGCCAACAAACCTTTGGTGCGTGCTGCCCAACTGGCACATGGGGGCCACGGCGGGACTTCATGGCGAAGCGCATGATCTGCCTCTTGACAAATATGAAGAGTAGCACAAAGACCTGGAAAAAGGACAGAAAAAATGCTGAAACGCTATCACAGACCTGAAGCAATCCTGACCCCTTACCATAATCTGCCCACAGGGATTTACTTCCTCCACGCTTATAAAGTATCAATAGTGAGAATACATTGCACACGAGCCAGCAAAGTGTTGCTGCAGCACAAGAGGCCAACACAATTGTGGGCTGCCGTCAACCTGGCCATCATGCCCGAGACGTGAGAAGGCACCACAGTACTGAGCACTGGAAGTGGTGGTTTCCCTGCAGGGCCGGTTCTAGGCAGTCAAGACCCATTCAAGGAAAAAGAAAGCAAAAATGGAAAGGATTCAGTGAGAGTTTTGAATCTGCAGAAGGATCCCTTTGTGTGGAAATGTGAAGCTCCAAAAAGCTGGAATTCTGATGCCCGAAAGAGGTCCACTTCCGTCTTTTTCCGCAGGTGGCATCAACCTAAGAGGGATCTGCAACACGTCCAACCTGCCCCACAGATGAAATGAAAGACATCAAGGTGTCCGTGTAGTGCTGGAGAGGGCTAACAAAGGTTGCTCCAGTGCAGAATCCTAGAGTTGGAAAGAATCCCAAGGGTCATCTAGTCCAACCCCCTGAAATGCAGGAATCTTTTGCCCAACGTGGGGCTCGAACCCACGACCCTGAGATTAAAAGTCTCGTGCTCTCTAGTAACTGAGCACAAGCTTTCGGGTTGGTATGTGTGAGGGGGAAACTGATACCGCTGCAGAATTTGTGAACCTTTCTCAAAACGCCACGGCTTCTTTGCAGGCTGTTCCGGCTGCTGCTACCTCGCAGGGTTGTCGTGGGGGCAAATCTGGGAACTCCTACCTGAGGGGAAATCTGGGACGCGGGTGGTGCTGTGGGTTAAACCACAGAGCCTAGGACATGCCGATCAGAAGGTCAGCGGTTCGAATCCCCGCGACAGGGTGAGCTCCCGTTGCTCGGTCCCTGCTCCTGCCAACCTAGCAGTTCAAAAGCACGTCAAAGTGCAAGTAGATAAACAGGTACGGCTCTGGCGGGAAGGTAAACGGCGTTTCTGTGTGCTGCTCTGGTTCGCCAGAAGCAGCTTAGTCCTGCTGGCCACATGACCCGGAAGCTGTACACCGGCTCCCTCGGCCAATAAAGCGAGATGAGTGCCGCAACCCCAGAGTCGGTCACGACTGGACCTAACGGTCAGGGGTCCCTTTACCCTTTACCTCGCAGGGTTTTTGTAAGGGCAAATCTGGGAGCTCCTACCTCGCAGGGGCAAATCTGGGAGCTCCTACCTCGCAGGGTTGTTGTGAGGGCGAAACGGGAGAACAGAAGGGCATGAAGGGATAACCGAAATAGCGACGGGGCCAAAGGCGTGAATGGCAAAAAGAGAGACCCGGGGAAAGGAGGGGAGGCGCGTGTTGACATTGCGACGCTGCGGTCTCCCCCCCCCTCCACGCGCGCCCTTCACGGGACTCTCCCCCCCCCCAGCGCCTCCTCTCCCTCCCTCCCTTCAGCGCCCCGAGAGGGGCCGCCCTTCCTTCGCCGCTCTTCTCAGCCGCGTTCGCTCCGGCCACCTTTCCCGCCCGGCGTTTGTCCTCACCAGGCTCCCGTAGGCCATGATCAGCACCACGTTCACCCCGGAGAGCCAGTTGCTGGACTGGGGAGGGGGGGAGGAGGAGGAGGAGGGGGACGAGGAGGAGGTCGAGGACGCCGCCATCCCCGGCCCTGGCGCCTGGCCTGGCCCGGCCGCCCGAAAGGGCCACACAACATGGCGGGCGCCGAAGCCGGCCTGCGCCCCCGTCACGTGACGCGGTCCCTAACACCTCCCCGCTCGACTTCAGACTCTATGGTTTCCGGAGGGCGGGAGAAGAGGCGCGTCGGGTCAGGTGACCGGAAGGAGGCGATAACATATAGGGGAGGAGACATAAAAGAGAGTGTGTGTTGAGGGGGGCGGAATAATAGCAAATGCTGGACTGAGGGAAGCGGGTTTTGGGGAGGGGGCTGGGAATGTGAGGGTCACGTGGCCCGGCTAGTGGGGGAGGTTACAGGGGGCGAGTTACAGAGGGCTGGGGTTACCCACTGAGTGGAATGTGAGCGGCATTTCCGGTTCCCAATGGGACGTCGCCACGTGCAGGACCAACTCAGAGAGAAAGGGAAAGGGTCAGTAGGTACACAGGATTTCTGTAACAGAAATGGAGATCTGTGCGCGAGATAGGGCCCATTCTCTAATTTACGAGGGGTTGTTGTCAGTCTCACATCCAGCAGGGCCAGTGGTCAGGGATGATGGGAATGCTTTTGAATTCTGGTGCTGGAGGAGACTCTTGAGAGTCCCCTGGACTGCAAGAAGATAAAAACTCTCCATTCTGAAGGAAATCAGCCCTGAGTGCTCACTGGAAGGACAGATCGTGAAACTGAGACTCCAAGACTTTGGCCACCTCATGAGAAGAGAAGACTCCCTGGAAAAGACCCTGATGTTGGGAAAGGTGGAGGGCAAAAGGAGAAGGGGATGACAGAGGACGAGATGGTTGGACAGTGTTCTCGAAGCTACCAGCATGAGTTTGACCAAACTGCGGGAGGCAGTGGAAGACAGGAGTGCCTGGCGTGCTCTGGTCCATGGGGTCACGAAGAGTTGGACACGACTAAACAACCACAACCCACTGTACTGCTAGTTTCCACCTAACCCATGCCTTAATGTTCAGTCGCTTTTATTGTTTTATAATTTATAGAAATATGTAAAGATCACTTAATCAGAAAACTTTCTTAGTTGTGCAGTTAATAAACTAGGAAGAAAACACAAACGCAGCAAAACTTAAGAAACAAAGATAGTTAACTAAACTATACTGCTACGCTACACAAGTTTCCTAGCTGAAGTCCTCTCTCCGCCGCCTCCTCAAAAAAAGGTCTAAAACAACAACAGTTTTATTAACCACAACAACAGTTTTATTATTTGTACCCCGCCCATCTGATTGGGTTGTCTGACACTGAGTTGCACCCAGTGCTTAGTCCTCAAAGCAGACCCATTGGAGTCAATAGACATGACTAGTATAAGAATAAATTCATTAAACAAACAGCTTAGGCTCATGAATTCCAATCAGGGTCTACTCTTGAGTAAAACATAGTTCTACGAAACCCGCCGTGTCCAACGAGAACCGGAAGTGGCCGCTGGCGATAACGGCTCCCTATCCTACAGACCCACCTCCCCTTTTTCATTCTTGGCCATGTGAGTTCTGGCAGGGAGGCGTCACGTGGTTCCTTTAAGAAGGCGGGGTCAGGTTGCGAGGGGCGGGGTAAGAGTGCGAAAGCGCGCCGGGATAAAGCCGAAGAGCGGGCGGGCGGACTCTTGACGGACAACAGCAAAGGGGGCGTGGCCCGGCCTCCCTCGCCGCCGCCCGTCACGTGACGCGGGCCGAAGCCGCGCCGCGGCCCTCCCTCCAATCCCCGCGCGCGCGCGTCACGTGGTGGGGGCAGAGGGGCGGCCCCGCGGCCGCGTTGGGTTAGTTGTCAGTGTGTGTGGCGGCGGCGGCGGCGGCGGAGGAGGCGGTGGAGACTCAGGTAAAGTTGGCGGCCGCGCCGGGAATTGCGCGCGGGCCCTTTAAGCGCCGGCCCCGCCCCTTCCCCCCCACCCCACCATATCATAATAATAAATTCCTTCTTTAATACATACTTATACATGTATATCTATATTTTGTGAGGGGATTTTTTTCCTTCCCCTCCCCTGGGCTTCAAAAAAGGAGCTTTCCGTGGAGGGTGAGTAGAAGGGGGAAAGTCCGGCCGGCAGGAATTGTTCCAGGAGGCGGTGGAGCGGCTGGGCCTTCCGAGGGAGGGAGGGGGCGAGGGCGGGGGAAGGGGGCGTGAGGAGGGGAGAGTTCCGGTCCCGAGCGCCACCGCGGCCTAGTCGGCCAGAGCGAAGCCGGGGACTTGCGTAGCGCGCCAGGCTGGGCCAGGGAGGGGCTGAGTCGGGCTGAACCAGGCGGGACCGATCCCCCCCCCGCGCTCAAACTTCTTCGAGGTCGATCCTTTCCCCACAACCTCTGGGTAGGTAAACTACCCCCCTTCTTCTTACTATGGTTATTACTCTCATCACTATTTTTAAAACATTCCTCCTTCTCTTCCTCGCCCCACCTTGAGGCCCTCTGGGCTGTTTCCGCTTCCAGAGAGCTCCGTGGACCGAGGAAAAGAGAAAGAGGAGTCTTTCTTTCCAACTCTCCCCCCTCCCCAACCACCACTCTAAATCCTTTACCGCAAACACAACCCCACCCTTGACTGCAAGCTGATCCTTCTTCCCGGACAACCAGGCCTGGGGGGGAGCTTCCTGCGATCGAGGTGGGGGAGACTTTTCCTTTCCTCTCTAGAAAGCCGGATCCATTGTTCGTTCCCCCCAAGACCGCTTGTTTCTCTCTCCCCTGCTCCCCACCAGGATGTAAAAAGCTGGTAAATCTGGCTGGTGGCGGTGAGGAACTGTGAGACTTAGACGACTTCTCTTTTCTGTCCCCACCGCCCGCAGATCTGTAAACATTCCCCAAGTAGCCCTTAAAAACCTGCACGTGGAAACGATTTAAAAATAAAAAAGTCAGGGGAGGAGAGAAAGTTCCTCAGTCTCCTCTTTCTTCTTTCTTTTTTGTGGGGGGGGGGGAGAGAAACAACAGCTTGTGCCAAGTTTGCAGCAGTGTGAGTAACTCTGAAGCTAGGTTGGGCTCCTTCTAGCTGCAGTCCTTTGGGCGCTGAAGTAAAGAGGTAAACTCCATTGTACAAAGCGGGACTACGGCGGATGATTCTTATCAGTGGCTACAAGTCATCATGGTTATATATTTCGTCCCATATCAAAGGCCTCTGAATGTTGGTTTCCTGAGGACCGGTGCTGCTGGAACTTCAGAAGATGAGTCTCATTCGTGGCTACAAATCATCATAGCTCTATTATGTCCTCCCTTATCAAAGGCCTCTGAATACCAGTTTCCTAAGGGTCAATGCTCTTGTGCTGATGCCCATCTTGTGGGCTTCTCAGAAGTGTTTAGTTGCCACTTTGAGAACAAGATGCCGATGGGCCTTTTTCCAGATCTTGCAAGACTCTTCTCACCTTATTACTTTGTAAGTTTGAGCTGCTAGTGCATCCCTTACTATAAAGTTACCTCATGCAAGTGGTACTTAACTTCTGAATAAGCTGTTAACTGGCTATAAAACTCCCCCCTTTATTATGCTAAATAATTTTCTGGACTGTTCCTTAAACTCCTAGCTGCGTCCTTGGATTTTAAAAATATTTTTGGATACTGCCTTTCCTTTAAAGAATTCAGGATGTGTTACCTTCCTCTATCTAACCCTCACTGTTTTTGCTTGAGGATGAAACAGCATAACTGACCTTGGTGAACATTGTGACCGAACGGTGTTTCGAATCCAGGTCTCCGAAGCCTGTGTTGCGCTGGTGCTGAACTTCCTTATCAGATTACTCTTGCAACTTTGTCTAGGACACTTTGCGAAGACCTCTGGTGCCAGGCAGACAGATGGGGCACTGAAAGAACCAGGATTCCCTTGGTGCCGGAAGCTTTCAATCCAAAGGGTGTGGTGTTTACGAAAAGAGACTTTCAAATACTGCAGAGCTTCTTCTTGTCCTGCCTTTAAAAGCTAACTACCACCATTCTCCTGAGGATTCGATGTCACTCAGTGGGGTTTGCGTAATGGTGTTTCTGCTGGTATTGCAGGACAGCTAGCTCATTTTTCCTCAAACCTTGGGAGTTTGTGTTGATCTCCGTCACTCTTCTCTCATCACTGCCCCCTCCGGCCAGGCCATCTGCTCCAAGTGACCAGTACCATTTCTAGGGCCTCCACTTTCCACATGGCCATTTCAGTTGAGATTTGGTGCCTTTGAGAAAGCTGACTGCCTGCAGCTCCATGGCCAGTCCTTGCTTATCCTACTGCTTCTGCCTCCCATCCTTCGAAAGGCCCTCTTTTTGTGCCAGAGAACTTGCATCAACACAGCACAAACACACGTGGTTCTGCTGTTCTTGCTATTCAGCATCTTCTCTTCTGCCTGGCTTCTTCTACCTAAGTTCTTGCTTCTCAGAAAGTGATTCTTAATAAGGTACATTTCAATCCTAACCATGCCTACTTTAGGAGTGATGAGGTCAATGAGGCTTGCTCCCAGGTAAGTGGGTTTAAGTTTGCAGCTTCTGTGCTTTTAAAAGACAGTAGATGGAACAGTTTAATCCTTGGAGCAATCCCTCTATAACCTAGGCTGCTGTTAATTTTTGTCTCACGGACAAGGAACAGAACCAGTGAGTGACTGCTTTGTTGTTTATTTATTTGTTTCTCCTTTCTGAGGCTTGGGATTTGTGCTAATATTCCTTTTCCCTCCCTTGCTCTTTAGAACAAGTTGTTGGACTTCAGCTCCCATCAGCCTCAGCATGCCCAATGGTTGAGGGATGATGGGAACTGCAGTTTAGCAACCTCTGCAGGGCCAAAGGTTCTCCATCCATGCTTTAGGAGTTTAAGGGCTCAGGCATCGCACAATGAAAGTCAACACTTTTTCCATTATGTCTCTCCTAAGGCAGTTCTTGTAACTAACTAAAATAATACTCTAAACCTTTTCATATTGAGAAAATAGAGTCCAGCAGATAAGATCCTTTTTAGGTGTTATTACTACCACTACTACTAATGAATAAATCATATTTACAACTAAATATATATATACTGCTGTAGACACAAAACAAGTTTCAGGGTTAAGGTGTAATGCTTTTTGTAAAGTGTGTTTTCATTGTGATCTCCTGTGCAGTCCAGTCCTATGACTCCAAACCACATCTCACTGACTTCAGTGGGGCTAAATCACAGAAAACTGCACCCTTAGGTACAAAAAAAATGTTTTGCTAAAGGGAAAGTTGCTTTGGTTTTTGTGTGTACCTGTGTTTTTCCGTCTATAGCTGTGAAGTTTGCCTGCTCAGGTTGCCAGAAGCCTAAACACCCTGTCAGCATCACTGGCCTTTCCCAGTATCTATTCTCTCCAGCAAACAATAACCATCTTTCTTGTTGCTTTGTTCTTAGAATCTTGGAGTCCCAGAAGATGCTTTGTGGGACCAGATCTCTTCTTTAACGTGGGGGTATTCATCACTAAAAGGTCTGTCAGACCCATGGCAGCCTTTCCTTCAAACTTATAAAAAGAAGGCTGCATATTGCTCTGGGAGACTTTGTTTGGAACACAGAAAGCTACTCAGTCCATTAGTCCAGCTAGCTCAGTATTGCCTCCACACTGGGTAGCAGTAGCTCTCTGTAGTTTCCAACCCTACCTGGGATTAAACCTGGGGTCTTCTGCAGGAAAAGGATGTGAAGCAGGGCTTTGAGGCATCTGAGGAACTTTTTCTTAGTGTAATGATTAAGCATTCAAGCTATGAGCTGAACATCAGCAGTGCTCTTGATTATCTTTGATATTATGGGGTGTCAGATATTTCCATTGGGAGAGCAACACTGCCTTATCAATTCGTACTGAATAGTAATAATAGGAATCCTAGCACTGACCAATCTTACTAATTATTTTAAAGATAGTTGAAGTAGTGTGGCTGAAAGGCTTTGAGTATTGTGTAAATATTGTTTCTAATGTTTAATTATCCTGAGTGAACTGAAACCAACAGCTTTTCATACTGGCCCAAACTGTGATCTTGGATAATAGTGGCTGTTCTCCTTTAAAGAAACCCATCACATCACATCCTTCATCTCTCTTTATTTTCTTTAGCTCTCTATATCAGTATTTTCAGGCTTTCCCCTGCACACAACGTATCTGGACCTTTCTGTGTTCTTTCTGAATTTCTTTTCTCTCTCTCCTCAAAATCTTCTCCAGCTTATCAGTGAGTTTCCGTGGTGTCCAGTCTGGTGTGATTACGCTGTTTAACTCTTATTCTTGATGGTGCAGTGATCCGTAGGGACTGAGAAATCTAGTTGGATTCTCTCCAAATTCCCAGCTGTGGGTACTGAGGGCACCTGGATAGACCCCTCTAAGCCCCCAGACTTGTGTGGGAATGAAACTTCTTGTACGGAAGCAATGGACAACTATAGATTTCTGTCATTGACTCGAAGGCCTACACACGTATAAACAGGAAGTTTATTCCACCCACGAGATGGAAGCCGCTGGCGTTGTAATACAGGAAGTGCACTGAGGCTCCTTTTTATGCCAACTCAGGGAGGTGTTTATGGTCAGGACCTGAGCATAAATAGCCCCACAGTGCTTCCCTTGGAAGGCCCTGTAATTTATAGGGACCGAAAAGGAGTGTAGGGGAAGAGAGCCACCTCAACGTCATCTGAGTATTTTGAAGCTGCATTATACATTAACTAATTGAAGCAGCATTAATTTGTAGGATTCAGCACAGTAGAAAGTGATGAAGGCTGCTGCTTTGGATAACTTTAGAAGGGGATGAGACAGATTGATGGAAGAGGGAGAGGCCTATTAGGCATGATGGCTAATTTGGAATCTGTCTGTCTCTGGATCCCTGTTGCTCTCACTTTTCTGTCCTGTTTTTGTGGCCGTCTTGGGACTTATCTGTCTGGTTATGTGGAGTAGGCTGCTGGAATGGATGCTAGACATTTGCTGAGATCCATCAGGGCTGCTCTGACTGGCAGCAGCTCCCCAAGGTCTTGGGCAGTGACGTCGTTCCCAACCTTTTTGGAAAGGTCTAAAAATAAAACTCTGTTATGGCATATTGCATGCAGAACAGGTTCATGCTAATTGTTTTTAATGTTCTCCCATCTTTGTTTTTTTTAAAACAAAATTCAAGTAAAACAGACTCTGGACTACAAAAGCCAGCTTATTTTAGCACAAATCATGGCTACAGGCTGCTGGGCTTAAGAGTTTTGTCTTCAGCGAGGTTTTCGACTTTGTTGAAGCTGTGAGGATTTGGAGGGGGGCCACTCTGTCCTGAAGCCATTCTGCAGAACAGAGGGTTAAAAGTCTGTGTTCTGTATGCAGAGCTGCTTAGCTCACTGCTGAAAAGCAGTTGTTTAGCTGGAGCCTGACCTCACTTCACTGAGTTATAGCTTTTCCTCCCTGCAAGGGAAGTTGACTTGTTTCGAGTCAGACCATTGGTTCATTTAGTTCAGAATAGTCTGTTCTTGACTGGTAGCAACTCTCCAGGGTCTCGGTCAGAGAGGGGTCTTTACCAAGACATTTTACTGTTCAAGGCAAAGACAGGGTGGTGCAAAACCCTCCCATATGGAGTAGCAGCAGAGTCTTTTGTCTGTCTTAAGGGCACTTAAGGGCAGCAGGCCTCCAAGGCCTTTCCTGCCTGCTGCCTGACTTCCTCTAACAGACAAGCTCAGTGCTAGAAATTAGCCAGGCGCCAGGTGCGTTTTGCGACTGTTGCCGGTCCAATTGCAACCACATGGAGGTCTCTGGGTGCTGGGCTAGCAACTGACATCTCCATCTGGCTGGCCCTTCCAGCTTTCTTAATCAGGTAAGCAGAAGAGCTTATTTGTGGCATTTAGATCCCACCCTTTTCTCCAAGGAGTCCGTGGTTCACCTCCCCCTCCTCAGTTAATCCCTACAATGGCCCTGTGAGGTAGGTTAAGAGGTTGCAACTGACTCTAGGTCACCCAGTGAGCTTTATGGCTGAGTGGGGATTGAACCCTGATCTCCAAAGTACTGGTCCAATACTCTAACCACTACACCACACTGGCTTCCTAGAGTCCTTCTGCTACGGGGCAGCTCTATAAATTAAGTAGGTAAATAAATACGGGGAAAGCAAAATGTCACTTACAAAAGGATCTGAAATATTTTCTTTGAAGATTGAATTTGTTATAATCTGGATTGTTTTATTTGATGTTTTAATGTGTTGTCAAACGTTGCTTTGGCTTTTTTTCTTTAAGATCTAGAACAGTATAGAAATGAAATTAATAATAATAACAAATCTAGACATGCCATTGTGGTGACCGCAACCTAGGTTTAATCGCCATTTGGCGATTTGCTTATATATCTGAGTTTGGTCAGGCTGGCTCTACCTGCTACCTGGGATCCTTAAACCTTGTTTGCTGGGGACTGAATCTAGCACCTTCTGTGTGTGCAAAGCATGTACCGTATTTTTTGCACCATAACACTCACTTTTTTCCTCCTAGAAAGCAAGGGGAAATGTCTGTGCGTGTTATGGAGGGAATGCCTACGGGTGGCATGCCTACGGATTTTCCTCCTCTAAAAGCTACGTGCGTGTTATGGTCGGGTGCGTGTTATAGAGCGAAAAATACGGTATGTGCTCTGCAGTCTGTCTTGTGTCCAGCAGCAAACAAAATGTTCATGTGGGGCAAGCAGGTCATAATGCTTGGTCCTCAGTTGCCTGTGGCTGTAGTCCATACATGAGATAAGAGTGTACAGGCAGCACGGACCCACCAATGGGAGTTTTTGTCCCTTGTTCCAGACCACTTTGTAACTTTGTCTGCCACTCCTGTGCTCAGTTGCCCCCAACATGCGCCGCTAAGGATCCCAAGACCCATGTGATCCGCTTGCCCACGACTCCCATCACCTGGGAATAATTGCTGTGTTTTCGTGGTCATTCTGCATGTAGATGCCAGAATTCCCTAAGGAAGAGTAGGTAGTTGTTGGAGAAAGCCTATTTTTCAAGCATGCTTTCCTTTCTGGTGGCCCCATAGAACTTTGTTCTTGCATTGGTGTGAGAGAAATGGTTTCCTTCTCTCTCTGTCCTGCTCTCCTGCAATCTCTGTTGGAAGCACAGTACCCCTATTGCATGGATGTGGCCCTTGGGATTCTTCCAAGACCCTGCCACTGCTCTGCACCCTGTTCAAGGGCTTTTCCCTGGCTGGAATGTACCATTTAACTGTGGCAATGCTTCTTGCCTAGCTGAATATAGAACGGTGTGTAGAGATCTCTGGTTTTTGTGTGGTTGGACTGTCGCTTACTGTCGTAACGCCTTTGGCCCTCCAGAGGTTCTTAGACTTCGGTTCTCATCACTCCCAGTCAGCACACCTGTGGTTAAAAAGGTAACGGGACCCCTGACCATTAGGTCCAGTCGCGGGCGACTCTGGGGTTCCGGCGCTCATCTTGCTTTATTGGCCAAGGGAGCCGGCGTACAGCTTCCGGGTCATGTGGCCAGCATGACTAAGCATGTTCTGGCGAACCAGAGCAGCACATGGAAACGCAGTTTACCTTCCCGCCGAGTGGTACCTATTTATCTACTTGCACTTTGACGTGCTTTCGAACTACTAGGTTGGCAGGAGCAGGGACCGAGCAACGGGAGCTCACCCCGTCGCAGGGATTCGAACCGCCGACCTTCTGATCGGCAAGTCCTAGGCTCTGTGGTTTAACCCACAGCTCCACCCACATCCCCACACCTGTGGTTAGGGAATTGTAATTCAGTAGCATCTAGGGGTCAAAACATCTCCCCGTCCCTGATATAATGTTAACAGTTGCATGTGTTACTCTGCCCATATCTTCCTCTGGCCCTGCAAATGTGGCCCCTGGAAGATTGTCTGTGAGGGAATGTGGCCCTTGAACTGCAAAAGTTTCCTCGCCTTCATCCCTACTGCAAGAAAAAAATATCAATATTTAGTTCTGTTGTTTCTGTTCCCCTGCAATCACCTAGTATAAACTCTGGCCATGCTTCAGCCCATGGAGTACCAGGGCCTCTTTACTCTCCCAAATGTTTTTTTTTAAAAACAGAAGGAAGGGGAGACTGATGAAAAAAACTGTCCCCCCTACTGGCCACAGTGTCTTGTTAACTCATGGGGGGGGAATTATCATTTCTAATAGAACCCATCGTTTAGTTGGATTTCTTTGTATCGGATTTGGCCAGCATTGGCCACTGTGAATAATAGCCTACTAACGAACTTAGGAAGTCAGGTCATTAGCTCATCCAGATCAGTAGTGTCTACACTGACAGGCAGCAGCTCTCCAGGGTTTCAGGCAAGGGAGCCTTTTCCCAGCATGACCTGGAGATTGAAGCTGGTGCCTCTGAGTTATGGTCCTCCTCTCAAACTTATTGGGTGTGGGTTTTATGAAATGTATGCTTTCTTTGATCCCTTGCATTCGTAGGCGTTCTTGGTTCAATGTATCTTCCAGAGTGCAAATTTCCAGAGTGTTTGGGCCACTGTTTTTAGGCAGGGCAGCACAGATTTATGAGGACCTCTTCTTGCCACTTTATAAAACTTTGCTTCATTCTTGTTGAAAACTGCTGTGATTCTTGTTGAAAACTGGTGTGGTTTTGGGGCCAGAATCTGAGCCCGAGGACCAGGAAAGACCCTGCTTCAACCCTTGCTTCAAACTCTGATCTTGCGAAGACGACTCCCTAGTTACCAGCTCTGAGGGTTGCTGGGTACAGCTCAGCCTGAGAATGTCGCTGCCCTGCTCTGAGATGCCAACTTGTCAAAGTTCCCTTTTTCTTTTCCTTTTTTGTTGCAACACCAACCTGTAACTTTCCATTGGTCATGGAAACTTTCCTTGAGGAGATGGGTTTTATCAAAGGCTTTTTCACCCAAAGCTGAGAACAAGCTTGGAACTCTCCCCTTTGAGAACTGGCGTGAGTCTGAGGGATTTGAGGAGTGGACTCTGCGCCTGGGACATGCGAGTCCTCGCAAGCTGATGGTTTTAAGAAGGCAATTTGTACCAGGATGTGGGGCAGAACTGGGAGAAAGAATACTTGACCCCTTGACTTAAGGCTGGGGTGGCCAACTCTCAAGAGGCTGTGATCTACTCACAGAGTTAAAAACTGGCAGTGATCTGGCAGTTCAGGTCAAAGTTGTTGAGCTTCTTTGGGGGGAGCCAGTGATCTGCCACTGGGTGTGATCTACCGGTAGATCATGATCTACCTGTTGGACATGCCTGACTTAAGGGATCAGGAGTTGGTTCTTCCATGTTAATCACAAAAGGGGATGTGTTGGCAAAATGTGGCTGGGCCTCTGCTTGTTCGTTTCCTTAAAAAAACCTTTTCTTCTTCTTCTCTCCCCTCCACAGAGTTCTACCTTGTAAATACTGTTATTTGTATATACTGTAAATGATGACATCGGTGGGCACTAACCGAGCCCGGGGAAGCTGGGAGCAGACGCAGAACCAGGCACAGCACAAACAGAGGCCACAGGTGAGGGCGGAGCAGGCCAGGGTGTCCATGGAAACCAGTTGGCTTTGGGAGGGGAGGAGTCCTCTTGGCTCCCTCACCTTTTCCTTTTTTCCGTTGTGACTAAGAGCACGCTGGCCTAACGTCTTTCCCACGAGACAAAGGAAAACTCCTCCGCACCCTTTCGGGCGGCTCTTAGCTTGCATGCTTAGGAGCTGAGGCAAAGTTCTGGCTTTGTGGGCACAGGAAGAATCGGAGGGAGAAGGGAAGACCCTTCTTACGCTTCTACCTTTTTAAAGAGAAAACAGTGTTCAAACTTTCTTGATACGTGTGGCAGGTGAAAGGACTAATTTCCCGGCCACTGATGCTGATCCTGTTGGGATATCTGGATAAAACATCTGGTTGCCTGGGCAGTGAAAAGCTTTTGAAACCTCCCCCATTGATAAGCCCAACCAGTTGCCTATCATTCATTTTTATTACAGTTTTCAAACGTTTGGGTTTTTTTCAAAGAGGGGAAGAGAGATTGCAAAAGGGGACAATATCTTATCCTTTCTGTTCCAGAACCTCTGCTTTTCCATTAATCTGCATTCCATGGAAGCATGTTGTGCTATTGATATGTATAAGAAATAGAAAATTAATACCAGATTAATAAGAGAGATTAACATAGAGAATTTGAGCTCTTATGTTGATAACCACAACATGCCCTTATCCTTGTTTAACAGAGATCAGAAAAGACACGATGGGAGAGAATTTAAATAAATCTCATCCCTACTTTAGACTGCACTCTGGATCCTCACCCTTAACTGAGGACTAAAACCTCTCAGTCTTAGTCCGAGTGTGTTAGTCCCAGTGTATTTGTACTCAGCTTCTTAGCCAAAAAGCAGAGCAGCTTACACAAACCAGTCCCTGCTCCTTGGGTTTACAATATCTTAAGACAAGGGTTAGTGAGAGAAGACGCAAGCTCGGGTGCAAATTCTTAAAGTTACAGTTCTGAATAACATAGTTATATAGTTGTGTCTGTATGAGAAAATTCCCCCTTATCAGCTCTGAGCAGGTGATTAATATCTAAGCCAGTAGGGCAAGGCTTTACACAGCTCTTCCCTCGTAACTTCATAGTGGGAGCTTTGTTGCTTTGCCCTCCTCCCTCACTGATGTCTGTGGCTGCCTGGCCTTGGAAGTACCCAATTCAGATCTGAGGGCAGAGCGAATGGCAGTGTCAAGCTCATTCTTTACTCAGGCAACTTCCCTGCTCCCGGCCAGACGCCCAACTTACAGGGCTAACTTGTTGTCTTTCTGCCCTGTTTCATTCTAACACTTCCACCTCTGGCCCCTGTCTCCACAGGCCACTGCAGAGCAAATCCGACTTGCACAGATGATATCCGACCACAACGATGCTGACTTTGAGGAGAAAGTGAAACAAGTAAGTTTTTTTGGGATGCTGGAGGATGTGAGGAGAGGGGAAGACTCTTTCTCCAAGGAGAGTGTGCCTTTTAACTCCTTGCCCTACCAGCTGTCTTTGATGTCTCCTGGGAGAGAGGAACACGATGGACACACTCATGGCTGCTTTGGATAGCTTGAGGGAGGCACTCGGGTTCAGGGGTTTGAAGTCCCGTGACTGGTGACAGGTCCCAGCCGAGTCGACGGGTGGGCTTATCCTTTGTTGCTTCTCCCTCGGCAGCTGATCGACATCACGGGCAAGAACCAGGATGAGTGTGTCATCGCCTTGCACGACTGCAATGGGGACGTCAACAGAGCCATCAACGTGCTGTTGGAAGGCAACCCGGACACGGTAAATCTGTGGCTTTGCAGGCTCGGTTAGCAGAGTGGCGTTGCGGGTTGCAAAGGCCTTTTTTATTCTCTGTTGGGCAAAGGGAGTAGCATTGGGGAGGGGAGAAGGGCAGCCCATGTATAGACCCCATGTCTCAGAAGACGAGGCAGTTCACAGTCTACTATCTGTGCTAGACTACAATTCCCATCATCCCTCATGACTGGCTGTGTTGACTGCAGCTGATGGGAGTTTGAAAGAGGAGAGAGAGACCCAGGAGAAAAGCTGACAGAGTGAGGCAGATCTGCAGAGGGCAGATGTTGAAAAGTCAGGTCATGGGGCACTATGAAATCTGTGTAGGATTCTGTGGTTTAAATTAAAGTTAAGTTGTGGGTCTAAGGCAGGCAGGGAGAACAGCAGCCCAAGGGGCTTCATGCCCCACTCCAGGCCTCTCAGCTTAGCCCAGGGGTCAGCAAATGTTTTCAGCAGGGGGCCGGTCCACTGTCCCTCAGACCTTGTGGGGGGCCGGAATATTTTTTTTGGGGGGGGGAGTCAACAAATTCCTATGCCGCACAAATAACCCAGAGATGCATTTTAAATAAAAGCACATTCTACTTATGTAAAAACACACTGAGTCCTGGACTGTCCGCGGGCTGGATTTAGAAGGCGATTGGGCTGGATCCGGCCCCCGGGCCTTAGTTTGCCTACCCATGGCTTAGCCCTTGGAACACTTCCCAGGCCACACCGCTCCCTAGCCCTGCTTGGCATCCCAAGCATTTGTGGGTGGCTGGAATGTGTCCTTGAGCTCTGATAATGCCTCTCATCTGTATGGGTGACAAGGGCATGTGGCCCTTGGAAGGTTCCCCAGGCGGAAATGCAGCCCTTGGGAAGAAACAGGTTTCCTACCCCCAACCTGAGAAGACTGAGGATGACTCACCTGTTCATCGGCCCAGGCCCAAATCTTGCGGTTCTCCTCTCCTTACATTCACGGCCCCCTCTGCATACTGCTTCTAGTTGGCAAAATATTCTGCTGCCTTCACTCCAGTGTTGATTCCTTCTATGAATTCTCATTTTAGAAATGTGAAAAAATGAAACCTGGTTGATGCAATTATGCTTTCTGCCCCCCTCCCTCACAAAAAATGTCCAGAACTGAACTGGAATTTTAACTCTAGTCGATATCTAGCAGGTTTTTCTTTTTTTCCAATGAAATTTTTATTTTCCCAAATAAAACTTTATAAACTTTTAAAAGCAACAACTGGTTCTACAATGGTTCTACAATACCATCTTTGCAACTAATTTAAAATGCACGAACACACCCAGTACACTGTTTTATAGTGGTCAGCACAAGTATATGCATCTTTCCTGTTTGAAAAATAATATTTTTTGTAAAGGAATATTTTTTTAAATAAAATGACAGTCACCAACTTCAATGAAACCTGTAGAATGTTTCTTGCATGCATCTGTGAAATTGAACGTGTGTTATGTGCGTGGAGAGTGGGAATAAATCTTGCCTCTCCCTTCGCAGCACTCCTGGGAGATGGTTGGGAAGAAGAAGGGGGTTTCAGGACAGAAAGACAGCGGGCAGACGGAACCCAGCGAAGAAAGCAAAGAGAACCGAGAGAGGGAGCGGGACTTCAGCCGGCGACGAGGTGGATTGCCAAGAAGGGGCCGAGGGACGAGCCGCGGAAGAGAGTGTACGAGTCGCGACTTTGTGTGGAATAGCTGCCGGTGTGGGGTGGGGCAACGAGACGAGAGGAAAGGTAGCAGATGGTTAAAACCTCACGGCCAGAGATGTGCAGCGTGGGGGCAGTTATAGCTTCCCTGTCTTCCCTGATGTACCTGGCATTGCCGTGCACGGAGCTTGAAAAATAACAGTCACATTTTGAATTCCTGCTCCACACTTCCTTTATTTTTTAATAGTTAGCTCTGCTTGGGCGTCAACAAAGTGTTTCAAACATCCAGGTGTTTTGGGTAATCGGGATCCTTAGGGTTTTTTTTTTTTTTTAAATTGAGACTTGTTTTATACAAATGCCGTTTCACAAGCCAACTGTGAAGATGTGTTTTGCTTGGGTGTTTGTATCTTCTTTAAAACAACAAAAAAGACCACCCAACTCCTTTACAACATCTGTTTCACAACCTATGGGTTGTATTTTATTTTCATCTAAAGACCACGTATCTCCATTCCTTTAAAAGCAGATGGTTCGTTCTAAAGACCCTCAAGGGAAATTGAGGACGCTGAGTCTGTAAAATTTAGACATGAGCCTATTGCAGGGCAGGGCTAGGAAAACAGGAACGGTGTGGCGTGGGTTGCTTCTCCTGCAGTAGAGGAAGGGGATCATGTGTGGATTGTCACCGCCCATCTCTCCCCTGGCAAGAGGTTGAACTTCCGAGAGGGTGCACCTGGTGGGCAGGGCAAACCCTTGGCAAAGCCGGCTTCTGCCAGCTTCTCTGCAGCTCGCACAAGAATCCTTAATTCATTCAGCACAGCACTCAAGCCTTGCGCCCCCCCCCCATGCACTCAACACACTGGAAACTTACTAGTGTGGTTTTGTGTCTTCCAGTTCGGGGCCAGGAGAATGGACTGGACAGTGGCAAGACAGCCGGACCCACTGGAAGAGGCACAGAGAGAGGGCGACGAGGCCGCGGGCGAGGCAGAGGTGAGAGAGGCGGCTCAGCAGCCTGGATAGCTTTTACAAAGAGGACTGGAAATTACCATGGAGGATACTGCTGCCAGTGGCTATTTGGCACGGTGGCTGTTTTCTCCCCCTACTGTCGGAGGCAGGGTGTCTCTTGAAAACCAGTTTCTGGGAATCAGGTGTGGAAAGTGAGACTTTCAGGCTTCCCTTGCTTAGCTTGTCCGCTTTGAGAACAGGATGGATCAGATGCACTTTTTGTAAGACCATAAAATCAGGTGATTGAGTGGTGTATAGAATTAAGTATGGTGTGGAGGAAGTTGTTCTAGAGAGGTTTTCCTCTCTTAGCACTAGAATTCAGGCTCATCAAACAAACATCGGAAGACTCAGGACAGACAAAGAATAAATAAATCCTGATTTAAAGTGCCTTTGAATCCATCCCTCCTGCCGTACGGTGGGCTGCATACCAGTAGACCCTTTCTGGCTCCTTCATAGCTATAAAGGGGGGACAGCGTATGCGACAGAAAGTCTTGGCATCGTTGGCCAACTGAGTCCTGCAGCTGTGATAGCTGACTGGCTGCCTCCGGTGATCAAACAAACAAGGTGTTTGATTCCTAATCCGACTGCACCCGAAAGCAGGCAGGGGAAGCTTTTTCAGCCTGGAAGTTTCATTCCCACATAGGGAACCTTCTGGGGGCCACAGTGCCCCTCAACCCTGGCCCTCAACCATGCCTGCTGCAGATGGTCAGAGTTGGGAGCCCAATAACTGGAGGGTCGCAGGTTCTCCACATCTAGAATATCCCACGTTCTCCCACCTTCGTTGTGGATTTGAACTCTGGCACTAGTCCAGCTCTCTGTCTCAATTTGGTACCTACAAGGTGGGTGGTTGTATCAGTAGGCTCATTTTTGCTTTGCTTTAAAGGAAGGCTGGGGTCCTCTGTCTCCGCCCCCCCCCCAAGTTGTTGGGGGGCTGACTTACATCATCCCCGACCAATATCAGCGATGCATGATGGAAGTTGTAGTCCCATCCTTGGTTCAAAGGAGTGAAATTGGTGGGGGAAATAAGAGATGGGTGAAGATAGAAGACACTTTAAAATCTGGTTTAGTTTACCTAGAGGTGCATCCCGGGTCCAGTAAGGTTTTAAAGCTGCCTGTTTTTTTTGTTGCAGGTGGATCTGGAAGGCGGGGAGGAAGGTTTTCAGCCCAAGGCATGGGGTAAGCTTCGCAGCCTTTGTCTTAACTCTATTCTTGGGCGGGGTGGGCAGAGCTAGAGAGTTTATCTGTGACCAGATGACACACATCTGTGGCCTGGATAGGGGGAGGGAAGAGACTAAAGGGTCAAAGCAGGACAGACGTGCCCTTGAGATGTACGCTCAAATTCCCCTTTCCTCACCCACCCTGTCTTCCAGAACTTTCAACCCCGCGGACTATGCCGAGCCCACGAGCACGGAAGAAGGCTACGGGAACAGTAACAGCAATACATGGAACAACACCGGGAGCTTTGAGCCGGACGACGGCACGAGTAAGTGACCTGGGCGCTTTGTGCTGCCGCAGTTTGGGGCCAGAGTTCAGCACCTGTCAGTAAAAAGGCCAACAAGTGGGTCCCCTTCAATACAGCTTGCCTTTCTTCAACATAAAGGGTTGCATTTTATCAAGTCAGCTTGTTGGTCCAGCCATCCCAGTATTGTCTAGGCTGGTTGGCAACAGCACTCTGGGTGTTGCAGGTAGACACCTTCCCCAGAGATCCCTTTATGTCAACACAGCTCAAAGCTGTAGTCCAATAACAGCTGGGAACCCAACTCCCATCATCCCTAGCTAGCAGGACCGGTGGTCAGGGATGATGGGGACTGTAGCCCAACAACAGCTGGGGACCCAAGTTTGAAAAACACTGTTTTAAATGGAGACTGAGGGTGTGGGGAGAGAACCACCATTCCCAGCACATGACCTGCCATGCTCCTGTGTGATTGAAGTCGCCCAATTCTGCCACCTAGAGCCACTTAATGCCTATCCAGTTGCCCCATCATGCCCTTGCCCTTTTACCCAGCCATTTTACTTGTGCTTGATGCTGTAAAAAAAAGGCTGGTTTTTATTTCTGTTTAAAACTGCTTTGGGTTTCAGTTACAATCCACGTTAAGCGCTTCGGATCCATTTTCGTATTTTCGATTGCAAAACCTGTGGGGAAAGTTGCATTGGAGTTTGAGGGTGTCCCTGGCAAGTCCTAGTGCAGGGTTGGAGAGCCTGTGGTAGCCTGCAAGCCTCTGGACTCCCAGCTCCCATCTTCCCTGAGCTTTAGCCACACTGGCTGGGGCTGGTGGGAGCTGGGAGTCTCAGCATCATCTGAGTGCATCCCATCAGCTACTCCTGGTCTTTAGGGTGTGGTGGGTAACCTCCACTGGGCAGGGGTGAGTTGGGTCCGTCAGCCTATGATTTTAACGAAGGTTTCCCAAAGCTTTTGAGAGGGAAGAGAAATAATCTCCACCCACCGCTCCATTGCACACCCTTTCCATCTCTTTCACCAACAGCATAACTTCAGGGAACTAAAGTTTTAAACGCAGGAAGCTGCCTTCTAATGGCTTAGACCAGAGCTTCCCAAACTTGGGTCTCCAGCTATTTTTGGACTCCCATCATCCCTAGCTAGCAGGATCAGTGGTCAGGGATGATGGGAATTGTAGCCCCAAAACAGTAGGCAGACCCAAGTTTGGGAAATCCTGGTCCATCTAGCTCAGTACTGTCTACACTGACCGGCAGGCACCCCCCTCCCAGGGTTTCAGGCAGAGGGGGGCCTTTCTGCCAGTCCTACCTGGAAATGCCCTTGGGGATTGAACCTTGGATCTTGCCTCTGAGCTCTGGCCTTCCTCCATAAAAGAAGACAGCAATGTCTTTCTGCTTGGACAAAAAGACCACTTGAGGTTTTTGAGGGAAGGTTCCCTTACCTGGATGTGCAGTAGAAATGTAGAAGCGGGGAGAGAACTGCAGTGTCTTAACTTTTCTCTTGGAAATAGATCCCGCTGTCCTTTGTGTGTCCTGAGCTACACACAAAGGGGACACAATGGGGACTGTTAAAAGTTGTCGCTGGAAGGGGACGACCCTTTTCATTGGCCCCCAAGGAGGGTTTACTTGTCCACAGTGTCTACAGAACGCACTCCTCATTTCATACTCCCATGATTAGTTTGTAGTATTAAGTATATTTTTTTAATTTTAACAATATCCACAGGTATGGTGGGCGGCAGAGTAGTCTTGGGGTGGGGAAGGGGGTGGCGGCAGCAGCAGCGGCAGAATCGCCTCACTTTTCTCATTTCTTAGAATACAAAACCGTTTTCACTGTTTTTACCCCGTTCTTTTTTTCCCTTTTTCTTTTTTTCTGTTTCTTTTCAGGAGTTGATTACATTAGGGGTGAAGGGTCAAATTATCCCCGAAAATTTGACACTGCTCCTGGTACGAGAAATCCAGGTGCACTAATTGCCCGGGATCTCTTTATTTATAAGTTGGAATATATCTGTGGATATGTCATTGTCTCGTTCCTCCCACTCCACAACCCCTGCCCTCCTCCATCTTTTTCCATCTTCGTTTGGTTTCATTTAATGAATATGTGTACGTTCTTGCCTGTGCTTTTACTAACACTGACACCCCACCCCACCCCGCCTTCCCCCACACCTCTGTGTTTTTCTGTTTTTGGGGCGGGTGGGGAGATGAGTTTGCATTCCTGGCTGTTTTGATTGCACCCTCCACCGGCTGTGGCTGTCCCTGTTGTGGTTCCCCTCTCCTGGCTCTTTAAAGCTCTTGCATCTTGATTCGAAGGCCAAGTTTCCTTGGGACATAAGCTCAGAATGGCCTTGTCAGTTCAGACCAAGGAGTCCATCTATATTTCTGGTTTTTTTCCGGGGGGGGGACCAGCTAGGTGCCTCTGTTGGGCTCTCACAAGTGGGACTGAAGGTGACGGTCCCCCAGTATCTGGCATCCACAGGTACACTGCCTCTAAACACAGAGGTTCCATCTAATTGGCCTTCTGGGGAGCCAGTGATGAGGCAATTTCTGCTGCAACGCCTTCCTCAAGATCTACAGATGGTTCGTTTGCAGTTCCAACTGGTGGGTAGTTAACACTGGTGGGTTCTTACAATCTCCTGGTGGATCGCTGGCCAGTTGTTGGCAGGCGGCTGAGATTTCTTTCAGAGAAAGTTGGGCAAGGCCTTGGTCTGATCCTGTGAGGCCATTTCTTATGTTCGTAAGCAAGAGTGCAGACTTGGGATCACTGAAGACAGGTTAGGGATCACTTGACCATGAAGAGATCCTGAGTTAATCCCCTTCTGCAACTTCTAAAAAACTCACCGATAGCCTGACTTGCGGGTGCAGAGTGGGGGGGGGGGGAAATAGACTATGAAGAGGAAGCAGTCCTGCTACACAAGTCGGGTTTGCTAGCCATCCAGGGACCAAGTATGTGCAGACTTCTGCAGATTTGGCGAATGCTGACAGGGTGTTGAATCTAGCGAAGGTCTTGTGTGAGTAAAACCGCTCAAGCTGGCCCAGCGGAATTTCTCCTGGCACGCCACCTTGTTCTACTTTTTTTGGGGGGGGTTGGAAGAAACCCCAGAGCAGATTGGGGAGGTGGGGGGACGTGAGTGGCAGGACTCCCAGCTTGCATCATCCCTGGCCCTTGGCCTTGCTGGCTGGAGCTGATGGGAGTTGGGAGGCCCGGGGGGTTACGCACCTGGATTAGACTGAGAGAGAGAAAGTGTGGGACTGCTCCAAGGTCTCTCGACTAAATGCCTGAGAAGCGTGGGTGTGGGTGGGTGTGCTTCAAGTCCCCTGGTCCAACTCCCAGCTGTAGTGCCTTGCAGAGTTTTCTTTTCCCCCCAGTTTCAAGTCTTCATATCTTTTCCCTTGCACTTTTGGCTAATGGCGCTATGTGGGTTTTTGAAAAAACAAAACACACCTTCAGGAGCCAGCAGAGTGTATTCATGTTTTTAAATGCCCATGGTCAATAAATGAAGATTTCAAGGAACAGGGAAGTGACCTGAACAACAGCATGGGGGGCAGGGGGCTTTTTTATTTAGTAAACGTAACCTTAAAACATGGGAAAGAAATGTATCTTGGCTTGATTCAGCTTTTTCTTAACCATTTACCCAACCTTCCTCTTTGAGATGGTAAAAGACCTGCCTTCGCTTTCATAGTGCTGAAAGCAGATTTTTGCAGGGGGGGGAGACATCCGAGCCAGTCTCTTGCAGGACGCACGAGCATCGTGTAGTATTGAGTTATTTATACACTGCTTAGACACTGTTGTAATTAAGCAGTTTATAAATCTGTAAGAACACACACGTATGCAGAAACAGAAACTTCCGTTGACCTGACCATTTTGTACGGATCCTAACCCAGTGGCGGCGATTTTCTGGGAAAATTGGGCTTTTGCAGGACTTTGGGGAGGGGTAGTGGCAGGAGGAGGAATGGGCAGGGTCGAGAGATGCCACGTTTGATTGCAAGAGAGCAGTGGAACTGGGCCGGGGGCATGTAGAATATCAGTAGGGCTGTCCATCACTGTTTGTTCCTAAGGGAAGAGAGTTTCAGGATGGGGTCAAGGAAGACATCTCTTTTCCCCACAGTGATTCCAGGGTCCAGCCTCTTTGCTTTGGGGTTCAGTGGGTGGGGGAGCTTGCATGGTGTGCCCATATTTTCTCCCCCCTCCCCCCACCCCAAGCTTGTGTCTGTCTGGGCGAGGGGCACCAACCTGCTTATCTGCTTGCAATGCTTCTTGAAAATCACCCCCTTTTCCCGGGAAGCACCCAGGATCCGCTTGTACCAAACCCCCTCCCTGTTTTGTTCTTTGCCAGGTGCGTGGAGGACGGCGACGGAGGAATGGGGGACCGAGGACTGGAATGAAGATGTAGGTACACCCCAGCTCTTGCATAGCATCCCTTTCTGTGTGCGCTTTGCCTTCTCTAACTTGGGGTCACCCTAACTTCCTGCCTCTCCTTTCCTTCCCCAGCTTTCAGAGACCAAGATCTTCACTGCCTCCAACGTCTCCTCTGTGCCTCTGCCTGCGGAAAATGTGACCATCACGGCTGGACAGAGGTGGTCCATTTGCGCCTGCCACAGTAGCTGGGTTTCAGTTTAGAAATGAGTTTCTTTTTGGTGGCGGGGCTGGGGGGAGAGAGCAGGGGAAGAAAGCAAACAACCATTGCCCTAGCCAGGATGTGGCGGACAGGCCTGTAGTCCTCCAGATGTTGCTGGACTCTCCAACTCACTTCAGCCCTGGCCGTACAGTGGTACCTTGGGTTAAGTACTTAATTCGTTCCAGAGGTCCGTTCTTAACCTGAAACTGCTCTTAACCTGAAGCACCACTTTAGCTAATGGGGCCTCTTGCTGCTGCCGCACTGCCGGAGCACGATTTCTGTTCTCATCCTGAAGCAAAGTTCTTAACCCGAGGTACTATTTCTGGGTTAGTGGAGTCTCTAACCTGAAGCGTATGTAACCCGAGGTACCACTGTATGACCAGAGGTCAGGCAGGGCTGTGTCAGGCCACCCTGGGAAGAATTCAGAGGCGTGCTATTACAATCCTTCCATCAACGGAAGCAGTTCTGCTTGCCAGATAGAACAATCTTACTGCTTCTCTCACCGCCCCATGTACTGTTCTGGGTTTTCTTGCTCCCGTCCCCTAAGCTGACTCCTACCAATGGTTGCTCTGGCTCCTACCAATGCAGTTCTTGAGTCCTCTCCATCTGGCCCTTGGGACTCTTCCACCCCCCCCCCCCCCGATTGCACAACATCCAGAGGCACATTCCTCACCAACAGTCCTCCTTTGCGCTCTTCTTGGGAGTTTTTTGTCTGGCTGGAATGTGTCCTTGAGCTCTGATAAAGCTTTTTTTGCTTCCCAGGATGGAGGATAGAAAGAGAGGGGGGCATGTGTAAAAACTAGGCTGCTGCACAGAGGGAAAATTCACACTCCTTGTTCTGTCCACATTTGCCTCTGTGCCCCCCCCCGTGGCTTTTTTTGCCTGAAAAAGCAAAAAAAAAACAAAAAAAAAACAAAAACAAAAACCCAAACCCAACACAAAACCCACAACTTTCTCCCTGAGGTGTAAGGTCTTTTGTGCCCTGGTTTCTGTGTGCGTTTGCTTCCCAAGACCATACTGTAGCATAAACTGAACACGAGCAATTTCACCGTGGATGCCAGATCAGAGACTAAAGTAGCCTCCGCCAATGGCCGGGTTAACACGGGCTGCTGGGAAATGTAGTCCAAAACATCTGGAGAGTGGCATGTTGGCACAGGCAGCATCAGATGCATTCAGCCACCTCAGCAGCCTGCTGGTGTGCCCAAGATCCTCTGCCAACCCTGCCTGATTCTACACTGCACAGTAATTCTGTGCAAAAGCAGATCAAAGAATTGTAGAGTTGGGAGGGACCCTGAGGGTCATCTAGTCCAACCCCCTTCAATGCAGGGATCTCAGCTAGATCATACGTGACAGGTGGCCATCCAACCTCTGCTAAAAACCTCCAAGGAAGGAGACTCCGCCATCTCCCGAGAGAGAGGGCCCATTCCGATCAGTTCTTACCGTCGGAAAGTTCTTCCCGATGTTTAGTTGGAATCTCCTGTCTTGCAACTTGAATCCATTGCTTCAGGTCATACCCTCCGGAGCAGGAGAAAACAAGGTTGCTCCACCCTGCATGTGACAGCCCTTGAGATTTTTAAAGAGATAGCTATCGTATCTCCTCCCAGTCTCCTCTTTTCCAGGCATACCTAGTTCCTTCAACTGTTCCTCATAAGGCTTGTTTTCCAGGCCCTTCGTCATCTCGATTGCCCTCCACTGCACACTTTCCGGCATGTCAGCATCCTTCTTAAACTGTGGTGCCCATAACTGAACACAGAACCCCAGGTGTGGTCTGACCAGGGCAGAATAGAGCGGTACTACTACCCTCCTGGATTTGCACACTATACAGTCATACCTCGTGTTATGTCTGCTTCACCTTACGTTCTTTCAGGTTACGTCCCGTGGCGACCCGGAAGTACCCGAAAGGGTTACTTCCGGGTTTCGCCACTTGCGTAGATGCGCAAAATGACATCACATGCATGCGCAGAAGCGGCGAGTCGCAATCTGCACATGCACAGACGCACTGCTGCGGGTTGTGTTCATTTCATGTTGCGAACGGGCCTCCGGAACGGATCCCATTCGCAAACAGAGGTACCACTGTACTTTTGTTGAGGCACCCCAGAATAGCATTGGCTTATTTTGCTGCTGTTAACTCATGCTCAGTTTGTGGTCTACTAAGATCCCTAGACCCTTTTCACATGTACTGCTGGAAACCCAGGTGTGTCCCCCATCTTAACATTTATGCAGCTGGTTCCTCCTGCCCCAAGTGCAGAACCTGACATTTGATCCTATTGAAATTCATTTTGTTAGCTTTAGCCCTGGCATGGGGCATCCCTTTTGGTGCAGGAACAGTGGTGGGCTGGCCAGGCCACTCACCCAACCCCTTGCTCACGGTGACGCTTCTGCCTCCTTCCTAGAATCGACCTTGCTGTGCTGCTAGGAAAGACCCCCTCTTCTCTGGAGAACGAGTCGCCCAACCTGGATTCCTCGCAGGCACCTGCCCTCAGCCAGCCGCTGGTGTTCAGCAATTCCAAGCAGGCTCCTATATCCCAGCCCAGTTCGGGGAACACCTTCCCGCACCACGGCATGGTAAGGAAAAGGACAAGCCTCTGAACCTTGCGGTCGTGTTGTATTTAGAAGAGTTCAGCCTCTTGGTCCCCATCTGGGGCTGCTGTGTTGTTTTGCCCAGCCAAAGCCGCCATGCGCCTGCTTCAGCCAGCCTTCCCTTCCTGCCGTTCCAGGTTGGCATGCTGGGGAAGGGGTTCAGCGACGTTGGCGAGGCCAAAAGCGGCGGCGGAGGCACCGCAGTCTCCGCCTCCGCTGCTGCCACCACCACCACCGGCTCGCAGTTCCTGGAGCAGTTCAAGACGGCCCAGGCGTTGGCTCAGCTGGCAGCTCAGCATCCTCAGCCATCCGGGGGCAGCAGCGCGGCCACGTCCTGGGACAGCGGCACCACGAGCCACTCCTCGTCTCTCGTGCAGTACGGTAAGGTGGAAGGGGGCAGCTGAAAGCTGGAGGGGTCTTGTGAATGGGGAGAGTGTTGGAATGCACAGTTCACTGTTACAGCCCTGGCAGGGCTACACCGAATGCCCCCAAATTCTGAATCTGCTTGAGGATCTTTGGTTGAGTTAATAACTGCTTCTCAGTACAGTGGTACCTTCATCATCATCAAACCTTTATTGTATTAGCATACAGCCATAGCAAAATAAGACAATATAAAAATGCTAGAGACACACAACCAAGCAAAGTTCAAGGCGATATTGCTGGCGTAATGACATTTAAATTATCCTAAGACAATAATGCAAAGATTTAGTTGCCAGCGCCAGAAATCTAATATGCGGATATATATAAAGCATAAAATGGCCCCAGAATAAGCTCGGCACGTTGGGTAAAAAGGAATATTATAAAAAGAATTAAAACAGGTCCAAGTCTAGGACACACTACCCTGTCTGCGTGGCCCTGAGTTTCAGAGCCTGCACTATGAAGATTGCCACCCCACATGAAATTTGGGGATTTGCGTCCACAAGAAGCGATTTCAAACCGCCTTCCTTGGGCGTAATGGTGGTCGGGATCAAGAGGAGGAGCTTAGATCTTATTGGCTCATAAATAGGGCAGTAGAAAAAGAAATGTATGAGGTCCTCTACTTCATTCATTGTGCATGGACATAGACGCTGAGTAATAGGGGTCTTAGAGTAAATCCCCTGAAGGAAGGCCGTGGGTATAGAATGGAAACGGGCCATAGTAAACACTCTTCTCAAATTGGGCTCCGTCAGTGGTACCTTTGTTCTCGAACAACTTAGTTGTTGAACAAATCAGGTCCCGAACACCGCAAATCCAGAAGTAAGTCTTCCAGTTTGTGGACATTTTTCAGAACGTCTGACGCGGCTTCCGCATGAGCGCATGAAGCTCCTGCAGCCAATCAGAAGCCACACCTTGGTTTTCGAACGGTTTTGGAAGTCGAACAGACTCCCGGAACGGATTACGTTCAAGGTACCACTGTATACCTACCTCCGTATCCGGCCACTCTAGCAGCCAGAATTGAATCTGTGAAGAACACTTACTTATTTTGCATTTATATCCCATCTTTCTTTCTTTTTTCTTTTATTTTTTAAAAAGCCAGGCAGCGCCCACGGGTCTTAAACCACTGGAAGGGATTAGGGGATCTAAGCAATGCTTTGGTTATATCCCATCTTTCTTTTACCTCCAAGGAGCTGCACGCTGTCCCCCCCTGCCCATTTAATCCCCGCAACAACTCTGTGAGGTTGGTGAGGCCGAGAGGCAGTGACTGGCCCAAGGTCCCAGCCAGCAAGTTTAATGGTTGAGCGGGGATTTGAACCCTTGTCCTTCCCAGGTCCTAGTCTGGCGCTCCTAACCACTAAGACACTCTGGCCCCGCACCTCTGGTGGTACGGTTTGTCAGAGCCTTTGAACTGAGCTTAGAGACCAGGGTGGAATTTAAAAGAAAAGATTAAAAAAATATTTTTTAAGAATATTTTTGCAGAAACTGATTTCAGCATTCTCCCAGACCAGAAAGCCATTCCATTTTTCATTTGGTGTTTGCACATCTAGGTCCCATTGCCCACGGCATTTTTGTGTACAATAGGTTGCCATATTCTAGTGTAAATTGAGGAAGCTCTACGACAAAACAATTGAAATGTCCCCTGCGCTAGCACTGGTTGGGCTTAGGATCCCATCTGCTGATGATTATCCTAAAGAATCACCTCTTAGCCTTTCTGTTGACTGCGGCCCATATGGAGATAGCCAAGTGTTGGAAAACCAGTGTTGGGTTGAACATTGATTCTTGGTTTGACAGAGTCAGCATTGGCTGAGAAACTAACATGCCAGGTGAGAGCGACAAAGGGCAAACACAATCCACATTCCTTTTATAACAGATGGCAAATGTTTATTGAATACATAAATTGTTCAGACTGTGGCAGGAATCTACCTAGCACTCATGGGGGAAATGCAGTGTGATCTCTTAGACTTATCAAATGAAACGTTATACCTGGCATGAAAAAAATTGTAATTTCGTCAGGACAAATTATTTGTTGTTTACTGTTGTAACAATTGTTTTCTCAAAATTTAGCTTCTGTACCTTGAAAATAAAAACATTATTGAAAATTGAGTATTTGCACGCTTCCCTACAAACCTAGGATTGCTGCCAACTAAAATCATACGCAGAAGAGACCAATATCTCCATTATTATGCAGTGGGTCTGCTTTGAATAGGATTAGTGTAGCAAACAGCCCATAGACATTTCTTCATTTAGCAACAGATTCTGTAACATTATTTCGGGTATCTGTACAATTACGTAATAATTCAGAATTTCTAATGGGTGTATGTAAACATTAAAAAGAAAAACCATACCAAGTATAAGATCAGTTAAAATTCACCATAAAAACTACCTCGAAATGCCTGCTAAAGTATGCTATGAAATTAGTGTTTTTTTTTAAAAGCCATTTTTTTGAATAAAAACAAGTATTCCTGGTAAAAGTAATACCCTAAATCAACATGGGTTTAGTGGTCAGATTTGTACTACTTGACGGAGAGCTTTATTTTCTCACTGGTTTTTAAATCCTGATTTAAATCTGCACATTCCTCCTGCCTTAGTGTGAGCTGCATACCAGTAGACCCTTTCTGGCTCCCTCATAGCTATAAAGGGGGGACAGCGTATGCTATAGCAAGTCTTGGCATCATCAGCAAATTCAGTCCTGCATCTGTGGTAGCTGACTGACTGCCTGTGGTGATCAAACAAGCAAGGTTTTTATTCCAAATCCTGCTGTGTCTAAAACCAGGGTTGGGGAAACTTTTCAGCCTGGGGGCTGCATGTTAATAATAGGTGCAGCCAGAGGTTGGTGTGGGTGGGGCAAAGGTCATAGGTTAATACACAGGTGCTTTGTAAGGAGGAGGAACTAGGAGTTGCCTGTCCTGGGCTTGACGACCCTCCTTCCGTCTCCGGCACGCAGATTTGAAGAACCCGTCGGAATCCGCTGTGCACAGCCCGTTTGCCAAGCGCCAGGCCTTCCCGCCCACCTCCGCCATGATGGAAGTGTTCCTGCAGGACAAGCAGCCTGTGGTGACAGCGTCCGTCACGGCCCCGCCGCCTCCGTCGTCCCCCCTGGCCAGCAAAACCAACCCCGTCTCCCAGATGTCTCCGGGCTCCTCGGACAACCAGTCCTCCAGCCCCCAGCCAGCCCAGCAGAAGATGAAGCAGCAGAAGAAGAAAGCGTCCTTGACATCAAAGGTACACAGGGATTTCCCATCCTGCACGGCGCGGGGCTTAGGCTTGAGGCAGCCCCCCAAAGGGCCCAATGAACTTGGCAGGTGAGCGGGAAGGGGCCCGTAGCTCAGGAGTGGAGCGTCAGAGGCTAGTCTAATGAGCTGGGTGGACCCAGTGGTCTGAATCTGTAGATGGCCTCATCCCAGTGTACCTGAAGGAGTGTCTCCACCCCATATCATTCTGCCCAGACACAGGTCCAGCGCCGAGGGCCTTTTGCTGGTTGCCTCCCTGCGAGAAGGAACCAGGCAGAGTACTAGGAACCAGGCAGAGGGCCTTCTCAGTAGTGTCCCCCCCCCCCCATGGAACGTCCTCCCATCAGATGTCAAGGAGATAAGCAACTATCTTAGAAGACATCTGAAGGCAGCCCTGTTTCGTTTTTAATGTTTGATGTTTCATTGTGTTTTTAATATTCTGTTGGGAGCCGCCCAGAGTGGCTGGGGAAACCCAGCCAGATGGGTTGGGTATAAATAAATGATAATTATGATGATGATGACTCAAAGATATTGTACTGGGCAAGGGTGGAATCTCAGTTGTAGAGCAGCTGCTTTGGGTGCACAAGGTCTCTGATTCAACCCCCAGCATCTGCATGAGACTCTAAAGTTTCTTAATCTTCCTACATTGCAGGGGGTTGGGGTCCCTTCTAGCTCCTTGATTCTGTTGTTCAAGACCTCGCGTCTGACGGGGGTGGGGGAAATGCACCATCTGCCATCTTAGAAAGGAATGAGAAAAATGGGCAGTGGTGAAAATCATTAGATTATTTGTTATTTTATTGATTAAATTTGTATATCACCCTATCCCCGTATATCTCACAGCGGCTCAATATGATTAGATTAGGAGGATGCAATTGAATCAAAACCCTAATATATCCATGGGAAAACGGGGGGGGGGGGTGTTTCTTGATATACTGTACTACTAAGTAGAACGCTGATAATACAGCCGTTCGTTGCTTTTAGTTCTTTGTACACCCTGTTACTTTTAAAACTAGTTTTTTGTTGTTGCAGCTTGGAAGCGTGGCACACTTTTAGCAATTAAATGATGATGGTGGTAATTTTAAAAATGCAACAACCCTGAGCCTCTAAAGGCGACGTTGAAACCCAGGCACACCCTCTGCCACAGAAGGAAGTGGAAAGCCTTGGCAGCCTCCGCTCTTCAGGGTTTGCCAGTTTGAGAGCGGGAACGCCACTTTCAGGTTGCATGTCGGCAGCTCATCAGACCACCTCTCCTTCCTCAGATTCCCGCTCTGGCAGTGGAGATGCCCGGCTCTGCGGATATCTCGGGGCTCAACTTGCAGTTCGGGGCGTTGCAGTTCGGTTCGGAGCCTGTCCTCTCGGAGTACGAGCCTGCCCCCGCGACAAGCGCCTCCGTCAGCCAGCCTCCAAGCAGCCTGTACACGAGTACTGCAAGGTGAGGCGAGCCTGTTGACCTTGTATTTGGGGGAAGGGTCTTAGCTTAAGTGGGAGACAGCTTGGCAAGCAGAAGGTCCCAGGCACAACCCTCAGTGGCGTCTCTAGGTTGGGCTGCAAAAAGACCCCTTTAGTGGGGTAAGAGAGATGAAAATAGTGCTCGTAAATTTCACATTCGGCAACCAATGAGCCCCTTTGGTTTCAGATAGTACATGGGTGAAAGGTAAAGGTAAAGTCCAGTCGCGGACAACTTGGGGGTTGCACGCTCATCTTGCTCTGTAGGCCAGTGGAGCTGGTGTTTGTCTGTGGACAGCTTCCGGGTCATGTGGCCAGCATGACTAAGCCATTTCTGGCGAACCAGAGCAGCGCACGGAAACTCTGTTTACCTTCCTGCCGGAGTGGTACCTATTTATCTACTTGCACTTTGACGTGCTTTTGAACTGCTTAGGTGGGCAGGAGCAGGGCCAAGCAACGGGAGCTCACCCCATTGCGGGGATTCGAACCGCCAACCTTCTGATCGGCAAGCCCTAGGCTCAGTAGTTTAGACCACAGCGCCACCCGCGTCCCTAATACATGGGTAGATAAATCTAAAAAACCCAGGACACAAATTTTCATGGCCCTCTAGCATCTATGGTGGCTCTTTTTCCAGGAGCGATGTGTTTAGTGTTAACTCTGGAAGTGTGGACTCGATTCTGACCAAAGTAAGCCTCCTTGTGTATGTTTTGCTCTGGTACAGGGGTCAGCAACCTTTTTCGACAGGTTTTTCCACTGTCCCTCAGACCTTGTGGGCGGCCAGACTATATTTTGAAAGGGGGGAAATCCCCCCACCGACTCCCCCCCTCCCTTCTCCACAGCACCAGACAAGCCCCAGTGGCTACTTACCTGTGCCTTGCAAGCGGCAGGACCGGAGGGACGATGAGCAGCGCGAAAGGGCTGGCTCAGGAGGGGCTGCTTAAAATGGCACTCAGCCAACAGCTCAACAAAGCCCAGCCCTCTTCCTCCTCTAGGCAGGGCGGGGAGAAGCCAGGAGGAGGGAGGGAGGAGTCGCCGTGGCGGTTGCGTGTGGGAGGGGAATGGCGCAGCCTGAATGATCAGAATCCCCACACCGATCCATGCGGCGACTCCCAGACCGTCCGCAGGCTGGATCAAGAAGGTAATAGGGCTGGATCCGGGCCCTGGGTCTTTGTTTGCCGACCCATGCTCTAGGAGGCTTAGTTGGTGGAAGCCGCCTCTTGCAAGCCACTGGCAGGAGCCCATTGGCAGTTTGCGTGCTGAAATCTCCTGACCCTTCTTCACCTGCAGCGAGTCTCTGTCCACGATTTCGTCCAATAAGAGCCAGGAGCCGGGTTACCAGAGCGGCACCATGCCTACAGCAACATATACCTCCCAGAACAGCGCTCAGGGACCACTGTACGAGCAGAGATCCACTCAGACCCGGCGGTACCCAAACTCCATTTCCTCCTCGCCCCAAAAAGACTTGACCCAGGCCAAGGTAAGCTTTGTCCCCGAGTGCTCTGTTAAGATGGGGCCTTATTAACAACACAACCGCGATGATGATCAGCATGGCAGCCTGTGGAAAACTCTGTCACCAGAGGTGGTCTCTTTTGGATTAGGATAAAACCTTCACAGAACATGAAAATCTCCCATTTTCTGTCTTCTCAGAGGCATCTGGCTGATGGCAAGAGGATGCTGGACTGGAAGGGGTTAGATCCATCAGGGCTCTTCTTCAGGGGAAGAAGACGTTGCTGGGGCTACAACTCCCATCAGGATTGACAGTCAAGGATGATGGGAGTTGTAGTCCAAGCAACATCTGGATGGCTGCAGCTTCCCCACCCCTGGCCTAGAAAGAATATGGGGAATAAGTGGATGCCTTTGGGTCTCACATTCAAAGCATCAAGTAATTCATAGCTTGACCGCTGTCTATGATGAGCATCGCTACTAGAAACATTGAACGGATCCGAGTCTTTTAAAATAGGGAGGTGTTTGAGAGCAGGGTACTTGGCTGGGGTTGGGGCGATGCTTGATCTGTGCACCTAACGTGTGTTTCTGTATCAACGGCAGCTGACTTCTCTTTCCCTCTCTCTTTCTCTTCTCAGAACGGCTTCAGCTCGGTGCCGCCCACGCAGCTGCAGACCACGCAGACAGCCGAAGGTCAGTGCCTCCCCAGCATGCCTGCGGTTGGGGGGGGGGGAGAGAGAGAAATGAGCTGAGCTCGCAAAGAATTTGTGCAGCAAGCAGTGTTGGCCATCCTGCGGCACACTCTGCTTCCGCTTGCAGGCGCCCCCTAGCAGACATCTGGTTGGCGCCTTTGAGAACAGGGCGCTGGGCTGGACTTGACGTGTATTGTATCTTGAAAAAAGCACGCCAAGAACGCTGGCCAATATAAGTTTCAGTAGTGGGAGTAGTCCCTGCTCGCAAATCAACACTCAATTGTAACAAAAACTAATCCATTCCCAAGTATGTATTCTGATAAGGATTACAAACTCAAACTCATAAGGATATGTATAACACAATAATTCGTTACAGAATTAGAGATCAGAGTTTATAAGTAGAGATACGTTCATGTTAGTTCATAGTCAGATTCGACCTGAAGGTCTTAGTTTCAATCACTGAGCAGAAGTCAGTTATGGATCAGAAACCAGGAGAGGGCCCTGTTTCGATGTATTCACCTTCATCAGCTGGAAGTATCAAGCATTACATAAAAACCCATTAAAATTCTAAATTGTCATAAATTAGAAAACAGTCATTGTGTATTGTATCTTGGTTTTTTGCCCTTTTAATGTTGCTTTCTATGCTGCTTCAAATTTTGCAAGGGGAAGTGCGGGAAGAAGTCTTGCTTGGGCGATCTGCCCCTTAACTCTGCGTTCCTCTCCTTATTTCAAACCTGCCCCCTATCTAGGTTCTGCAGGCCCCGCTGTGAAATCGGACTCCCCCTCTGCCCCCAGCATCACGACCCCTCTCAACGACACTGTGTCCGCCGCATCCTTGCTCACCACGGCCACCCAGCACTCTTCGGTGCTCAGTAGCCTGAACCACACGGAGGAGCTCCCCAGCACGGCCACCACGCAACACAGCAGGTAGCAGCAGGGGGGCCTCAAAACTGACCCCAATCCTGCCCCCCAATGGTGTGCTTTCCTTTGAAGTTGAGTCACCTGGTGCCATGGCAGATGTCGGGGTAGGGGGTGAGGAGATGAATGTCTTCTGTTCCCCACCCCTGGAATTTGATAGACCTTGGGCCCAGCTTTCTCAAGCTGTCATGAGGGCTAGCAACCTCCTTTTGCAGTAAAGTTGAGGATCTGTATTTTGCGCCTAAGAAAACAACCACTGCATTGCCTGTCGTGTGTTCAGTTTTATTCCATTTTTCTGTCGATTTGATTTAAAAACAAGCTGTTTTTAAAACAGCTACGGAAATGAAGTAAACTGCCCCCAGATCTTTGGATGAAGGGCAGCATATAAATGTAATAAATTTATTTTTTTTTAAAAAAGGAGGGGGGAACCAATGGAATTGCGCCAAAGCCTCTGTAAAGGTCAAGTTAAATGGAAAAGGCCAGGCACAGGGCATTGCCAGCCATTTGGCTGTGGGTTGACCAGCGTTCCCTTCCCTCTCTCCCCACAGCACGTTACCCACCCCTCAGAACAGCCTCTCCTCGTCAACCTCTGCTGGCCGCACGTCAACTTCAACTCTCTTGGTGAGTAGAGGGAATGAGAGGGGAGAGTCAGGTTTTGGTGCCGGAGGTGCCTATTAGCGGGCTTGGAGTGCCAGTTCGTGTCTGTCTTCCCAAGACCCAACAGCAATCTGTTTTCCAGGTACCCTTGTCTGGTTCACACGCATGGTATTGCTTCTGCTTTGGCTGCTCCCTCTTTAAGGGCAAGAGCGCATTTATGCACATAGGAGAGCTCCGTTGGTTGAAATTAACGTGAGGTTATACTAGAACAGTGTTTCCCAACCTTTTTTGGGCAAAGGCACACTTGTTTCATGAAAAAAATCTCGAGGCACACCACCATTACAGCCCCGTGACATCAGCGCGCAGCGTCACGCCGGGAGGGACATGAATTGCTAGCAAATTACATAATCACCTCCTTGAGGGCTGGCTCATCTTCTCCGAAGGCAGAACCCCATTAATTAACAGCACAGACTCACACCATAGCCAAGAGGAGGGGGGAAAACCTCAGTCATGCACAGTCATGCACATGTGGGGGCTAAATGAGGACGAAGACCGGGCAGAGAGCAGGGTTCAAATCACCCCACCTGGCCAGGACAATCCCTGGGTGCTCCCTTGGGCCACTCGCCTGATCCACCTCGCAGGGCTGTTGTTGCGAGGATAACACGGGGAGAACCACGCGCGCCCCCGGGAGCTCCTTGGAAGAGAAAGCGGGCGATGAATGCAATGCACGAAATATATGAGAGGCGACCAGGTTTTGCAGGTGAGGGGCCCCCGCCAGCCTCCGCTTCCAACACCTGGCGCAACGACGCCGAAGTTTCCCCCTGGGCTCGGCTCGGGGAGCAGCGCTGCTCCCCCCCGGCTCCCCTTCGCCCTCCCGGCTCTCTCTGCCGCCCACTGGGGACCCCCCTCACCTGCCAACTCCGGAGCGCCGGTGGAAGTTGCATGCATGCATGCAGGGCGCCGCGTTGCCATTGCATTGCACTGCACTCCATGCAACGCCTGCACGCAGGCATTGCCTTGCACGCCCGCCAAGGGGTCTCCCCGCGGTCCGATGCGTCCCCTCCGGCGCGGATGCAGCATTGCAAAAATTAAAAAAACCCGACGCAGCCCTACCTGGGGGGCAGCCGCCGCCGCTCCGCCTCCGCGGGGATCCCCGGGCTCCATCCTGCCCCCCGATCTCCGCGGGGGCGCAGGCAGGCTGCGCGGGGTCTGCGCGGAAGAGCCGCTGTGCTCATTCCATGGCCGGGAGAAGAGCGCTTCAAACAAAACGCCCGGCCCGCCAGGCCACGCTGGGAAACATAGTTCGTGCACCCCGCGCGGGCGCGGAGCCCAAGGGCGAGGAGACTATGGATCCCGGCAGCCCCCGTGCCGGGGACAGAGGGGGAGAGGCCGGGTGCAGGGATGGAGGGACGGGTGGGCGAGCGAGTGAGTGAGTGGCAGCCGCCAAGCCTTGGCTGAGAGCCAGGAAGGGCCTCCCCGGAGGAGGAGGGGGGAGGCGCAGAGCGGGAGGGAGGGAGGGAACCCCAGGGGTCATCTAGTGACGGCGCCCCAATCGAAAATTTGACTTTTAAAAAAAAATCTTTCAAATTTTTTAATTTTCCCCGCGGCACACCAGGCAACATCTCGCGGCACACTAGTGTGCCGCGGAACAGTGGTTGGGAAACACTAGAATCCCTCTCTGATTTCCAAGAGGAAGTTGTTGTGCCTCCCATCGACAGAGGCATCATGTCTCTGAATACCAGTTCCTGGGAACCGTGTGTGAGCGGAGTGGGCCTCCCATCGGCGCAATTGCTTGGCCACTTGGCCACTCTGAGAACAGGATGCTGGACTAGATGGGTCTAGGCCTGATCCTGCCGGACTCTTCTTATTTTGTTGTTGGTTATATTATGTGCCAGTGTAGATTACAACAGAACAATACCCTTTAAGGCAAAGGAAAACCAACCAACCATACACAGAAGTCATCAGGTAACTTGACAGTTTCTAAGTGGGTCACAAAATGTGATTCTGAGCTAGGGTAAAAAGGTGTGGCTTCAGCATATGACTGAGGCTAAATAATGATGCTAGATAAACCTCAGGAAAGTAATAATAATAATAATTTTTTATTTATACCCCGCCCTCCCCAGCCAAGGCCGGGCTCAGGGTGGCTAACAAGCAATAATGAAAACAAGTTGAATGAATACAACTTAAAAACAAAAATAAAATACAACATTAAAATATTGAAACATTAAAATATTAAAAGGTAGCCTCATCGCAGGAGGAGAAAGGAAAAGAAAAAAGAAAGAGGGGGAGGAAATCAAATTGATTCTAAGCCAAAGGCCAGGCGGAACAACTCTGTCAGATCCCGCAGGGCCCTGGTCTCATGAGGCAGCGCGTTCCACCAGGCCGGAGCCAGTGTTGAAAAGGCCCTGGCTCTGGTTGAGGCTAATCTGACTTCCTTAGGGCCTGGGACCACTAGGGTGTTGCTGTTTATGGACTGAGGCTCTCCGTGGGGCATACCGGGAGAGGCGGTCCCGTAGGTACGAGGGTCCTAGGCCGTAGGCCAGGAAGTTGTCATGTGGCAGACAGAGCTGCTTGGGGAAGATTAGTGGTTTATTCCCCAATTGCTCTTTGGCCCCCAGAAATATATGTAGTGGAACTTAAAACCAGGGATGGGGAACCTGTGACCCTCCAGATACTGGTGAGTTTCAGATCCCGTCATCCCTGACTTGGCTATGCCAGGAGCAGGAACAGCTGAAGATGCAAGGTTGTCTGCTGGTGTTTGTAGATCTGTACGGTTGTAAATCTCTTTGTCTCTGTTGTGTTTGGCTTCCCATCTAAGTTTGAGGCCTGCAAAGTGCATGCCCCCCAACATCCTGCCTAGCTTGCCCCGTAGCTATCCAGGAGGGCGCTGAGCGTGCGAAAGCAAACCCCTGAGCCGCAACCAGATGCATCCAGCCTCGAACCCGTGGCTGGCTGAACTGCAGTGCTCTGACATGCACCTTGCTGCTGCGCCATGCGACTTTTCAGCACGGACGCATCAGTCCCCGTCTTGCAGATCCTGACTTCCTTCCCCTGCTTCCCCTCCTGGTTTTTTTGCAGCACACCAGTGTGGAGAGCGACGCCGGGCTCCATTCTTCCGCAAGCACTTTCTCCACCTCCTCCAGCACCGTCTCGGCTGCGCCTCCCGTGGTCAGCGCCTCCTCGAGCCTGAGTAGCGTCAGCAGCCTGGGCCTGAGCCTCAGCGGCAACTCCACGGTGACGGCCACGACCCGCAGCTCTGTTGCCACGACGTCAGGTGCTTCCTCAAGGCTCTAGGCCTGGCCGGCGGCTAAAATGCACGTGTGTGCATGAGAAAGCAGAGAGCTGGGGTGCTCCTTTTTTAAACATTGCTTTACATTCTGTTCCTGCGGCTGTTGATTCATATATACATTTCTGCTCTTCCCTCTTTGGACAGTGTCTCTGTAAGGCAAGGCAAACGCAATCTCTTTAGCAGCTAGCCAAATGGTGAGCTTTGAGCTCCCTTAAGCCTCTCTTGTCTGCTTTGAGCAGAGAGAGAGAGAGTGTGTGTGTGTTTGCCGGAGCTGACATGACCGTCATTCATATAATATTACTATTATTTATAAAACGAGTACACCGCCCTTAATCCAAAGAGCCCAATGCTGTTTACAGCAGAAAAGTATAGAATGAGAATACAGTTGTACCTCGGTTCTCAAACTGAATCCGTTCCGGAAGTCCGTTTGAATTCCAAAAATGTTCGAAAACCAAGGTGTGACTTCTGATTGGCTGCAGGAGCTTCCTGCACTCAATCGGAAGCCGCGGCAGATGTTTGGCTTCCAAAAAATTTTCGCAGACCAGAACAGTCACTTCCAGGTTTGTGGCGTTCAGGAGCCAAAACGTTTGAATCACAAGGCATTCGAAAACCAAGGTACAGCTGTACATAATAAAACGATAACAAATCACACACACTTTTTGAAAAGCTGTAGAATAATAATCAGCCTGGTTGAAGAGAAATGTTTTCACCTGGCGCCAAAAGATACGTAACCAAGGTGTTTAGGTGAGCCTCCCTGGGGAGAGGGGACGTGGGTGGTGCTGTGGGTTAAACCACAGAGCCTAGGACTTGCTGATCAAAAGGTCGGTGGTTCGAATCCCTGCGACGGGGTGAGCTTCCGTTGCTCGGTCCCTGCTCCTGCCAACCTAGCAGTTCGAAAGCACGCAGTGCAAGTAGATAAATAGGTACCACTCAGGCAGGAAGGTAAATGGCGTTTCCGTGCGCTGCTCTGGTTTGCCAGAAGCAGCTTAGTCATGCTGGCCACCTGACCCGGAAGCTGTACGCTGGCTCCCTCGGCCAATAAAGCGAGATGAGCGCCGCAACCCCAGAGTTGGCCACGACTGAACCTAATGGTCAGGGGTCCCTTTACCTTTACTCAGGGGAGAACATTCCACAAATGGGGAGCCACAGCAGAAAAGGCCCGTTCTCATATTTCCACCCTCTGGACCTCTCATAGAGGAGGTACACATATAAAGGGGGGATTTTAACAATGGAAAGTGCCAGCAGAGCTGTGCTTATATGGTTGTTGGTTCTCGCATTTCCTGCCCCCTTATAAGAGTCCAGATGTTGCTGCACTACAGTTCCTATGAGCCGTTGACCATTGGCCTCCTATGTGGGGCTGGTGGGTGTTGTAGTCCAACAACCTCGGCGGGAGGGGTGTCACAGTTTTGCCCCAGCCCTGTAATAAAGCAAGAAGTGGGGAGAACACTGTGAGCACTCTCTGTGCCACACGTTCTGAAGCATGGGTGCGCCTTCATTGCGTTCTCCCTCCAATCCCTCCTTTTCAGCTATGTCTAGTCCCTGTGACTAGTGACTAGTTTAGTTTAGAGCAGGACTGGATAAGGTTGCTGCTGTACTTGCAGGTCCCATCACCCCTGGGCATCGGTCACAATGACTGTGGCTGAGGGGAGCTGGGTCCAGCAATGCTTGGAGGTGCCCCTGGCATAGACTGTAGGATCACAGAGTTGGTATAGACCTCCAAAGTCATGTAGTCCTTTCCTCTACTATTGAAGGAAGTCCAATGCTAACAATACTGAGCTGAATATACCAAAAGCCTCAGTCCAGTATATCTGAAGGAGCGTCTCCACCCCCATCGTTCTGCCCGGACACTTGAGGTCCAGCGCCGAGGGCCTTCTGGTGGTTCCCTCACTGCGAGAAGCCAAATTACAGGGAACCAGGCAAAGGGCCTTCTCGGTAGTGGCACCCGTCCTGTGGAACGCCCTCCCACCAGATGTCAAAGAGAAAAACAACTACCAGACTTTTAGAAGACATCTGAAGGCAGCCCTGTTTAGGGAAGCTTTTAATGTTTGATGCATTACTGTATTCTAATATTTGGTTGATGCCGCCCAGAGTGGCTAGGGAAGCCCAGCCAGATGGGCGGGGTATAAATAAATTTTTTATTATTCTTATTCTTATTCTTATTCTTATTCTTATTTTATTATATAACTGGCCGAAGTCAGCTTCCTATACCCCTAAGCCAGGGATGGGGAACTTTCTGCCCTCCAGGTATTTCCAAACCACAACTCCCATCATCCCATACTGTTGGTTGGGGTTGATGGGAGCTGGAGTCCAGCAACATCTGGAGGGCCGCAGGGTCCCCATCCCTGCTTTGCACCTCTGCAAGTGCACTTACTTGGTCCCTGATTGGTTGGGACATGTGTCTAAGACAGGCGTGGAATACTTGTGGCCAGATGTTACTGCACTACATCTCCCATTATCCATACCGGCTGAGGTTGATGGGAGCTGGAGTCCAATAACATCTAGGGACAGCAGGCTTTGGACTTGCCATCTTCCGCACACAGAAGCTTGTTTCTTTCCACTCAGCTATGAGCTTGATCCTTACTCTTCCGTATCTAACATTGCCAGTCACACACTTTTTAAATTTTGGTTTGTGCATGCTCGCTCTCTCATAATTGTAAGTCTCACTGCTTCTCGTGGTAGAGGAGGGGGCAGTGGTCCTGGGATGTCTGTAGTTAACTCTGCTTTCTCCCCATAGGGAAGGCTCCACCCAACCTGCCTCCAGGTGTGCCGCCATTGCTGCCGAACCCGTACATCATGGCTCCAGGGCTGCTGCACGCCTACCCGGTGAGTAGGGGCCGTTTTACAGTTCCATGCCAGTAGATCTTGCCTGGCTCTTGACCATAGCATGGCAGGAGGGACAGAGCATGGGAAATCAACCTGGAGTCGGTACCAGATGCAGTCAAAGCAGCCTCCAGCCTGCTTGTGTTGCAACATCTGACTCCGACAAAAAAACAACAACCCAAGACCTTTGAAATAATCCTGGTTTATGGGAAGCGAATCCAAACAAACCAATACAATACAAAAATGAACGTCCCTTGTGAGAGACACGGGCCTCTCCCTAACCTGCTGCTTCTCTTGCAGCCGCAGGTTTATGGCTACGACGACCTACAGATGCTTCAGACGAGATTCCCCTTGGTGAGTTAAATTCAGCCCTCCCTCTGCCCTCCTAAAATAACATCATCATTGCTACTTAGAAAACATTCCGCCTCCTGCTGCTCTGCATTGTGTAGCAGGGCTCCTTTGTTCTTCTCTTGCAATGTTTGTAACACTTTCATAACGGAGCAGACTGGAATAATCTTAAATGCAAAACCTGAAATAAACTGAAAATAAATTTTCTTTGACAATGACATTTGTATGCCACCCCGTAATATCCGCTAAACGCTATGTGACACCTGGGAGTGGTACTTTGCCAGTAACTAATAAACAAGCCCAGTTTTTGAACAAAGGTACTGCTTTTGGTCTTCTCCTTCTTCTCCATCCCCTTCAGATATAGCTCTTGTTTTTCACAAAGACACCAACCTTTTTACTTGGGGCAGATCCCCGCTGTGCCCATTTAAAGCACAAGGCTCCCCCCAAGGAATCCTGGGGGCTGTAATTTCAGCCTCCAGCATCCTTAGCAGACGACATTTCTTAGGATTCTTTGGGGGAAGTCATGTGTTTCAAATGTGTGCTGGGGTTGCTTTCTGGTCCCTGGAGGCCAGTTCCCTCCTCCTCCTCCTCCTCCCCAGTTGAGATGAACATCCTTAGCTTCTCCTCCTGCCTCTCTTCCAGGACTACTACAGCATCCCGTTCCCCACACAGACCACCCCGCTTACTGGAAGAGACGCCAGCTTGAGCAGCAATCCTTACTCTGGTAGGAGACGGTTGGGGAAGGGAGTTGGATTTGAGCCACCTGGGAAGGGCAGTTCAGTTGTTGTCCTAATCAGACTAATTCTGTAGGTTTCTGTTCAACTAACTTACTTATTTCCAGTATTCATATCCTATCCATCAGTCAAAGAGGCTCTCCAAGGGACAATGCCGTTCCTTTCCTGAGGCTTGCAATCTAAAAGACAAGACACATGAAGGGAAAGGGAATGGGGAAGGGAGCGACGCGAACTGCAAAGCATGACGACATCTTACATTCTTCTTTATATAGGAAGATACCTGCTAGAATGCTAACTTGCTGGCACCAAGCTAGGTCCTTTGGGTGGGTTTTTGTTTTGTGTGGGAGTGGATTGCCACTTACCATATTTTTCTGTGTATAAGACAACCCCTATTTTTTTGAACCCAAAATTAGGAAATCAATATTTTAGGGTTGCCATAACTTTAGAAGTGAAAATCCGAACAATCAGCAGCTGTGAAAAGTTGTTCAGCCTTTTGGGGGGCAGTGGCCCTCAAAGCCATTGAGCTTTGTTGGGGGCAAACCAAGACCCCCAATCACCCTGCTGAACACCACGCTCTGGCCCACCCAAGCCAAACACCCAGACATTTGAAGGACCCCTGTGCATTCACTATCTGTGTAGAAGACGACCCCCAATTTTGGAATAAAGGTTTTTTTTTGTAGTATAAAAACATCTTTTTTGTTGAAAAATACAGGGTATTATTCTAAGTATTTACAAACATCATTTGCACAGAAAATGGAGCAAGGTGGTGGACAACACACAGAGGCAGCTGTATCCTATCAGTAATGTGCCGTAATCTCCCTACGTTCCTGCAGAAGGGTGGTGGCAAACTAGATACACACTTTTGCCATTGGGACCCTACGCTGAGACCATATAACACCAGTCTTGAAAGAGCTACACTGGCTCCCAGTACGTTTCCGAGCACAATTCAAAGTGTTGGTGCTGACCTTGAAAGCCCTAAACGGCCTTGGTCCAGTATATCTGAAGGAGCGTCTCCACCCCCATCGTTCAGCCTGGACACTGAGGTCCAGCGCCGAGGGCCTTCTGGCGGTTCCCCCGCTGCGAGAAGCCAAGTTATAGGGAACCAGGCAGAGGGCCTTCTTGGTAGTGGCGCCCTCCCTGTGGAACGCCCTCCCACCAGATGTCAAGGAGGAAAACAACTACCAGACTTTTAGAAGACATCTGAAGGCAGCCCTGTTTAGGGAAGCTTTTAATGTTTGATGCATTACTGTATTTTAATATTTTGTTGGAAGCTGCCCAGAGTGGCTGGGGAAGCCCAGCCAGATGGGCAGGGTATAAATAATAAATTATTGTTGTTATTATTATTTATTCTCACTCTGCCCTCCCCCCGCCCAGGTGACCTTACGAAGTTTGGCCGCGGTGACGCCTCTTCCCCCGCGCCGGCCACCACCCTGGCCCAGCCTCAGCAGAACCAGACCCAGACGCACCACACCACCCAGCAGACCTTCCTGAACCCGGCCCTGCCTCCCGGCTACAGCTACACCAGCCTGCCCTACTACACCGGAGTCCCGGGGCTGCCCAGCACCTTCCAGTACGGGCCAGCTGTGTTCCCCGTGAGTGCCGGCCTGCTGTGGAGCTGTGGGGCTGGGGTGGAGCCAGACCCGGCTGCTTCCTCCCACCCTGCTCACTCCCCAGCCCTTTGCTTTCCCCAGGTGGCTCCCACTTCTTCCAAGCAGCACAGCGTCAACGTCAGCATGAACGCCTCGGCCACCCCCTTCCAGCAGCCCAGCGGCTACGGCTCCCATGGATACAGCACCGGTGAGTAGGTGGGGCGGCCACAAGAGTTGAAGCAGCCTTGAGGGAGGGCGTGAGATCGTCTGCAAGGGGCATCGTTCGCCGCGGTTCCCTGCCTTGGCGAGGCTCACTGGGCGGTGGGCAAGGGGCCAAACCTTTGGTGCCTTCAGCCCAGTCCTGCAGAACCCCCTGCCACTAGAAATTCTGCAAGCAGGCCCTTCCATTGCAACCTTTTAAATGCCTGCTGGAAACTTGGGTTCCGCCAGGCTTAGTATGCAAGCCAACATCTTTCAGCAAGAGTTACCGTGATTTCTGGCTTTTAACTTTCACATGTGGTTTTGGGGTACAGTTGTAAGCGGTATACAGTGGTACCTCGGGTTAAGAACTTAATTCGTTCCGGAGGTCTGTTCTTAACCTGAAACTGTTCTTAACCTGAAGCACCACTTTAGCTAATAGGGCCTCCTGCTGCCGCCGCACGATTTCTGTTCTCGTCCTGAAGCAAAGTTCTTAACCCAAGGTACTATTTCTGGGTTAGCAGAGTCTGTAACCTGAAGCGTATGTAACCTGAAGCGTATGTAACCCGAGGTACCACTGTATAGGTATTTTTTTAAATATAACTGAGCGGTTCATTTTTAAAAATAGAGCCAAAAGCCAACATGGTTACTTCCAGGTGTTGCAGGACACCAGCTGGTGATGCCAAGTGGGTATGGATCATAGGATTATAGAGCTGGGTGGGACCAGGGTCATCAGCAATGCGGGAATCTCAACTAAAGCGACCATGACAGGTGGCCATCCAACCTCTGCTTAAAAACCTCCAAGGAAGGAGAACCCACCACCTTCTGAGGAAGACCATTCCGCTGTCAAACAGCTCTCACTGTCAGAAAGTTCTTCCTGCTGTTTATCCGGAATCTCCTTTCTTTGTAACTTGAAGCCATTGGTTCGAGTCCTGCTCTCCAGAGCAGGAGAAACCAAGCTTGCTCCATCTTCCATGGGACAGCCCAGAAGATATTTGAAGATGGCTATCACAGCTTCTCTTTTCCAGGCTAAACATACCCAGCTCCTTCAACCATTCCTCACAAGGCTTGGTTTCCAGACCCTTGATCATCATGGTCACCCTCCTCTGCCCACATTGCAGCTTGCCAACATCTTTATTAAATTCTGTTGCCCGGAGCTGGACTCCAGGTGTGGCCTGAATAGAGTTGGACTATTACTTCTCCTGATCCAGGACACTAGATGTCTGTTGATGCAGCCTAGAATAGCACCAGCCTTTTTTGCTCCTGAGAGTTGCCTTCTGGAGGACCAAAATCATCTGGGGCTGGATAGACCCCGTGGTCTGACTTAAGGCAGCTTTGCATGCTCATAATATTAGGGTCTGTTATAATATATGAAGTCTGTTGTAATATATTATAATATTAGAGTCTGTTATAAAATGCTACGGCCATCCTTTGACTCGGGCATAGGCAAACTCTGGGACTACAATTCCCATCATCCCTGACCACTGGTCCTGTTAGCTAGGGATGATGGGAATTGTAGTTCTAAACATCAGGAGGGCTGGAGTTTACCTATGCCTGCTTTGACTCCTCAAAAATAGCTCCATTGCGTTGGTCCTCTTGATGGCTCCACGTTTCTCCACAGATTCCATCAGATTCGTTCATTTTTAGTTTCATTTGCATGCCTCTTTCCCGCCAAAAGAATAGTGCTCAATTAGCTTTAACAGCAAAGAAAACAGGAGCACGTCTCAAAATCAACCACTGCAAGAGCCATTTCATAACAGCATCATAGCGGCAAATATAGAATCATAGGGTTGGAAGAGACCACAAGGGCCATCGAGTCCAACCCCCTGCCAAGCAGGAAACACCATCAGAGCACTCCTGACATATGGTTGTCAAGCCTCTGCTTAAAGACCTCCAAAGTAGGAGACTCCACCACACTCCTTGGCAGCAAATTCCACTGTCGAACAGCTCTTACTGTCAGGAAGTTCTTCCTAATGTTTAGGTGGAATCTTCTTTCTTGTAGTTTGGATCCATTGCTCCGTGCCCGCTTCTCTGGAGCAGCAGAAAACAACCTTTCTCCCTCCTCTATGTGACATCCTTTTATATATTTGAACATGGCTATCATATCACCCCTTAACCTCCTCTTCTCCAGGCTAAACATGCCCAGCTCCCTTAGAAGCATACAAAAAAAACCCCAGCACTTCATTACTATAACTGGAACAAGATTATGTTAGCATTAGACCTCATGGCAACAGCAAAAATAACAAGGGAGATTCGCAGTCTCCCCTTGGTCCCAGAAACACCCTTTCCATTGTGTTGCTCACAGTCCCTCTCCTGCAGCAACTTGCAAGGCTTCCAAAGGCTGCGGTTGGGGTAGCTGGGAACTCCCACCCTGGTTTTGCTCCCAGATACAGACCCTGCACCGCTTAAATCAGGAAGGCAGACACAGACATGGAATTAGGTAGGGCCTAACGCTCTGAGGTGGCGCTGTGGGTTAAACCACAGAGCCTAGGACTTGCTGATCAGAAGGTCGGCGGTTCGAATCCCTGCGATAGGGTGAGCTCCCGTTGCTCGGTCCCTGCTCCTGCCCACCTAGCAGTTCGAAAGCGCGTCAAAGTGCAAGTAGATAAACAGGTACCGCTCTGGCGGGAAGGTAAACGGCATTTCATTGCACTGCTCTGGTTCGCCAGAAGCGGCTTAGTCATGCTGGCCACATGACCCGGAAGCTGTACGCCGGCTCCCTCGGCCAATAAAGCAAGATGAGCGCTGCAACCCCAAAATCATCTGCGACTGGACCTAATGGTCAGGGGTCCTTTTACCTTTAATGCTCCAAGGAACTCTGTCTGCATCAGTATGGTAAAATGAGCATCTGGCCACCGAGACTACCTGTGCATTCCAATGACAGAGCAGCACTGCCATATTGTGAACCTGCTCCTTCCGGGGAAGACAACTGACCAGTTTCTCGGACGTGGGAGCCACTCTCCCACAGTGCCTCCCTCTTGCTTCTTGCTTCTTTTGCTTCTTGCATCTCTCCACTGCATCCAAGCTGATGTGTGCACATGTACACCAAAGCCAGCCTTTGCAACATCATGATATGGCTAGGAGGCTGTTCTCGCCCTCAAATCGCTCTGGGAAGGAGCTAGGGGAGCCAGGAGGGGAGGAGTTTGGGCTTTGCATGCGACCGACCAAGCTAACTGCTAACGCCGCTTTGTTTCCCCCCCTTTTCCAGGTGTGTCAGTAACATCCAGTAACACAGGAGTGCCAGACATCTCTGGTTCTGTTTACTCCAAAACGCAGGTTGGTGCTTCAATGTGGGAGGTGGCTCCTGAGTGTGCTGTGTGAGGTTTGGGTGCTTGGCTGCCTTGCAGTAATCCAGTTGGAGTGTAGGAGCAAAGGAACTGCCCCGGTTTCCCCACCAAAATCTCCCCTTCCCCTGCTGAGAAACAAAAATAATACAATCGCAAAAAACGGGGGAGGGTCCTGAAAAATACAGGCAACTCGTTTTAGGTCGTTCCTAAAACGGGTTGCCTGTATTTTTCAGGACCCCCTCCCTGCTTTTTGTGATTGTATTATTTTGTGCATGATTGTGAACATGCACATAGCACCGAACCCAGAAGTGGCCCAGAAACATCAAGAAAGACATCATTAAAAGAGCAGAACGGGGCAGAACGAGGTGTTTCAATTGCACATGATTTCACGCAAACACGCCGTGACCCAGAACGCAAACCCCACACAAATCAGGGGTTGCCTGTATACATCTTGGGAGTCAAAGGCCCACGGGTAAAGAAATGAATCTTCAGCATTCGCCAGAAGCTGTATAACGAAGGTTCCAGGCGCTTCTCTGTGCGGAGGGGGTTCCACAATTTTGGGGCTGCCACAGAGGAGGCCCACTCCTTGGCCAGCCCCTCCCTGAGCCTACTGAGGGAGGCAAAACTACCGAGCAGGTCCCATCTAGAGGGTCTGTAGGGAAGGATCTGGTCTTTCAGATATTTGGGGTCTGAGTGGTTTAGGGCTTTAAACGCTTAACGTTTAAGCGTTAAACCTAACGTTTAACCTAGAATTGGGCCCAGAAATGAACTGGCAACCTGTTTTCAAAGAGGGCTTGTGTGTGATCTGAATGGAGCCCCAGTGGGCAATCTGATAGCTGCATTTCGGGCTGTTTCTGAGTCACTTTCAAGGGCAGCCCCATGTGGAGTGCATTGCAGATATTGCTGCACTCCTGGCACTCATAATCCCTGACGGTTGAGCCGCTCTGTGACTGTTGCAGGGACTGATGGGAGCCCAGCAACATCAGGAACCGGGGTGTGGGGTGGCGACGCAGGTTCCCTGCCAGCGACATAGGCATAGCTGTCAACCGTCCCTTATTTGGCGGGAAAGTCCCTTATCCCAGCGCCGTGTGCCGCTGCTGTCCCTTATTGATGATGTCCCTTAAATTTCCCGGGTTTCCTGCTCGCCCGGCTCAGGAGGGAAGCAGTGGCTCAGGGTCCTCTGCCGTGAGAGAGAGAGCGCGCGCTGGTGCCATCGTCCTGGTGCGAGGAGTTCCATCGGCCCTTCCCCGCCCAGGGGGAGGGAGAGAGACTCTTGCCCACGCCGCCCGCGAGCCCGGAGGCGTCAGCGGTGGTGGCAGCTGAGGAGGCGGCCTGAGGGAGGAGGAAGAGTAGGGGATGGGGAGGGACGCAGAAGGGCGGCGCTTCAGCAGCTGCGGCGGCGCCGCAACCGCCTCATGCCGGGTTGACAGCATCTGTCAATCCTACCAATGTATGTAACTCTTCACAACAGCAAAATCCCTTATTTTGGCTGCTGATCCCTTATTTTCGAGGCTGCTGGCCCCTTACAGTGGTGCCCCGCAAGACGAATGCCTCGCAAGACGGAAAACCTGCTAGACAAAAGGGTTTTCCGTTTTGGAGGTGCTTCGCAAAACGAATTTCCTATGGGCTTGCTTCGCAAGACGAAAATGCCTTGCGAGTTCCTGCTGGTCCCCCCCCCCTTTTCGAAGCCGCTAAGCCGCTTATCAGCTGATCCGATCAGCAGATAAGCCGCTAATAGCGCTAATCCGCTAATCCGTCAATGGGCTTGCTTCGCAAGACGAAAAAACTGCTAGACGAAGAGAATCACAGAACAGATTCTTTTTGTCTTGCGAGACACCACTGTATTTTCAAATCTGTAAGTTGACAGCTATGGACATAGGAGACGCTTGTGGTAGAATTCCTGTCCCTAAATGCCCCTCTGTGTGTATGTGTACCCAGCAGCAGTCGTTTGAGAAGCAAGGATTCCACACCGGAACCCCCACGGCCTCCTTCAACCTGCCGTCGGCGCTGGGCAGTGGTGGCCCCATCAACCCTGCCACCGCCGCAGCATATCCGCCGGCCCCGTTCATGCACATCCTGACGCCTCATCAGCAGCCGCACTCCCAGATCTTGCACCACCACCTGCAGCAGGACGGGCAGGTAAGGGCGGGTCTCAATACACCTTCCCTCCTTTGGGCAACCACCACCTGTCTCCAGGTCCCTCCTCCTCCTTCTCCTCCTCCATCTCCATCTCCATCCCCCTCATTGCACAGAGACGTAAAACAACACACCTCATGCACACGCAGTAGGGAAGGCCCTGGGATACTTTTCTAGCAGGTGTCTTGATCGCCCCAGCTGCTGGTTCGTTACCCGCTCCACTTCTCCCCTCCTGCCACATCCCAGACTCGTCCTCGCACACTTGGGTCCAGGGGGGCTGTCATAACGTCTCCTTGTATTTTCCATATCCTGGGCCTGCCTCCACCTTCCCAAAACAGTCGATTTTGTACTTCCAACGCCAGCAGGAAGACCAGGTAACGAACCTCTTGGAAGGGGGTGATCGCTTGGGCCCATCCTGCTGCGCCCTGGTGGCTGTGGTCAGTCTTTGCCGTAGGCTAGGGAGCTGGAGGGAAGCTTGCATTCCTCCCATGTTTGTGCCGGACTCCAGCCTCCCATCGTTCCTCCCTGCCTGTTGACCGGAGGTTCCTGGGAGTCCAGCAGAACCTGGGAAAGGCTGCCAGTTCCCCCAGCTCTGCCCCAGACAGATGCGGGCATAAAAACACAACCATACACACACAACACGCACAGAGCGACGGACCCACATGCTGTAGAAATCTTCTTTCCCTGCTCCTCCCTCTGTCCTGGGGCTGGTCGATGGTGAACCAGCCTTGCACAGGCTCTCTAGGGAGAACGGAGCAAAGGCAGGACGTGTTGGAAGTGAGGCAGGACGTCATGAGCAGAATCGGAGAGTTTGAAGGGACTCCAAGGGTCATCTAGTCCAGCCCCCTACAGCCACAGGAATTCCAGGCAGATGGCCAAGCAACCTCTGCTTAGAAACCTCCAACAAAAATTCCAAGCTGTTCGACCATCAAACAGCTCTTTCCGCCAGGAATGAGGCTGGCCAACTGAGTTCCCTCTGGATGACACTGATTGGCAGCTCCCATCATCCCTGAACGTTGTTCTGGGATGCTGGTGGGAATTGCAGTCCTTCAGCATTTAAAGGGCACCACGTTGGCTATCCCTGGTGATGAGCTTTAACCGTGCGCTGTATTAAGAAGCACTTGCTCCCTCTACCAAATTGTGTCGTGTGCAGTGTGGATTCCCCACCACAGAATACCGGGATCCAAGTCGGCTCGATGAATAAAATAAAATTAAAAGTTGTCTAGCTTAGGTCTCCCACCTCAGATCTGAATGGTCAAGCACAGAGATATGCTGCAGGTGCCATTACGCTCAGCAGGCAGAGCTGTCCAAACTATTGGCTATGCTTTGATAACTAATAGCAGCTGCTGGTGTCCTGCCCCGCCAGGTCGTAAAACTCCACGTCAGATTTTGCAACTAGAATTGGAGTACCTTGCTTTCCTAGTCTACCCAACGGCACAGTAGGATTTGGGACATCACAGGGAGCGTTTGTGGCAGTTTGCTATGGCCCTTGGCCATTGGTGGCACAGTCCAGGCTCTTCCCTCTAAAGTAGAGGGAGGGAAGATCTACTGATAAGTTGCCACTTGCCATGGAATTGGCAAAGGTTTCTGACATCCCCTTGTTTGGCAGCAGTGGCAGCAGAAGGTTCTTTCCAAACCCTGAATTGGCAGTCCTCGGGTGCAGATTTGTACTTGCGTACATAGGTCATCCCCATGTATGTCTCCTGGAGTATGCTTGGCTTCAACCCCCACCCAAAACTTGCCATCTTGTGCATCTCTCCACACCCACCCTGTGCTGCGCTTGGCTCTGGCTGGTGAACTAACAAAAGCCCTATCCAAAAAAACCCAAGCCCTTCCTGGCCTTGCTCCGGAGCCGGGCTGCGAGAAACTTGTGGCGTCCTCCAGATGTCGCTGGACTACAACTCCCATCATCCCTGACTTATTTGCCTTTGCTGGCTGGTGGGAGCTGCAGTCCAGCGTTTAGGTCAGTGTTTTCCAAAGGTGGGTCTGCAGCTGTTTTTTTGGACTACAACTCCCATCATCCCTAGCTAGCAAGACCAGCGGTCAGGGATGATGGGAATTGTAGTCTGAGAAGAGCTGGAAACCCAAGTTGGGGGAACGTTGATCTAGAGCAGCCTTTCTCAACCTGTGGGTCCCCAGATGTTGTTGAACTACAAATCCCATCGTCCCTAGATAGCAAGGCCAGCGGTCAGGGATGATGGGAATTGTAGTCTGAGAAGAGCTGGAAACCCAAGTTGGGGAAACACTGATCTAGAGGCAGACAGAGCATTCATGTTGCTGGCAAGAGAAGCAACCTCTTTTCTTCAGCTGACTTACTCATTTCACATGCTCATGGGTTGCTGGAGCCTGTTTCGTGCCTCCAAATAAGGCCTGGGGAGCTGAGCTAGCTGCTAGTCGAGCCTCGCTCACCTTCTTCCTTCCCCCCCCCCCTTTTCTTCCTCACAGAGCGGCACTGGGCAGCGCAGCCAGGGCACCTCCATCCCGCAGAAGTCGCAGGCGAACAAGTCTGCCTACAACAGCTACAACTGGGGCGCCAATTGAGGGGAGGCTCAGAGGCGGCTCCACACACTTCAACCAAGAGACAAACGGAAGGACGACAGCAATCTACCCAAGAAGGAAGGACCCCAGAAGGAAAGAAGAGCTCCCCTGCCCTCAGCACAGCCCTGCAACAGCCCCGGCAGACCCCGGCCAACATGGCTCTGGGCTCAGCATCCTCCCCCCCCCGGCCCTCCAGCCACCTTCTCCCCCCCCTCCCCATTGTATGTAATATAGAATTTGTATCTTTTTTCTTTCCTTTCTCTCTCTCTCTCTTTCTCTGCATTCATTCAGATTACGAGCTGTTCAGCCGTAGGGGCCTTTTCTTTTGTTTCGTTTTTCTACTCCTTTACTCTTCCCGCCCCTCCCCACCCACCCGCCCAGAAAAAGGAAGGAAGAAAAAAAAAGAAGTACCGCCTGACGGATCCAAAGGAGTCAACATCTGGAATCCTCTCTCTCTTTCTCTCTCTCTCTCTCTCTCTCTCTCTCTCTTTCTCTCTCTCTCCCCACTCCTCCTACAATGCCCCCCTTTATTATTAGGAATAAGATCAGTAATTGATATGAACCGCATTGTAAGATTAATTAGTTGAAGTGTTTTTTTTGTACTGTGTTCTAAATTTAATGGATAAATGTGTCTTGTATATAAAAACGAAAACCCCACTCTGTTCTCTGGGCCTTGCGTTTTCCATCCATAGTTTGACTGTGTGTGTGTGTGCGCGCGCACACTTAGAGGGTACCTGCCAGGCAGCCCCAGCCCCCCCCCACAAGCCTGTTTCATTCTCCACACTGAAGCCATCTCCCCAAGACTGCTGTGTTTGTCTGTTTCTCCCCAACCCACAATAGCAGGGGTCAGCAAACTTTTTCAGCAGGGGGCTGGTCCACTGTCCCTCAAACCTTCTTGGGGGCCGGACTAGATTTTGGAAAAGAATATGAATGAATTCCTATGCCCCACAAATAACCCAGAGATGCATTTTGAATAAAAGCACACATTCTACTCATGTAAAAGCACCAGGCAGGCCCCACAAATAACCCAGAGATGCATTTTAAATAAAAGGACACATTCTACTTACGTAAAAACACGCTGATTCCCGGACCGTCTGCGGACCGGATTTAGAAGGCGATTGAGCCAGATCTGGCTCCTGGGCCTTAGTTTGTCTACCCATGCACAATAGGGTCACAATATCTCTCCTCCTCAATCTCTCTCCTTCCACCTTCCCAGTCTCTTGCCTACCAGAGAAAGCTTCTCACACACACCCTGGTCAGGTCATGGTGCCTCCCCCCCCTCCCCCCACCTATTTGAGCTCTGATAACAGATTTCTGCAAGGGCTGGCCATTCATTTGCCACTTGCACCCCCTGTGATGTCAGGCAAGGTACAAACACAATGGTACCTTGGGTTACAGACACTTCAGGTTACAGACTGCTAACCCAGAAGTAGTACTTTGCTTCAGGATGAGAACAGAAATCACGCGGCGGCAGTGGGAGGCCCCATTAGCTAAAGTAGTGCTTCAGGTTAAGAACAGTTTCAGATTAAGAACGGACCTCCAGAACAAATTAAGTCCTTAACCCGACGTACCACTGTATAGTCAAGAGGAGGATATGTACGCAAGTCCTTGTTCTGTTCAGCTACTTCAAGTGACTTTTGTGGATCAGTAACTCAAAACAAAGCAATACCATAAAGAACTGAGTTTTACTCAGTCCTCAAAAGCCCACCACCATTAGATAATTGGCCTTCAAACATGACTACACCTCCTATTATCCCTGGCCATTGGCTAAACACACTCTGGATTATAGGAGTTAGAGCCCAGCAACACCTGCAGACTCGAGACTGAAGAACTCCAGAATCAGTGCTGCATACTAGTTTGGCATTGCTTGTATGTATCCTAATTTTGTGCAATGGAGCCTTGGGATTTATGGGGGCCAAAATATTGGGGATGGATTTGCATGGACTGGAAGAATTACAGACTGCAAGACAGTCAAGTCGAGGGCAGCTGTTTTCTTGGACTTGAACTAACCTGTGCTTCACTCGTTGGAACCATACAGAACATCCATAAACAATATCAATTTAGCGGATAACTTGGAACTTGAATGGCTCGTGGTAGTTTATTTAATAAATTCCAATGCTGCCTTTCATCTGAGGATCGCAGGGTGTTTTGCAATATAAAAACACAAAGAAAAACAGCGCGCACACCCCCAAGCCATTAATTGCTTAGTTAGCCAAAGGCCTGGGAGAAGGAATGTTTTTTCCTTGGTGCCCAAAGTTATGTAATGAAGGTGCCAGGTGAGCTGCCCTGGGGAGAGCATCCCACAAGCGGGGAGCCACTGCAGAAAAGCCCCGGTTGGTTGTTGATGTCCTCTAATGGAAGAGGCACACAAAGAAGGGACTCAGAGGCAGTGGCGTAGCGTGGGTTGTCAGCACCCGGGGCAAGGCAAGTAATTTGCGCCCCCTAACCCGTGGATTTGCGCCCCCTAACCCTAACCCCCAGATGTTGCGCCCGGTGCGGCCGGCCCCCCCCCCTGCACCCCCCACGCTACGCCACTGCTCAGAGGATGGGCACAGGGTCCTCCAGCTATGGGGAAAGGCAGTTCTTGAGGTGTTGCAGTGTTGCGCAGTATCTGCAGATCCTGTTTTCCTCACCCCCCAGAAAGACCAAGGATAAGTGGCTATCCAAGAGCGGTGGATTATTCCAGCAGTTTCCACAATACCCCACCCCAAGAGAGCCCTTTCGATGAATCGCCACTCTCCAAATATCACTTCTCTAGTTACAGGTAGGTAGCTGTGTTGGTCTGCCATAGTTGAAACAATTTTTTTTTAAAAAATCCTTCTAGTAGCATCATAGAGACCAATAATAATACAATAATAATTTATTATTTATACCCCGCCCATCTGGCTGAGTTTCCCCAGCCACTCTGGGCGGCTTCCAACCAAGTGTTAAAAACAATACAGTGTTAAATATTAAAAATTTCCCTAAACAGGGCTGCCTTCAGATGTCTTCTAAAAGTCTGTTGGTGTTCTCTTTGACATCTGGTGGGAGGGTGTTCCACAGGGCGGGTGCCACTACTGAGAAGGCCCTCTGCCTGGTTCCCTGTAACCTCACTTCTCGCAATGAGGGAGCCGCCAGAAGGCCCTCGGTGCTGGACCTCAGTGTCCGGGCTGAACGATGGGGGTGGAGCATACACATGAAAGCTCATACCAATAAACTTAGTTGGTCTCTATGGTGCTACTGGAAGGAATTGATTTTTTTTATCCCTTCTCTAGAACCATTAGCCTGTAGATCTTTGGACTGGAGGAGGAATTCCGGGAGGCATCTGGATCCAAAGTTGTTCTATGGCACCCTTGAATATCTGTTGTCCATGGATGGTAGCAAAACCTTGTGTCCCTTAACTATTGTACAAAAGTGAACCTGCATTTAAGTCTTTAAGTAATTGGGTGGTGTGCAATAGTTAAAAAGGAGAGGGCCTGCCAGCCAGCCGGCTTACAATCAATAAACCTGAAATAAACTGAAGATTGAATGGAAATTGAGAGATCTCCTGTTACCAGCATTCTTGCAGGCAAAGGAGGCTTTTACATCAACCTCTGTGAGGCTAAAATGTACGATGCAGTAATAATACTTGGTGCCCTCTGGCAGCGCCAGTCAACAATCGCTCTTAAGGAACTCTAAATTCTCCATTGATTTACAAGGTCCCTTGGGGGACGTTGGGATTGAACTCGGAAACTTGCGCATTGCATCAGTCTAAGTGACGAATAAGTCTATGAGCCGCCGGAGAGGAGAACGTCAGTTCAATCTCAAGGGTGTCGTTTTGAGGTAGCGTCGTGAAGACTGGGTCGCTTTACAGCCGCCATATAAGGGCAGACGGGGGAGGAGGAAAGGGGGCGTTTCACAGCAGAGTGGCGGAAGCGCGGAGGGAGGCGTGGCGGTATTGCTTTACGGCTGGCCGCGGAATGAGCCTCTACGACGTATTTCGGGGTTTTTTCGGCTTCCCCGGGGAGCGGAGGTGAGGCTCTGGGAAATCAGGATCCTCCTCGCTTCTTATTTTATGCGTAAATATTTTGTCCCCTCTCCTCCTCTGAGCTTTTCAAAGCTTGGCAGGCGGAAATCCCACCGGGGCAGCTTCCCTTCCAACACCTTGGGGCTACACCGGGCGAGTTTCTGCCTGCCTTGCAGCTGGCAAAGCGATCGCATTATTTACTAAGGCCTCATTCCAAGCAATCCGCCTATTTGGTGACGTTTTAACGACGTGTGGGTATCCTAAAAGGTAAAGGGTAAAGAGACCCCTGACCATTAGGTCCAGTCGTGGCCGACTCTGGGGTTGCGGTGCTCATCTCACTTTATTGGCCGAGGGAGCCAGCGTACAACTTCCAGGTCATGTGGCCGAACCAGAGCAGCACACGGAAACGCCGTTTACCTTCCCGCAAGAGCGGTACCAATTTATCTACTTGCACTTCGTGCTTTCGAACTGCTAGGTTGGGAGGAGCAGGGACCGAGCAACAGGAGCTCACCCCGTCGTGGGGATTCAAACCGGCAACCTTCTGATAGGCAAGCCCTAGGCTCTGTGGTTTAACCCACAGCGCCACCCGCATTCCCTGTGGGTATCCTGCCCTTCCCCAAAAGCAGCTGGATGGTCCCCGACTCCCCTTGCAACAAGCCTTCGAGGTAGGCTGCACTGAGGGATATGGGTTGGCCCAAGGCCCCCCCCCCCATTTTATCCCCAAGTGGAGATTTAAACCTGGGTCCATCCATGTAATCGTTTTTAGCCATTTTTATGTACAGTGGTACCTCGGGTTAAGTACTTAATTCGTTCCGGAGGTCTGTTCTTAACCTGAAACTGTTCTTAACCTGAAGCACCACTTCATCTAATGGGGCCTCCTGCTGCTGCCGTGCCGCCGGAGCACAATTTCTGTTCTCATCCTGAAGCAAAGTTCTTAACCTGAAGCACTATTTCTGGGTTAACGGAGTCTGTAACCTGAAGCGTATGTAACCTGAGGTACCACTGTAGTTACAAGCTGTGGGTTGCATTGTGCATCACATGCTATTTTGATTTTTGTTTATTTAAACAGAGTACTGCCTAACAGTAAATAAGCCCTGCTAAGGCTGAACAAGCACGTTAACATTTAAAGCAACACCCCCCCCCCATAGCACCTCTCCCCTTTTCCTCATTGTTGCTACAGGCCCCGCGACCCCTTCTTTGGGGGAATCACACGGGACGACGAGGACGACGACGATGAGGATGGCTTTGGGGCGAGGCACCCCGGGGACTTTGGGTTCGGGTTCACATTCAGCCCAGGCGGGATGCGTTTCCACGACACCTTCGGATTTGACGAGCTGTTCCAGGATTTCAACAACCTCTTCCAAGAGATGGGAGTGAGGAGTTTGCCTTCTGGGCCCTTTGGTAGGCGAGACCTTGGGTTAGCCTTCAACTGGGTTTGCGTCCTGCTAGGGATGGCCCGGTTTGGAGGGAAATGGGCAAGTGGGAATTGAACCTGGAACCTTCTTCTCTTCCCTTAAAAAGACTGCAGGATTCTAGTCCTCATGGTCCTGAATAAAAGGGAGCAACTCTCCAGATATTCAGACGGCGGTTTCTCCGCAGGTTCTGTGCCCCTGGGCTGCAGCCTTAACCCCAGAATAAACAAAATCAAAATGTACAATTGTTGTTTATCTGCCCACAGATTTCCCAGAGCCACCGGCACCATCGCCTGAGAAGAGGCAGATGCTGCGGGATTTCATGCTGAAACATCCGGATAGCCAGAGGTCCAGCAGCAGGGCCCTAGAGGACGGCTCAGGCCCCACAGCTCCAGAGAGGAGGCCCTGGCAGCCGTTCCAAGGGGTGTGTGGTGCTCTGAACCCGGGTCCATCCCTGTTTGGTACCCCATTCTGCTACAGGAAAGGCTCCCAGATTGGCTTATGTAATAATAATAATAATAAATTTTATTTATACCCCGCCCTCCCCAGCCAATACTGGGCTCCAGGTGGCCAACAACCAATAAATAAAAACAAGTTGATTAAAATACAATTTAAAAAACAAGATTAAAATACAACATTAAAACATTAGGATGTAGCCTCTTTACAGGAGGAGAAAGGAAAAAGAAAGAGGGGGAGGGAATCAAACTGATTCTAAGCCAAAGGCCAGGTGGAACAACTCCGTCTTACAGGCCCTGCGGAAAGAAATCAGATCCTGCAGGGCCCTGGTCTCATGAGGCAGAGCGTTCCACCAGGCCAGAGCCAGTGTTGAGAAGGCCCTGGCTCTGGTTGAGGCTAATCTGACTTCCTTAGGGCCTCGGACCTCTAGGGTGTTGCTATTTATGGACCTTAAGGTCCTCCGTGGGGCATACCAGGAGAGGCAGTCCCGTAGGTACGAGGGTCCTAGGCTGTGAAGGGCTTTAAAGGTCATTTAATCATTTAAATATAATCATTTAAATCAAAGAATCCCTGCCCGCAGACTTGCATCCTAAGAAAAAAATACAGCACACAAGGAAAAAGGGACAGGGAGGGAAGAGGAAAACAGCAAACTCAGGTTCCAGTAGGAGCTGCCCTGCTTCTCTTCTCTCCCACTGAGGTGGCCAAGTGAAATGGTTGCAATTCTGGCAGAGGAGGCCTGATGTTTGGGGTTGGGCAGGGGCGGTGGCCAGAGAGATGGGGACAGTCTGCTCCTTAAACAAATTCCCAAAGTCAGGTGTCAGGTGCTGGTGTGGTTGCTCAAGAGCAAACAGGCAAGACTCCAGCCTCCTGTCTTTTCCAGGCTTTATTATCTGTACAAAGTAATTACAGTTCAGAGCGTCGCAAGTCCATGTCTGCTCAGGCGCTAGCAGAATCTGGGAGTGACCCCCATCCTTCTCCTCCCCTCTTTGTGCGCAAACCTACTGCGCAAAGTGGGCGTTGGCAAAGGGGGACATGCCTCCCCTCCACTTTGCTCAGGCTCTGTGTTGAGGGTCTCCCTACCATCTTCTGATCCCTGCGCCCCTTCCCCACTGGAGGCGGGTCTTCCCTCCTCGCCACAGGAGGAACTGCTTCGCAAGATCTTCGGAGGCTCCCTGTAACACAACTGCCCTTCCACCTCTCGCCTCTGAGCTGATGGCAGTTCCCTGACATCAGGGATCATTGCAAAGGAATTACCTGGTTTGACCTGTTCTGCCCATAATGCAGAATGAGTTGGAAGACTGAGATGGTAGAATTCGGGGTGGCACTATGTCACATGACCGGTAGGAACGCATGAAGCTGCCTCGTTCTGAATCAGATTACTGGTCCGTCTAGTTCAGTTCTGCCAACACTGGCTGGCAGTGGCTGCCAAGGATTTTTAGACAAGGAGTCTCTCCCAGCCCTGCCTGAAGGTGACACAAGAAGCAGATGCTCAACCACTGAGCTACAGCTCTGCCCCTTAAATTTTGAGGGGCACGGTGATATTTCTGCACAATCTCACAGAAACACATGCTTAAAAAAACAACCACAAAAAGGACCTTTCCCTTAGGAAATGAGCACGTCACAGATAGGGCTGTTGTAGCATTTCCCCCCTGATAGGCTACTTTTCTACAGGCAGGGAGTTGTTTCCACAGATGGATGGAATTTAGATCCTGCCCTTCCTCTCCAAGGAGCCCAAAGCAGCAAAGAGATACACTATAGATATAGCTATCCCTCCTACTCTGAACGTGGGTGGTACTGTGGTCTAAACCACTGAGCCTCTTGGGCTTGCTGATCAGAAGGTCGGCGGTTCGAATCCCCGCAACAGAGTGAGCTCCCATTGCTCTGTCCCAGCTCCTGCCAACCTAGCAGTCTGAAAGCATGCCAGTGCAAGTAGATAAATAGGTACCGCTCCGGCGGGAAGGTAAACAACGTTTCCATGCGCTCTGGCTTCCATCACGGTGTCCCGTTGCGCCAGAAGCGGTTTAGTCATGCCGGCCACATGACCCGGAAAGCTGTCTGTGGACAAACACCGGCTCCCTCGGCCTGAAAGTGAGATGAGCGTCGCAACCCCTTAGTCGCCTTTGACTGGACGTAACCGTCCACGGGTTTTTACCTTTACTTTACCTTTATATACAGCTATAACAAAAACATTCTAAAACCAATAACTATTTAAAGGTAAAGGGACCCCTGACCATTAGGTCCAGTCGTGACTGACTCTGGGGTTGCAGCGCTCATTTCGCTTTACTGGCCGAGGGAGCCGGCGTACAGTTTCTGGGTCATATGGCCAGCATGACTAAGCCGCTTCTGGTGAACCAGAGCAGCGCACGGAAACACCATTTACCTTCCCGCCGGAGCAGTACCTATTTATCTACTTGCACTTTGACATGCTTTCGAACTGCTAGGTTGGCAGGAGCAGGGACTGAGCAACGGGAGCTCACCCCGTTGCGGGGATTCGAACCGCCAACCTTCTGATCGGCAAGTCCTAGGCTCAGTGGTTTAACCCACAGCACCATCCATGTCCCTAATAACAATTTAGAACATTCTAAAAGCAACTACAGTTGAAAACAATACTCCTTGCAGTGATCTCAGGGTTGTTTGGTACAGTCTTCTTTGGCAACCAATTATCTGAGTGAAGAGTAGTGTTTTTACAATTCCTCCCAGAAGTTAATAATGATGGAGAGGGGATTCCGCAACTGGGGAGCCATCACTAAAAAGGCCCTGTCATGGGTGAACGCTGATTGGATAGCCAGTCTTTCAATCGCTCTGCCATATCACTCCGCCTTCTCCTTCTGCATTTGTTTTTTCCTTCTCCCATCGCTCACACAGTTTTCACAGACCTTACTGACTGCGTTCTCTGTTGTTGTTTTTTTACAGCTGCGAGAGACTGATCCACCTCACCCAGAACTGAAAGATACCCCAAAGGAAGACAGAGGTCAGAGGGCAAATGGTGGGGAGGGAACAGTGGTTGGTTTGGGGCAAAAGATCCGAAGAGCCACATGTCTGGGTCTTTTGAGACCACCCAGATTATTCATGAGTGTTTTGGAAATGGCTGGGTGTCTGTATATATGCGAGTGCATGTACCGTATTTTTCGCTCCATAAGGCGCACCTGACCATAAGGCACACCCACTTTGGGGGTGGGATTCAAGAAAAATGCGGCTCTTGGGGGCTTTTGCGGGAGGTGGGGGAAGTGAGAGAGTCTTGCAAAAGCCAGTGATAGCCGCGCGAAACCTCCCCAGGGCAGTGGGATGAAGGCTCCCCACCGCCCTGCGGAGGCTTTGTGAGCTGCTCAGGAGCTTGGCGGGGCTGGCGGGGGAAGCCCGGGTCCCCCCCCCCCCAGCGCCAGGGACCACACATTCGCTCCATAAGAAGCACAGACACTTCTCCTTAGATTTTAAGAGGGAAAAAGTGCATCTTATGGAGCGAAAAATATGGTAATTTGCTGTGTGATGCAAGAATCTACCCTTTCGTTTTGGGAAGATAAACCCTCCATGTTCAAGAGCAGTATATCTGAGTATGTGTTCAGTGACTGGGGATAGCTAGGGTTGCCATATTTCAAACAGTGAAAATTTGGACAGAAAACTTGTTGAGCATTTGGAGGTGGGGCAAAATTATTGGTTGTTGTTTTAGGTTATAGAGGTTTTTGGGCAAAATCGCAAACAAAACTACTGTTTTGGAGCTTTTTTATGGGAAATCGCCAAAAACAGCACTGCCGACGTGAGTTGCTGTAATGACTGGATTTTCCCAGACATTTGTCTGATTTCCAACAGGACACTGCTGCCAAATATTCGGGATATTCCAGGTACATGGCAACCCCTAGGTATGGCAGCAGAGGGCTGTTGCTTGTGATCTCCCCAGAGGTGTCTGTTTGGCCTCTGTGGGGAGCCAGATACTGGACTTAGCCATATCTGTTTTGCCAGGACAACCCTTGTGCATTCAAGTGGCTAGTCCATATTGTTGCAGAGGAAAGCATAGAAGCCTCTCTCTCAGTTAAAAATGATTCGCACTCTAAGCAAAAGTGTTTTTACATGCTGAATTGGTTTTCTTAAGGAGGGATTGTTGTGGGAACTTGGATGTCTTGCGGGAAGAATGGAGAGGGGTGTGTGAGTGTAGAAACTGGTTCAGCTGATACTCGGTCACATTTTTATTACAGATCTGGACTCGCAGGTCACGTCCAAAGGGCTCGAGACTATTCTTCCGCCAGCCCAACCCCGGTCGTATTTCAAAAGCGTCTCGATCACAAAAGTGGTAGCACCAGATGGGGTACGTGCCAAAGCTTCTTTAATCCAGTGTGTGTGTGTGTATACCAGGTTAGCCTTATGCAGAGTAAAAAGGTAAAGGGACCCCTGACCATTAGGTCCAGCCGTGACCGACTCTGGGGTTGCAGCGCTCATCCCGCTTTATTGGCCGAGGGAGCTGGCGTACAGCTTCCGGGTCATGTGGCCAGCATGACTAAGCCGCTTCTGGCGAACCAGAGCAGCGCACGGAAACGCCGTTTACCTTACCGCCGGAGCGGTACCTATTTATCTCCTTGCACTTGGACGTGCTTTCAAACTGCTAGGTTGGCAGGAGCAGGGACCGAGCAACAGGAGCTGACCCCGTTTCGGGGATTCGAACCGCCGACCTTCTGATCAGCAAGTCCTAGGCTCTGTGCTTTAACCCACAACGCCACCCGCGTCCCATCTTATGCAGAGTAGTCCCATTCAAAATCCATGGACATAACTCACTTAGGCCCATTCATTTTGAAGATCTACTTTCAGGAGTACTTAGATGGTACTTGTGTCCATTGGATTTTCACTCCTGAAAACTAGATTCTCTGCCAAGGAAAGGTTGAGAAGCAATGGTGATGGATAGGTTTATTTCATTGCGTTGAATATTTTATCTGCATTAATTGGCCTTGGGTGGTGGTTGAAGGGTAACATATCAATATGTAATATTGTTCTATTCTGTCACTTTGTGGGGCCACCTGTTGGTGGCCATGCGAACTGCAACGTGATGACACCCTGACAATTTTATTATATAGTGATATGTATGTACTGACAATTTAGCAATATGTTCTGCATTCAGATGAACTGAAGAGAGCGTCGAGCTGCATTGTGAAGTTTACTTTTTAACCTGGCAGCAGGGGGTGCTGTTGATTGACATCTCGCAGGACCTCCTGGCTTTAAACTGAAAAATGGCAAACTACACAATGGGCTCAGTAATTTATTAATCTTCAAAACAGTTTAGGAGGAATTGACTCCTCAGGTCCCTGGGAATGTAAAGGTCTCTTCTGAATGTCGGCATGCCATTCCTCACACTGGATCCTACTGGATCCCCTTCTTAATGAGCAGAGTCTATACTTCTACCCCAGGAATCTTCCCCAAATTTCACCCATCCCTTACATCCTCTTGCTTCAGACGGTGGAAGAGAGACGGACGGTGCGTGACAGTCAGGGTCACGAGGAGACAGTTGTCACCCGCCAGAGCGGAGGGGAGCCACGTCCGGGGTTTGACGGTGGCCGGCAAGGAGGCTCAGGTGAGTGCAAGGAGGGGGAGCCTGGTTCGAGAGAACTTTCATCTCATGCTGGCCTTTGAGGATAAACGAGAAACAGAGATTCGGCATAGTGTGTGTTCTGCTGTTCCTGAGAAGCACACAGAAGCTTCCTAAGAATCTCAACTTTTGCTTCTCCAGTTTTTTCTTTTTTAAAGTTTCTAGTCCTTATGTGTCAGAAAAGTTAACAAAGCAGTCCAGGCCTAGCGAGCACAGCAACTCTTCCCAGCAGGTCTTGCCCCGGTGTGGCGGTTGTGAGGACGGAAATTCCCCACCTTCCACCACTTTCTAAGGCTCCTCCCCAGGGCCCTTTCCCAGCAACCTGAGACTCCTTCGTACTGTCACTCTTTGTTTCACCGTCTTCATGCCTCTTCTGGTTCTGGGAGACCAGGAGGGAAGAGGAGCTGGTCACACAGCAGGAGGGGGAGACTCCCTGGCTTCTTCAGCAGACTGGCCACCCCTTCCTTTTCAGCCTCTGCTTCTACCTCTGAGTCTGAACCGCTCTCTGTCACTGCCTCTTCCTGCTCACTAAACCCTGTTCCCTCTTCATCTTCGGACACTTCCTCCTCCCAGTCTTCTCCCTCTGACCACCCATCGCCTTCCCACCACCCATCCCCTGGCTCTGAAGCCTTCTTCCTTCGGGGGTTTCTCAGCTGGTACCTCCCACCGCTCTTCGGCATCCAGCCTATCCATGACACCACCTCTGGCTAACCGGGCTGGTTCCTTCCGCAGGAGACCTGTCGCCCTTCCGCTCACGCCCTGGAGAGGACCTAGGCGACTCCGCTTCCATCCTGGACACCTTTTTCCGCCGTTGGTTCTAGAGCCAATAGTTCTGCCTGGTGGGTGGCCTTAGAGGGTAAGATCTGAGGTCTTCCTATGCAGTGGTAGGCTGGCTCCCATTGGGACTGGTAGGGCAGAAGACAGGGAACCCAACAGCAGGTGGCGCTAGAGTCAACGAGAGGCACAGCTGTGACCAATGAGAGGCAGTCCCGCCCCACACATGGATGCAAGTAAGAAGGCAGGGAGGTGGGGGTGGCTGAAGGGGGGCTGGGATTGGTGAGGCAGTGCCCCCGTTCTCTCCAAATGGACCAGCCTCCACTCTTTCCTGTGGCTGAGTCAGCCAGCTTTGGGGGCTCTCGCCTTCAACCTTAGAGCTCGGATGGGGAACCAGCAGGACCCTCAGCTCTCATCAGGCCCAGCCAGTAGCCCCAATGGTCAGGGATGGGATCCCTGGTTGGTTGGGACATGGGCCTAGTTCGTAGGCGAGAAGCCTATGGCCTTCCATGACGCTTGAGTTGTTGGCGTAGCATTACAGATCTTGTCCCAGGGACTACGGAAGCCCATGGCATCATTTATCCAAAGTTTGGGTGCTCAGGGAGCAAGGAGGGCATTGCGGTGCATAGCTGTCAACCGTCCCTTATTTGGTGGGAAAGTCCCTTATCCCAGTGCTGTGTCCCGCTGCTGTCCCTTATTGATGATGTCCCTTAAATTTCCTGGGTTTCAAAGGAAGCAGCTCCTCTCCCTCCCTGCCTCCCTGTCGGCCAGGAAGGAGGGAGGCTCCAACTGGGTTGCTTGGTTGCGTTGCTCACCCAATGAGGCACTTGTGCCGATCAAATCTGCCGCGTTGCCTGGGGACTCACCTTTGCTCAGCGCTTCCCAGCGGAGAGGTGACGGTGGTTTCCCTTGCTGCATCCCCTTTGCTGGGTTGCTGCGCTGTGGGAACCACCACTGCTGACTGGGCTTTCTGCCTTTGGCTCGGAGGGGCTCAGAAGTTGAACATACCTGTGCTTGGAAAATCCCTTATTTTGGCTGCTGATCCCTTATTTTCGAGGCTGCTGGTCTCTTATTTTCAAATCTGTAATTTGACAGCTATGGTGTGGTGTTGTGGGTTGGAGTGTCATACGAGGCCCGGAGAGAGGCCTAAAAGGTCACTGAGTCAGTCACAAGCGCCCAGCATAAACTTCCTTGCAGGATTATTGTGAGAATGAAAATGGAGATTTGGGGGGAGAAAGAGGGACGTTGTGTTCTTCTCTGTTTCATTGGGTTTCTGTTGTTTTTTCTTTCCAGATTTGTGCCCTCTGCGGACAAGGCCTCCGTTTCAGATATTGCTTCCTTCCTGTGTGTTTTCAGTTCCCTGCGGCCTCCTCTTTCTTCCGCACGGGCTCCATCTCCTGAAAATATAACATTAAATAGCCTTTATTTATGCTTAAGTTTTTTCTGTGTCCTTATTTGCCATTGTCTCTAGCAGGAATGAAAAGGGCAAATCCTCCTGCTCAGTCGTTCCTCTTGAAGACCGAAAAAGAACCCTGTCGCATCCATCGTGTCGTGTCAAATTGCTTATATATTTAGAGCATTTGTACCCTGCTCTCCAGCCAAAAAGGCTCCCAGAGTAGCTTACATTCAGTCAAAGCAAGACAGTCACTACCCGCAGGCTTACGACCTAGAAGGTACACGGCACGCAAGGGAAAAGGGACAGGGAGGGAAGAGGAAAAAAACAAACTCAGGGCACACATTCTGAAAGAGTTGTTCTTATAAGGGCTGATGGAGCTTGGCCTCAAATTTGAAAAGAAAGAAAAATAACAACCCAATGAACAAAGAGGGTATAAGCTTCCAGCTTCCTATCCCACTGAGTCAGCCTGATGGAGTGGCAGGCCCAAGCTGGATGGAGCTGGTCTGTTTTGAGGAAGCAGTGCTCCAAGGAGAGAGCCCATCTCTAGGCCTTCTGAGGTAGACTGCCTCAGAAGCTGGAGGTTTTAGGGAAGCTGTTGTGGCTGAGAGGCTCAGCTGAGATAGGGTTGCCCAGAGTCCATGATCTCTTTTTGGCAAATGAAGTCTTCAGCCAGAGTTGTTGAGCTATTAGAGCTAGGATTCTCCTGGACATTTCAGTGATTTCCAACCAGACGCTGTTTCTGATGCCTCTGTCAGACGTATGGCAACCCTAGGACCCTCGTACTTACGGGACTTGATTTTTTTCTGTGCCTCCTTCAAAGCCACCTGAGGCTGGCATGATGTGGCATTAAAACCTTGGAAGAGGCCCACCTCGTCCCTCATCCTGTTCTCACAGTGCTTGATCCAATGCCCCAACGGGAAGCCCGGATTTCCTTCTGAGCAATCTCCTTCATGAACACATATACCTAAACTGTGGAACTCCCTACCACAGGAGGGATGGCCCCCTAGACATCTTTCAGAGAGGACTGGAATTTGAGGATGGGAGATGATGTTTGTTTACAGAACGTGACTTTTATAGGATGCTAAACTGAAGTGGCTGAAGTGAATATTGTTTATGTACAGCAGCAGCCAGATAAAGAGTCGGAAGTTCTTTAATTTCTGAACCTTTTTTTCCCCTCTCTTTTAAAAAAATCTCTTTCCTATTTCTTCTATATTTCCTCTCTCTGTTTTTCCTGCTTTCCTTCCTTCCTTCCTTCCTTCCTTCCTTCCTTCCTTCCTTCCTTCCTTTCTTTCTACGTTCTTATTTTATTTAGATCAGTATTTTAGTTTTGGACTCCCCCCCCCCAAAGAAAGGTATTTGATATTAAGCTTTGTATGTCTATTTATAAATCCTAATAATTTTTTTTTTTAAGGAGGGAGGAAGGAAGGAAGGAAGGGAAAGAAAGAAAGAAAGAAAGAAAGAAAGAAAGAAAGAAAGAAAGAAAGAAAGAAAGAATCTGGACAAATTCATGAAAGGTTAGGCTCTCAGTGGCTACCAGCCACAATGATTACACTCTTCCACAGTTCGAGGCAGCAAAGTTTCGGACTACCAGTTTCTGAAAACCGCAGGAGGGGAGAGTTTTGTTCAGGCCCTGCTTAAGGGTTTCCTACAAGCCACTGGTTGGATTCGATGGGCCATTGGCCGAATCCAGCAAGCTCTTCTCAGGCTCTGTACCTGGGGCAGGAAGAGACACGTACCAGTAGTGGACGAGGCCCGAGGCAAAAGAGGGTGGAGCAAAAATTCAAAGTTCACCTTGGTACGGTAGGCTGCTTTCGGTACACACTCACTACACCGTTTTCCGATCCTCCACCCAGGGAAGCAAGAGGCATGGTCAGGTTTCAAGGGCAAATTCCAGCCAGGCAAGAACACACGAGGAAGGGCTGAAGAGGGGGCGGGGCCTAGCACTGGCGGAGGAAACTGCTCGGGCACCCAGAGCGGCAAACATGACGTGCACCCAGGGGGGGCGCCGGTCCTCCCGGGGGTGCCATCAGCGGTGTGACAATCCTCCCGGGGGTGCCAGCACTGCCTGCCGATCGTGCAGATACGCCTGGCGTGTGGCGCTGACCACCGTGAGGTTACCGTATGTTCCAGCGTATAAGATGACTTTTTAACCCAGGAAAATCTTCTCAAAAGTCGGGGGTCATCTTATACACCGGGTATGGTTGTGGTGACGCGGAGCCACCTGTTGGGAAGGAGAAGAGGGAACCAGTGAGTGCAGCCCGCCGCTTTGCTGGACAGCCAATCGGGGCTCGCTCACCTCGCCTCAGGCTGCTGCTGCTGCTGCTGCAATGATGGCAGAGGCAGCGGAGGGGTGCATGCTCTGCCCTTGGCGGTGCATGGTGGGCGGCACTTGGCGGGCTTTACGTTGGGGGGCTCCAGCCTGGGCCTGCCCCTTGCCTAGTCGAGGGTCTGGGAGCTCTGGACCCGTCTCCCTCGCTCCAAGGAGCGGCGAGCAAAGCGGCGTTGGGAGCCGGTTCTTGGGGTCCGCGCTGTCTGGGGTCTGCGGTGGGGCTCGAGGGCTTGTCGCTTTTCTTGATGCATGGACTTGCAACCTTGTCCCAAACCAGAAACATGACAAGAGGGGCACGGAGTGTGGGACAGCGGCATAGCCTGCCAGTCCCCGCCCCCTCCTCTCTGCCCCCCCACCCCACCCCATGAGGAGGACCAGAAATGGGAGGTGGGGGGATGGGTTTCGAGACTTGACTTTCATTTCCCAGCTGACAGACGTCGCTCTGCCGGCCACCCTCCTTTCTCTCCCCCGCCCCAACTTCCCCTCCCGTCCCGTCTGAAGAGACGCCTGGTGAGTGCCAAAAACACCTTCGCCACCTCCCGCTCCAAGGGGCTGGCTGCCACTGAGGATGGAGGAGGGTTGAGGCAAGCAGGCCTTTGAAGTCCTCCCCTCCATCCGCCCCTCTCCCCTGATCCTCCTGCGAGAGCTGCGGTGTTCATACAGGGATGAAAAGACTGGCTTACACGTAGTCTTATATGGCGAGAATATCCCAAACTCTATATTTTAACTGGGGCAGATTTGAGGGTAAACCATATACAGCACGGGTCTGCCCTTGTGGCTCGTTGGAAGTTGAAACTGCCCCACACGTACTATTACGTTGCCGTCTTTATGAGGATATACGTTTGACTTTTATTACACCTGTTTTGCAAAAGTCCAGGAAAGTATCAGAACACCATAGTTTAAAACTACTGCTAGAGGACAAGAATCCCAAGACTACATTAAATGTAGCCAAATTCTGTGTGTCTGCAATCAATCGCAGGAAGCAAGTGGTATCCCATAATGACCAAATCCCTAAATGTTAACTACAGGGAGCATGCTAATAATTAATTTTAATTTTTATATTTAAATCCTTGTTATATTCATATTGTCCTTTGTATTTCTGATATTATTATTTTTTATGATCTGCGATATTGTGTGTGTTGCGGCTGGTCTGTGACCGTATTAATAAATTCATTCATTCATATATTTTAACTGGAAAAGTTGGGGGTCGTCTTATACACCCAGTCGTCTTATATGCCAGAAAATACGGTACATCCCTGGCGGCCAGCACTGCACACCGGGCATATTTGCTTGATCAGCGGGCAGATTTTCCCTACGACGATCGCGCCAATCGCGAAAATCCACCTGCTGGGAGTGCGAGCGCCACCACACCGATCCGCCCGGGGGAGTTTATCACCCCCCTCCCAGGCATGACGCCCAGGGTGGACCGCACCCTCCACACACCTCTTGCGACATCCCCTGGGCCTAGGAAGAATCTGTCAGGCCAGATAGAGATGGAGAGTTGCACCTGACTTCCAGACCTGAGATGTTCCCCACCCCTGGTCTAAAAATACCTGTTCCCTCCCGCAAAACCAGTCTCTCTTGCCGATTGCCAGATCCTCTTCCTTTGCCCTCATTAATCACCCTCTTGGGCTCTTTAATGTCTCTGACCTTGGAAACTTGGTTTTAATTAGTGACTCAGTTTCCCTCCAAGCTCTGCCAGTAGGCGTGGGGAACCTTTCCCAGCCAATAAAGATGGCTGCCATCTTTGTCCTCGGCCCACACAACTCTGCATACCATCCTACAGAAGTGCCAAGAGGCAAACTTCAAAAATAAAACCTGTATATTCCACCTAGTGTCCATTTCTTTAAATATAACCTTTACAAAATGTATGCGATACCAAAATCATTCCCATGCGTCTACTCTCCCTTCCCCCCTCCCCAAGATTTCTTTTTTCTTTTATTTCAGAATTCAAAGTTACATTTGATCTCTCAAGGGTTATAATCCTTATTCTACAATACAAATGACTTTCTGCTCATCCTCAAAGTTACAGTTGCATACAATTGTGTCTTAAAATCCCATCATTTCCAGTTTCATCCTCTTTAACAGGTTTCTCGATATATTCTGCTATTTCCTGCCTTAAACTTCAAATCCTGCTGTGGACTTTGGGTGTGTGGAAAATTATTTTTTAGAATAGACTAGAAAAAGTTTTCTCTCCTCATTGAAAGATTCTGGATTTGTATCTCTGTCAGAGTTGTCAGTCTTGCCATCTCTGCATATTCTGTGATCTACTCTTAAACAGAACTTCGTTGGAGACGATTCCCTGAGCTGCTTAATATAAAGCTTGAGATGAAAGCAAGTGTTCAGTTAGGAAGAAAAAGGCAGGAAGAAACAATCTGTCAACCAACATTTCCCCTTGACCAGAGTGCGGCCATTTTGTTTGTACCGCCAAATCCCTGGCTGAGATGTTCCCATCTTTCTGACCGGGCCAGGTTATGTTTTCGTGTTCTTTGTGTGTCTGTGTGTTGTGTACACAAGAAAGGGAAAATTGGTACACAGGACAGTTTGTGCACTACCACACCTGAAGTGACACCCTCAGTGGACCACAAAAAAAGGATATTGTAGAGCGAGGACAGGTTCAGGAAAGGGCAAGCGGAACCATCAAGGGCATGGATAGGCAACTAAGGCCCGGGGGCTGGATCCGGCCCAATCACCTTCTAAATCTGACCCTCAGACGGTCTGGGAATCAGTGTGTTTTTACATGAGTAGAATGTGTCCTTTTATTTAAAATGCATCTCTGGGTTATTTGTGGGGCATAGGAATTCATTACTTTTTTTTCAAAATCTAGTCCAGCCCCCCACAAGGTTTGAGGGACAGTGGACCAGCCCCCTGCTGAAAAAGTTTGCTGATCAAGGGGATGGAGAGGTGTTCCTGTGAGGAAAAGTTGCAAAGTTTAGGACTTTATAGTTTAGAGAAAGGGCAGGTAAGCGATGACACGATAGAAGTTAACAAAATTACACCATGCATGGAGAAAGTAGATAGAGAAACGTTTTTCTCCCTCTCTTCTCGTAACACTAGAATGTAAAAAAAAAAAAGAAAGTATACTACTATATAATAAAAAATACACCCAAGCGGTTTATTGCAATAAAAGCATAAAACCGTACAATAAAACCATTAAAAGGTCAAAAACTGTTGGTCAATACAGATAAGAGATAAAATTGTTAAACTGTGGGACTCACTGCCACAAGAGTGATGGCCACTAACCCAGATAGCTTTCAAAGAGGATTGGACAAATTCATGGAAACTGTCTTCATGGCTTCTAGTTACAGCTGCTGTGCTCTTTGTGCTGGCCTGGGACTCGGGCTCGGAACCAGAGGAGTCTCAGTCTGCACCGGATCCTGGAGCCCTGGCTCCAGATGCGGGGATTACCTCGTTGCCTTCAGCTGGGCCGTCACTTACAGCAGCTCTGCTACCGGTTGGGTCAGGGGAGGCTGAGGCGGCCTCTGGGTCTAGTAACCCACCGACGTCTCCCGAGCTGCAGAGACTGAGGTCTGAGAGAAGGAGAGACCTGAGAACTCGCAGGAGGAGTGCTCACCTTTGGGCGAGACAGGGAGGTGAGTCGCCAGGGGATCAGGACTGGCCATTACCCCGACAAAGATAAAAAGCTGTCGGACTCTGCCCCAGGTTGCGGGAGCAACATTGCTGTATGCCAGATCCTGCCTGAGATCCTGTACAGTCATATCTCGGGTTAAAGTTGCTTCAGGTTTAGCGTTTTCGGGTTGCGCTCCATGGCAACCCGAGAGTAACGGAACACATTACTTCCGGGATTCGCTGCTCGCGCATTCACAGACGCTCAAAATGACGTCACGTGCGTGCGCAGAAGCAGTAAATTGTGACCTGCACATACGCAGGTTGCATTCTGCTCTGGATGCGAACGGGGCTCCAGAACACAGTGGCGTAGCGTGGGGGGTGCAGGGGGGGCCGGCCGCACCGGGCGCAACATCTGGGGGCTAGGGTTAGGGGGCGCAAATCCACGGGTTAGGGGGCGCAAATCCACGGTTAGGGGGCGCAAATTACTTGCCTTGCCCCGGGTGCTGACAACCCACGCTACGCCACTGCCAGAACGGATCCCGTTTGCATCCAGAGGTACCACTGTATCTGTCCTTGCCTGGTTTCCTGCCTTGGCCCTGTCGGACTGACTCCTAGCGGAACCTTTGGATTCTGGACTGGTCCTGGACTACGTTTCATGGGTTACCCGCGGGCCCAGCACACTCTTCCTCCACAGTTTGAGGCAGCGACACTTCTGAATACCAGTTGCTGGAAACCAGTTGCTGGGTTCGAATCCTGCTTACAGGTTTCCCACTGGGGCATTTGTCTAGCGAGAACAGGGATGCTGGACAAGGAGAGGGGCGGCTGCTGGCCTGCTCCACCTGGCTCTCTCTCCCTACGCTATTGCAAGGGCATGTGCAAAACTCCAGCGCAGCCTCACCGTGCCAGTAGCACTGGCATATGGGTCAAGCACGCCTTTTGCTCCTGACAACAGGGGTCATAATTCCAACTCTGGGGAGAGGCTGGTGCCGGAGGGATCCATGCCCTTTTTCCTCGCCTGCACGCTGCCGTTCTCCCTTCTTACATAACTTCCCCGGGCATTTAAGCAACGAGTTCCGAGAATAATTAGTTATTATCACCGGTAGCCCGAGAGCAGCTCCCATGCAGCTACGCGCACCTCTGTATTTCTGATCTGCCTGCGGAAAGCTTTCTCTCCCGGCTGGCGATGATTTACACCCGCTTCTTAGCCAAAGCACAAGCCTGCCTCCGTCTCCGCAGCCTCCTCCTCCGCCAGTGCCTCGCAGAGCTCCTGGGGGTCTTCATGCTGATCGTAAGTTGCAAATATCTGCTGGTTTGGGGGCAGGGGAAACAGTAGATGGCGAAGCACCTGCAGCTTAGGGATAGGACATCTGTCTTGCATGCAGAAGGCTCCAGATTCAGTCCAGTCAGAGCTGGGGAGAGGGCCCCCACCCTGAATTAAGCCCTGGAGAGCTACTGGCAGTCAGTGTCAACAATGCTAAGCTACAAGAATAAGTCTGAGCTATGGTTACCAGATATTTTTCAAGGAATCTAGGGACACTTTAAAAAAATAAATCATGCTTTATTATTTTAGGAAATGGGTTGCCCAGAGTTCTTGACCTTTTTTGGGGGGAACCCCAAAGTTGCTGGGTGTGCACCTCGTCACAAGGCAGATAAGCCCATCTAAGGTAAAGGTAAAGGGACCCCTGACCATTAGGTCCAGTCGTGACCGACTGGGGTTGCAGCGCTCATCTCGCTTTATAAGCCAAGGGAGCCGGCGTACAGCTTCCGGGTCATGTGGCCAGCAGGACTAAGCCACTTCTGATGAACCAGAGCAGCGCACGGAAACGCCGTTTACCTTCCCGCCGGAGTGGTACCTATTTAACTACTTGCACTTTGACATGCTTTCAAACTGCTAGGTTGGCAGGAGCAGGGACCGAGCAACGGAAGCTCACCCCGTCGCGGGGATTCGAACCGCCGACCTTCTGATTGGCAAGTCCTAGGCCCATCTACAAACTCACAAATGCCCCCCCAAAAAGAGGTTTGGGGGGGAGAGAGAGATTGAGTAAAGGCACTCGCTGGTCTTGGGAAAACAAACATTAAAATACACACACAAAGCTCTGTCTCTCTCTGTCTCGCAATGCAGAGCAGCTCTTTTCTACGCTTCTCTTCCTCTTCTTCACCACCTCAGCGCCTCGCTCGCCTCCCCCCAACTTGGGTGCACAGAGCCCACAGCAGAAGAGCGCTGCAGGCTCTGCGCGATTTCGGGGCGAGTGTTGATCAAGGAAGCAAGCCGGAAGGAAGCTCTCCTGCCTCGGTTTAAATAGCCCCCCCCCCCAGCCAGCGGATTGGCTGGCTGGGACTTTGACGTGGCCGGGACCTCCAGTGCTGCCTCGCCGCCCTGGCACCCACCATATTGCCTCACCAGAAGTCCCCAGGCATAAATCCGGGGACAGATTTGTGAATCCGGGGACGTCTGGTAACCCTAGTCTGAGCTGGTAAGGTAAAGGGACCCCTGACCATTAGGTCCAGTCGTGACCGACTCTGGGGTTGCGACGCTCATCTCGCTTTACTGGCCGAGGGAGCCGGCGTACAGCTTCCGGGTCATGTGGCCAGCGTGACTAAGCTGCTTCTGGTGAACCAGAGCTGCCGACGGAAATGCCATTTACCTTCCCGCTGGAGCGGTACCTATTTATCTACTTGCACTTTGACGTGCTTTCGAACTGCTAGGTGGGCAGGAGCTGGTACACAATCCCTATGTTGCAGAGAAGGGCTGGCGTTTGCTTAGCAGTAGAGCACCTGTTTTTTCCAGATTCAAACCCTGAAAACTCCAGGCAGGGCTGGGAGACTCTCCCTGTCTGAAAACCCTGGAGAGCTGCTGCCTGCCAGTGTAGACAGTACTGAGCTAGATGGGCCCAATCGTCTCACTTGGAAGAAGGTGGCTTGCTATGTTCCTGTTTAAGTTTGACTTCTGTGTAGAGCTATGAGGGCTGTAACCATAGAACTGAAGAATTCGAAGGGACCCTGAGAGTCGTCCAACGCCCTGCAATACAGGAATCTCAGTTAGGTCATACATGACAGATGGCCATCCGACCTCTGTTTAAAAACCTCCAAGGAAGGAGAGCCCACTGCCGCCTTTAAAGGAAGTCCGCTCCACGGCTGAACAGCTCTTACTGTCAGAAAGTTCCCTCCTGATGTTTGTGGCGATCACACACAGGGCCCCCGGACGTTTGACGGTCTGTTGACCCTGTGCCGCCACTGTGACTGCTTTTTCCGCTGCCACCACCCCGTATCTCACGGGGACACACGGAGTCCAGTCAGTTGTTAACATAAACAAATAATCAAGTTTATTTTTAAATGGAGGAACAAGCTTATGGTTACGGTTACTTTTTCTTGGCAGTTTCCTATTCTTAGTTCCTAACAACTCCAAACTGATTATTCCAACTAACTATCTGACTCCACCTAACAATTCCTCTCACTCTCTCACAATGCAACTCTACCAACCCACACCTAAATCTCCCTCTTCCTTCTTCAACTCCCAAACCTCAACTCTCAACTCAACTCCCAAACCTCACAATTTCATTTCTTGTAACTTAAAGCCATTGGTTTACGTCCAAAGAGGAGAAAACAGGCTTGCTCCATCCTTCTATGTGACAGTCCTGCAGATATCGAAAGATGGCTATCATATCTCCTCTCAGTCTCTACCAGGCTAAACATACCCAATTCCCTCAACCGTTCCTCATAAGGCCCTTGATCATCATCATCTCTTCTGCAAACCTTCCAGCTTCTCAATCTCCTTCTCAAATTGTGGCTCCCAGAATTGAACTCAGGACTCCAGGTCTGACCAAGGCAGAATAGAATGGGACTATTACTGTATTTTTTGCTCTATAACACGCAACAGACCATAACACGCACGTAGTTTTTAGAGGAGGAAAACAAGAAAAAAAATATTCTAAACGAAATAGTGGATATATGATTTTTGTGGTTCATGCTGTGGCCACAGACATGTGATCTGACAGTGAGTTTGGAGTAGCCCAATGCAAAAACCCTGAGGATCCATGTGGATCCATGCTTTGTAACCACGGAGGAGGGAAGGAAGGGGAACCATGGATCCTCTGCTCACGACTGCAGCAGATCGCCACCCGCAGGCATTCGCTCCATAACACGCACAGACATTTCCCCTTACTTTCTAGGAGGAAAAAAGTGAGTGTTATGGTGCAAAAAATACGGTACTTCCCTTGATCTGGACACTCGACTTCTGTTGATGCAGCCTAGAATAGCATTAGCTTTTTTTGCTGCTGCATCACACTGTTGACTCATGTTCATCTTGTGGTCTACTAAAACCCCTGGATCCTTTTCACTTGTACCTGCCTGTGGACTGTCTCGCCAGAGTGGTGCATGCTCTAGTTATCTCCTGCTTGGACTACTGCAACGCGCTCTACGTGGGGCTACCTTTGAAGGTGCCCCAGAAACTGCATTTAATCCAGAATGCGGCAGCTAGACTGGTGACTCGGAGTGGCCGCCAAGACCACATAACATTGGTCTTGAAAGACCTACATTGGCTCCCATTATATTTCCGAGCACAATTCAAAGTGTTGGTGCTGACCTTTCAAGCCCTAAACAGCCTTGGTCCAGAATACCTGAAGGAGTGTCTCCACCTCCATCGTTCTGCCTGGACACTGAGGTCCAGCGCTGAGGGCCTTCTGGCGGTTCCCTCACTGTGAGAAACCAAGTTACAGGGAACCAGGCAGAGGGCCTTCTCGGTAGTGGCGCCCACCCTGTGGAACGCCCTCCCATCAGATGTGAAGGAAATAAGCAGCTATCTTATCTTTAAAAGACATCTGAAGGCAGCCCTGTTTAGGGAAGTTTTTAATATTTAATGCTTTATTGTTTATTGTTTTTAACACTCGAATGGGAGCCGCCCAGAGTGGCTGGGGAAAGTCAGCCAGATGGGCGGGGTATAAATAATAAATTACTACTACTACTACTACTACTGGCAAGCCAGGTGTCCGCCATCTTATATTTGTACAGCTGGTTCTTCCTGCCTAAGTTCAGAATCTTAACATTTGTCCCCATTGAAATCCATTTTGTTAGGTTGAGTCCAGTTCTCCAATCTGTCAATGCCATGTCGAAACCCGATTCTGTCTTCAGTGACATTGGCTACCCTTCCCAGTTTGGTACCATCTGCTTAGTTGATGAGCATCCCCTGAGTGCCTTCATCTGAAGAAGTGTGCATGCACACGAAAGCTCATACCAAGAACTAACTTAGTTGGTCTTTAAGGTGCTACTGGAAGGAATTTTTTATTTCATCCAAGGTGTTTATAAAGACATCAAAGGGCCCAGGAGCGACCCCGCGTGGCATGCCGCCATTGTCACTTTTCCCAGGATGATGGAGAACCATTCGTGAGCCGTCTTTGGGTTCTGTCAGTCAACCAGCTACAAATCCATCTAATGGTTATCTCGTCCAGTTCACATTTTACCAGCTTCTCTGCAAAAATATTATGGGGGACTTTGTCAAAAGCCTAACTGAAATCAAGGTACACTTATGTCCACAGTATTCCTATGATCCACGAAACCTGTAATTATCAATAACAGAAACGAGAATAATCTGCCATGACTTGTTTTTGAGAAACCCATGCTCCCGGCATCCTTTCCCGATTGCTCACCAGCCAATTATCTGTTTAATTAACCGTTCTGGGATCTTCCCTGGTATCGGTGTCTAGATGACTAGTCAGTGGCGGCATGTCAGCTCCCTATCACATCTTCCCATCTTTCCTACCTGAAACCTGACCTCAAGAGCTCAGGCGCATGTTGGCCTTTGCTGGGAGTGTAAATGATTTAAATACAGGAGTCCACCATGACAACACACACACAACCAGCTCCCCAAACAGAATCCAAAACTGCAGCCCCGAGGATTCTCTGACTTCCTCCCTGCTAATCCATCACCAACTAAAAAGAAAACTTGAAGACCTTGTTATCACCCAGGAAACAATAGGAGTTCATCAGTTTAATTAAGTATTAATTAGGAAGATTAAGGTGTTTTTTTATGTATGTAAATTTGCTTTTTCTTTTTTATTTTTTCCTGTATTTTCTTCTTTTCTTGTTTCTTAATTGTTTTTTCTTTAATTTTCTTTTTGTAGTATGAGATTGTAAATTCTTTGTAAATTCTATGTATGTGTGTGTAATTTAAATTAATAAAAATTATAAAAAAGGAGTTCATCGGTTGCCCTAGGTGATATTAATGCTCTTGCTGCCGCACGCCACTGCAGACTGGCTGTTTGCAACATCTGGATCAGAGTTTTGTCTCTGAAGACATGCTTTTAGGAATGGGGTTCCTGTCTGGCTACCTGTCACGCTTTGATGTCTTGCTGTTAATGCTGGACCTGCCTTCATGGGCAATGGGTGCTTAACTGCATTGCACCTGACCCTGGAGTGGGCGAGCCAGAGGGGCAAAGTTCAGGGTCCAAAAGGCTTGTTTTCCACCTCTTCTGGAATGCAAAAAATAGTTCTAGAGTTCAGGTTCCCTTGCTTGGAAGGTGTTTCAGGGAGATAACCTGGGCACTCCTCTCCTCATTTGAAATAGTAGTAGTAGTAGTAGTAGTAGTAGTAGTAATAATAATAATAATAAATAGGTTCCTCACTAAGCCTCTTCACCCCATGCTCTTTACTCAGAAGTAAGCCCCCCCCCTGATTTTGCTGGTGTGTAACAATGCGGGTGGCGCTGTGGTCTAAACCACTGAGCCTAGAGCTTGCCAATCAGAACGTCGGCGGTTCGAATCCCCACGACGGTGGTGAGCTCCCGTTGCTCGGTCCCAGCTCCTGCCAACCTAGCAGTTCAAAAGCATGTCAAAGTCAAGTAGATAAATAGGTACCACTCTGGCGGGAAGGTAAACGGTGTTTTCGTGCGCTGCTCTGGTTTGCCAGAAGTGGCTTAGTCATGCTGGCCACATGACCCGGAAGCTGTACGCCGGCTCCCCCGGCCAATAAGGCGAGATGAGCGCCACAATCCCAGAGTCGTTCGCAGCTGGACTTAACAGTCAGGGGTTCCTTCACCTTTACGTTTAACTTCCTTGCCAGCGACTGCACTCCTCAGATTCGTTTTTTTGCACTGCTTCTCCTAATAGGTGCATTTTTAAAGCTTTAATTTTGGAGCGGTGGTTTGTCTGGGGTTTTGAAAGATACCAGTTTCCACACCGTTTCAGAGCGTTCCGATTGGATCAATTCGACTTCAAATACAAAATCCTGCCCCACGACCGATGTTCCGATGGGTTGGCAGTGACGCTTGGAGGATGGGTGGCAGTCAGTGGATTGAGGTTGAATCCTGAAAAGACAGAAGTATGATTTCTGGGAGACAGGGAGCAGGCAGGTGGGGGCAAGGGACTCCCTAGTCCTGATTAAACAATGATTTGACGTTTGGAAGACATCAGAAGGCGGCGCTGTTCAGAGAAGATTTTAATGGTTGATGTTTGAGTGTGTTTTGTTGGGAGCAGCCCAGAGTGACTTGGCCGACCTGGTCAGATGGGTGGCATATAAATATTAAAATTATTATCATTTATTACAGACTCCGTAGGGTGCAACTTCCAACGCTCTTCTTTCTAGGTACATTTTTATCACTTTGCCAGCTGGCAACCAAAATCCAGGACCCCATAGGCCAGTGGTGGTGAACCTATGGCACGCTTGCCAGAAAGGGCACTCGGAGCCCTCTCTGTGGTCACGTGCGCCGTCGCCCCAGCAGAGTCCAGTTCTGGGCACAACAGTTCAAGAAGGACACTGACAAACTGGAACGTGTCCAGAGGAGGGCAACCAAAATGGTCAAAGGCCTGGAAACGATGCCTTATGAGGAACGGCTAAGGGAGCTGGGCATGTTTAGCCTGGAGAAGAGGAGGTTAAGGGGTGATATGATAGCCATGTTCAAATATATAAAAGGATGTCACATAGAGGAGGGAGAAAGGTTGTTTTCTGCTGCTCCAGAGAAGCGGACACGGAGCAATGGTTCCAAACTACAAGAAAGAAGATTCCACCTAAACATTAGGAAGAACTTCCTGACAGTAAGAGCTGTTTGACAGTGGAATTTGCTGCCAAGGAGTGTGGTGGAGTCTCCTCCTTTGGAGGTCTTTAAGCAGAGGCTTGACAACCCTATGTCAGGAGTGCTCTGATGGTGTTTCCTGCTTGGCAGGGGGTTGGACTCGATGGCCCTTGTCGTCTCTTCTAACTGTAGGATTCTATGATAGCTGTAGCTTCCGTGCCGGGGGTGGCACTAGGGCCTGGTGAGTGAATGAGAGGCTGAGCAGACTTTTGATGCACCAGGGCCTCCTGCCAGTCTGTTTTTCCTACTCAGGAGTAAGCCGCCTTGAGTTCAGCATGGCTTAACTCCCAGGTCAGTAAGCAACCTAAGAAGGGGTTTACATGTTCGCTGGGCTTTCTTGCGGAAGCCAACAAGATAAATTCATTCTGTGCGATCAAACAGCAGCCAAAGAAATGGCAAAATAATAATAATAATAATAATAATAATAATAATAATAATAATAATAATAATGCCCTGCCCATCTGGATAGGTTTATTTATTTATTCATATTTGTATGTGCACACGCAGACAATCATTATTATCTCATATTAAAAATTGGGAGAGGGAGGCTCTTCGTACACCCTCCAGTGTACACTAGTGGCCAAAATTGTGAAACCTTCTGGGGAAAATGTACAGTCATACCTCATGTTATGTCCGCTTCATGTTATGTTCTTTCAGGTTATGTCCCGCGGCGACCCGGAAGTACTGGAAAGGGTTACTTCCGGGTTTCACCGCTCATGCATGTGCAGATGCTCAAAATGACATCACGTGCATGCGCAGAAGCGGCGAATCGCAACCAGCACATATGCAGACGTGCTGCTGCGGGTTGTGCTCTTTTCATGTTGCGAACGGGCCTCCGGAACGGATCCCGTTCACAAACAGAGGTACCACTTTATTTCCGAGGTTTGATGGCTCATTAACACCACTTAGTTTTGGAGTAATACTTGTGCTTCCCCCCCCCCTGTGGTGACACAGGGGGACGCATACTCCTAAACATTTTGCGAATTTAACGGGACAAGAAATTCACTGTCTTTATTTCCCTCGATTTGAACTGTATTTATTTTTCCCTGGTGGTGATTTTCTTGAGCCAAAACGAGAGTGCCCCTAAACATTTTTTAAGAAAGAAAGCACTGAGTTATGCCATAAAATTATATACTGATGGAAAGATAATTTATTGAAGACCGTAATGCAGTAGCTTTTATGAAGGATTTTTTATTACAACAGCAGTCATGAAGAAGAAACATGAAACACATGGGGGGGGGGGAAATGAGATATACAGATTAAATTGCCATGTTGGCACTTGGCAATAAATAAGTGGGTTTGGGGCTGCAATTTGGGCACCCGATCTCTAAAAGTTTCGCCATCGCTACCATAGCCCATCGCTTCCACCCCATGACCATCAAAAAAAGGAAGATGATTGGCGCCAGGGTAAACAAGGTTCCCATCACCACCTGGGAGGGACAACGTGGGCATGATACAGGAGTGTTGACCCAGGGCAAAGATTCTCCCAAAGGTCTTTTCCCTCATTCTTTTCTCTCTCTCTCTTTCCCAGGTGATTACTCTGAGCGCATCTGCGCAGGCCACCACCAGCGAAGGGACGAAGGGTGGCTATTTTAGCTCAGCCCTAGCAGGTGGAATTGCTGTGATGGTAGCCATCCACGTTTCGGGAGGAGTTTCCGGTGAGAAAGGGGAGGTTCTCTCGTGCACAAGCCCGGGGGATGGGGCAGGCACTTGGTCCAGGCATCGCTCAAAATTTCGGGCAATTGTGGGGGAGAGCTGCAGTGTTTATCTCCTTATAAAAAGGTAAAGGGACCCCTGACCATTAGGTCCAGCCGTGGCCGACTCTGGGGTTGCGGCGCTCATCTCGCTTTACTGGCCGAGGGACCCGGCGTACATGTGGCCAGCTTGACTAAGCCGCTTCTGGCAAACCAGAGCAGCGCACGGAAAGGCCGTTTACCTTCCTGCCGGAGTGGTACATATTTATCTACTTGCACTTTGACGTGCTTTGGAACTGCTAGGTGGGCAGGAGCTGGGACCGAGCAATGGCAGCAAGCCCTAGGCTCTGTGCTTTAGACCACAGTGCCACCTGCGTCCCTCTCACCTCCAGTAAAGATAGAGGTAAAGGTAAAGGGGACCCCTGACCATTAGGTCCAGTCGTTACCGACTCTGGGGTTGCGGCGCTCATCTCGCTTTACTGGCCGAGGGAGCCAGCGTACAGCTTCCAGCTCATGTGGCCAGCATGACTAAGTGAACCAGAACAATCGCACGGAAATGCCATTTACCTTCCCGCCGGAGCGGTACCTATTTATCTACTTGCACTCTGACGTGCTTTTGAACTGCTAGGTCAGCAGGAGCAGGGACCGAGCAACGGGAGTTCACCCCATCACGGGGATTCGAATCGCCGACCTTCTGATCGGCAAGCCCTAGGCTCTGTGGTTTAACCCACAGCGCCACCCGCGTCCCTACTATCTATAAATCCTTTTAAAAAAAGAAGCAGCAGCAGCAAATTTCATAGTTTATTTTGTTTTGCAAAGGCAAGGGCACAAGTTAAGCCTGGAAAATCTGAGCAGTGCCGGATTTATGTATAAGCTAATCAAGCTATAGCTCAGGGCCCCACTCTCTTGGGGGCACCCAAAAAAAATTAAAGGAGAAAAAACCTGGATGTACATTTCCAAAATATGAGAAAAAAGAAATATAATAAAACCTACAGTACATACAGCAACAGTGGAAAATGGCATTAGATACCTATGAGGTCCCTAAATTACCATATAGCATATATTCAACACATAAAACAGGGACAATTTGTTGTTGACAAAGGGCAGCTGGACATATAAAGGGCCCATTGCCTTCAGTAGCTTAGGGCCTCATCAAACCCAAATCCGACCCTGAATCTGAGGCGCAGAATACAGTGTTGAACTCAGCCTGTAGTTTGCTGATCGTAGCGGCTTTCTAGCTGTTTTGTTTTCGAATATGCAAGTTGCTAGTCCTTAGTGTTGGAACAGAATTTAGGCTTGAAACTGTGCGGGTTAGAAAGATCAGAAGTGGAAAACCTACCTCTGTGGCTCTTTCTGAAACAATACCGTAGCCAAGACACGACCATCCTTTGAAATTCTCTGCCTGTTTCTGAATTTTGTATATGAATTTTGTATATGATTTTGCCTGATAGAGACATATTTTTCAATATGGGTAAATATTTTTATTCAAAGGTTTTCAAAATGGGCAAGCATCCTCCAACACTTCTCTGATGAAAATAGGGATGTCCTATTTCCATAATGATAATTTTACTATTTATACACACCCAACTGTCTTGCCTCAGCCACTCTGGGCAGCTTCCAACATGTATTAAAACATAATAAAACATTAAACATAAAAAACCTTCCCTATACAAGATTGCCTTCAGACGACTCGGGGGTCAGATAACTCCATACCCGCCAACATTTCTCCGGTGAAAATAGGGACATCCTAAGGAAAAGTGGGACATTCCAGGATCAAATCAAAATGGCTTCTCTAAATCAGGGACGTCCCTGGAAAATGGGGACATTTGGAAGGTGTGTCCATAGTAACAAACAATAAGCAGATTCACAACGCAGCTGTTGCAATAATGAACAAGCATATAAACTTTAAAGAGTCCTTCCAGAAAGTCCCATGGGCTGATGGAGGAGTTATAGTTCGGCTAGATTTATTCACATAAGAAATTAAAGCAACACCTTATATTGTCAAAGTCATCTTCTTTTTATCCTTTGGAGCCTTTCATCTTAACAGAGACATCTTTGCAGAGCCACCTTCCCTAACGTGCTATTATATGCACGTTTTACCCAGGTGTATACGGGACATGGGTGGTGCTGTGGTCTAAACCACAGAGCCTAGGGCTTGCCGATCAGAAGGTCGGCAATTCGAATCCCCGCGATGGGGTGAGCTCCCATTGCTCAGTCCCTGCTCCTGCCCACCTAGCAGTCCGAAAGCACGTCAAAGTGCAAGTAGATAAATAGGTACCGCTCCGGCGGGAAGGTAAACGGCGTTTCCGTGCGCTGCTCTGGTTCGCCAGAAATGGCTTAGTCATGCTGGCCACATGACTCGGAAGCTGTACGCCGGCTCCCTCAGCCAATAAAGCAAGATTAGCGCCGCAACCCCAGAGTCGGCCACGACTGGACCTAGTGGTCCCTTTACCTTTACCTTACCCCTGTGTATGCATTTTTGTACACGCGGCTTAGCTGCATTGCAAAATGTGGCGAAGCACAAACTTCAGAGGATGGCTGCGTCCCAGTTTTGTGCATTGTTTCAGAAAATGCACATGAAGTTGTTGAAGGCCCGCATCAGATTTCTTCTCTGTCACTTATGGGGATGCTTGCTGGGGATTGGGCCGCTCCTGCTTCCCTGGTCCTTCCTCTGAAAAGACCTCACTTTCCAGACCTGGGGAAGCCACGTGGAGGTGCTTGCCAAATATTTATTCTCCGGGGATTGATTTCTGTCGACTGCAAGCTCCTTATCGCCTCTGGTCCCTGTTATCTCTGCCAACCTTAGCTCCCGGAGCTATGACTCAGCCACCTTATGACCAGCTACCAGTAATTATTATTAACCCCGATAGCTCAATGGAGCCTCCATGGCCAGTGCCATTGTACCTGCTGAGGCTCTGGTGCAGGGAACAAACATTTGGGTTTCAAAGGGCTGTTTCCATCAAGTCCTGGTAGGGAGTTTTACCAAGAGGCATTGGGTGGCCGGAGGCTGTGTCCATTAGGGGGCATGGGACACTCCTCTGCCAGCCTCGGTCTGCAGCCCCTTTCCTACTTGCAATCGGTCCAGGGAGTGCCCCTGCCTGCCAGCTCCCTCCTCTTGCTCTTTCTTAGTCTCAGTTTTGCCCCTTGTAGAACTCAGAAGGGAAGAGGAGGAGGAGGAGGATGGGGCAAATCTAGAATTAGCTGGCCCTGCCTGTCATTGGCTCTGGCGCCACCTGCTGTTAGGCTCCCTGCCTTCCACCCTACCAGTCTCCAATGGGCACTAGTTTTTGACATGCTTAGTTCCCTCTGCCTGGGGCTGATTTGCACCACTACTCAGAAGAAGAGGTGAGTGTAGTATTATCTATACCATGGGTAGGCAAACTAAGGGCTGGGGGCCGGATCCGGCCCAATCGCCTTCTAAATCCGGACCACAGACAGTCCAGGAATCAGCATGTTTTTACATGAATAGAATGTGTCCTTTTATTTAAAATGCATCTCTGGGTTATTTGTGGGGCATAGGAATTCGTTCATAGCCCAGCCCCCCCCCCCAAGGTCTAAGAAACAGTGGACCTGTATAGGCCTGAAACGATGGGTGAACTCTCACAAGCGGAGAGGCGCCTACCCCTCACAGAGCTACAATTCACAGCGCCCTGAACGAACTGTGGTTCCCAGGATTCTTTAGGGGGAATAAAAAGGTAGAAGGTAAAGGGACCCCTGATCATTAGGTCCAGTCGTGAGTGACTCTGGGGTTGCGGCGCTCATCTCGCTTTATTGGCCGAGGGAGCCAGCGTACAGCAGGTCATGTGGCCAGCATGACCAAGCTGCTTCTGGTGAACCAGAGCAGCGTAGGATACGCCGTTTACCTTCCCGCCGGAGCGGTACCTATTTATTTACTTGCACTGGTGTGCTTTCGAACTGCTAGGTTGGCAGGAGCAGGGACCGAGCAACAGGAGCTCACCCCGTCACAGGGATTCAAACCACCAACCTTCTGATCAGCAAGTCCTAGGCTCTGTGGTTTAACCCACAGCGCCACCCACGTCCCTTTAGGGGGAATAATTTGCTTTAAATATACAGTATGGTGTGTATGTGCAGCCTAAGTTCCTAGTCCTGCAAAGGGCATGTGCAAAGTGCAATTTCAGAAGCGAGAGAACATACGGAACAGGATTTCAAACACGGGGGTCGGTAGAGCATGAGACTCATGACCTCAGGGTTGTGCATTCGAGCCCCACATTGAGCTAAAAATATTCTTGCATCGCAGGGGAGGTGGACTAGATGTGTCTCTATGACTCTATGATTCTACAATTCTACGATTCTCTCTCTCTCTTACAGGAGGGCACTTAAATCCAGCCTTTACGCTCACCATGTGTCTGCTTGGCCAATGCCCCTGGTGGAAACTCCCCATCTTCTCTGTTGTTCAGACTATGGGAGCCTTTTTGGGCGCAGGCACCGTCTACATGCTTTATTACGGTAACGTTATCTCCCAGAGTTTTCACAATGGGGAAAATAAAAGGCGCATTTCAAGCTCGGCTTATGACACATTCCCCTGCCTCGCCGTGTCTGTATTCATTGACTCTGCCCAGCTCATCTTCTGCTGATGTAAAAGCCAGTCTTTGGGTTAAAGATATACCAGATATACTAGAAAAGCCATAATTGCGCTGCGAAGTTTGCTATTGACGCTCAAAAGCATTCCTTGGCAGCCGTAGGGTATGAAATGGCAAGTGGTGAGGCTCACTGCATATTTATTCATTTACTTAAAATGCTTCTGCCGTAGGAACATGGGTAGGCAAACTAAGGCCCGGGGGCCGGATCCAGCCCAACCGCCTTCTAAATCCGGCCTGCAGGAAGTCTGGGAATCAGTGTGTTTTTGCATGAGTAGAACATGTCCTTTTATTTCAAATGCATCTCTGGGTTATTTGTGGGGCATAGGAATTCGTTCATATTTCCTCCCCCCCAAAAAGTCTAGTCCAGCCCCCCACAAGGTCTGAGGGACAGTGGACCGGCCCCCTGCTGAAAAAGTTTGCTGACCCCTGCGTAAGAACGATGACACGTAGGGAGAAAAAATCCCTGCCTGCAGGCTTTCAATCTAAAGAGACACAGCAGAAAAGGAAAAAGCGTTGAGAAGGGGAGAGGATGAACAAAAATGCATTGGAATCAGATGCCGAAGTTACATGGTAGTCCTTATAATGACCAGTTGGGAATGTAAACTGGTCAGGAATCACATGAAAGTGGATTCTCAGCTGAACTGACGGAGCAGGGCTGCTGCTCTCTTTTCCCCCTTTGGCTTCTCTTCCTATAAAGCTAAGCCTCATGGCCACTGGCTTTTCTCTCCGCAGACGCCATCCACAGCTATAGCAACGGGACCCTTGCAGTCACCGGACCCCGTGAAACCGCCTCCATCTTTGCCACCTACCCAGCTCCCTACCTGTCACTTGGCAATGGCTTCTTCGACCAGGTAGGGCCAGCCGTCCCTAGAACTCCCAGCGCTGCCCAGAGACGGAAGCATCCTTCGCTCAGGGCGATGCATCCCATATGTCCAATTGCTCTGCCGCTGCTCCATTCATTTGCCGTGGCTCAGTGGTTAGAGCACCAGACTTGCATGCAGAAGGTCCCAGGTTCAATCCCGGCACCTCCAAGTGCGAGGAGTAATAATAATAATAATAATAATAATAATAATAATAATACAGTGGTACCTCGGGTTACAGACGCTTCAGGTTACAGACACTTCAGGTTACAGACACTCCGCTAACCCAGAAATAGTACCTTAGGTTAAGAACTTTGCTTCAGGATGAGAACAGAAATCGCGTGGCAGCAGTGGGAGGCCCCATTAGCTAAAGTGGTACCTCAAGTTAAGAACAGTTTCTTCTTAAGAACGGACTTCTGGAACAAATTAAGGTCTTAACCTGAGGTACCACTGTAACAATAATAATAATAATAATCATAATTTATTATTTATACCCAACCCATCTGGCTGGGTTTCCCCAGCCACTCTGGGCAGCTTCCAGCAAAATATTAAAATACAATAATTCTTCAAATATTAAAAGCTTCCCTAAACAGGGCTGCCTTCAGGTGTCTTCTAAAAGTCAGATAGTTGTTTATTTCTTTGGCATCTGGTGGGAGGGCGTTCCACAGGGCGGGCGCCACCACCGAGAAGGCCCTTCTCAGACTGGTGCTGAGTCTCCGGGGCCTGGATAAACGAATAGGCTGGTCTCTGGTGGTTTCCGATGCCCCTGTGCTTTGGTTGATGTCCTGTCCTCCCTCCACCCTCTTCCCCTCATCAGGTCCTGGGCACCGGGGTGCTGATATTGGGCATCCTGGCCATTATCGACTCCCGCAACAGGCGCATCCCACATGGACTGGAGCCCATCGCGGCGGGCTTGCTGGTCACTGCTCTCGGCTTGGCAATGGGAGCCAACTGTATGTGCGCCATTAACCCAGCCCGGGACCTGGGCCCACGACTCTTCACCTACCTGGCCGGATGGGGGCCTCAGGTGTTCAGGTGAGTGCGCGAGGGGCGAGGAGGCGGCGCCCAGTTGCATGTGTGTGTGTGTGTGTGTCAGGGACTGGGGAATGGTGGAGACCTTCTCCCCAGCCTGACCTTTCCAGAGAAGAAGGTGACAATTCAGAATTGCTACAGGGGGTTGAAGGAGGTCACAGCTCAGAGGCCGATGAGGGGGGAAAGCTGGGAAATAATGGGAGAGGAGGAAGAAGAAGACGCGCCAGAGGGGCGATAGCTGACGGACACAGTGTCTTTAGAAAGCATTCCAGACCCACTGTCACAGTCTGGTTCACGGGCGATCGACGTCCCAGCAGGGGACTTCAGGACCGGGGGCAAGATGGCAGGGTGGGAGCAGGAATGGGGGTCCAGAAGCCAGGAGTCGGGAAGCCAAGGGTCCGAGGGTCAGGAAGCCAGGAGTCACGAAGTCAGGGGTCTGAGGATCAAGAAGCAAGGAGTCAAGGAGCCAAACGCAGCAAGGCAGTAAACGTGTTGCTGTGGCAAAGAGCCGAAGGGAAATGCTGACCCTTATATCCCTTCCCGGCTCTTGCCCCCAGGTGCTGTGAGTTACCAATTGACCTCACCTGTGCGGCCGCGCCTTGCCTCTTCAGAACAAACTTAGGAAGGCCCCAGTCCTGCAAAGTCCTACTGGTCACAGGGCCTGGCTCCTGCACACACACCTAACACTAACCTTCTCCTAGAACCTGGCGAGACTTGAAAGTAGGAGAGCAAAGAGCTCAAAGGCAAAGGGCACCTTTCACCACCTGTAGTGGTGATGCGTGATGGGAGAGAGGGAGGGGGTGGAGACTCACTCGGGGCAATACCATTATTCCAAGAGGCTGCCTTTCCAAGCCCCTCTCTGTGAATATTGAATAAGAAGCAGTTGGTAGGGACTTTTCCCTGTCCTGATCCTCAGCCACCTGACAACATACAAGGTCTCTTTGTGCTGATGAGCAGGGCAGGTAAAGGTAATGGGACCCGTGACTGTTAAGTCCAGTTGTGACTGACTCTGGGGTTGCAGCGCTCATCTCGCTTTATTGGCCGAGGGAGCCGGCGTACAGCTTCCGGGTCATGTGGCCAGCATGACTAAGCCACTTCTGGCCAACCAGAGCAGCGCATGGAAACGCTGTTTACCTTCCCACCGGAGAGGTACCTATTTATCTACTTGCACTTTGACGTGCTTTCGAACTGCTAGGTTGGCAGGAGCAGGGACTGAGCAACGGGAGCTCACCCTGTCATGGGGATTCGAACCGCCGACCTTCTGATCGGCAAGTCCTAGGCTCTGTGGTTTAACCCACAGCGCCACCTGCGTCCCTGAGCAGGGCAGAGCAATGGTCGATTTGGAGGGTCCACAGCCATGCCCCCTGTAGGGAGGTTTCCATAGAAAGCCACTGCTGGGATAGCTCAGTCAGTAGAGCATTAGGCTCTGAATCTCAGGGTTGTGGGTTTGAGACCCACCTTGGGGGGAAAAATAAAAAAATTAACCCTGCATTGCAGGGGCTTGGACTGACGTGCAGGGTCCCTTCCAACTCTGTGATGCTATGATTCTGTGACACACTCACCTCCTTTCCAAATTGTCTCCACACGGCTCCATCTCTGCCACCAGTCACCACTCTGCTTTATCTTTCCAGTGCTGGAAACTACTGGTGCTGGGTTCCGGTCGTGGCTCCGATGGTGGGGGCCACCATTGGGACGGCTCTGTATGAGCTCGGGGTGGAGTTTCACCACCTGCCGTCCCAGGACGAGGAAGAGACCTTGACCGCCAAGAAGCATCACCCAGGGACAGAAAAGGATACGGAGATCTCGATTTATGCCGTGAATAAATACGCAGAGGATTGGACAGGCGGGAGTACAGGAAACCCCCCGGACGGGGGCCATAACAAATTGGAAACTTCAAGTTCCTTTTGAAATGGGACAGGCGCCGGAAGAGGCGAGAGACTTAATCCTTTCGTTTTTATATATTGGATGGAGTTGTTGCTGTTGGTTTTGTGGCTGATGTAGGTCTCTGGGTGTGTGAATTCCACACAAAAGAGCGATGTTTTGGAATGACAAAGGACCGCTTTCCCCCATAGATTAAGGTTACCAGACATCCCCGTTTCCTGGGGACAGTCACCGGATTTACAAATCAGTTCCCATACAAAATCCACTGAATCCCCGGATTCATTGAAAAAAAATATCTGGTAACCTTACCATAGATGAACTTTATCGCTTGCTAAAATCATCACCTGAGGTCGTGCGCAGAATGACTCCCACCTTTGGGGATTATACAATGGCAGCAACCAGAGACGGGGCCTTTTTTGTGGTGGCACCACTGCGGAACGACCACTCTTGAAATATTTGCTCAGTGCCTACTTTTTTTATTGTATTGGGGGAGGAAGGCTCTATCCTGCAGGGCAGGGGCTGTCATGGTTTCACCCTAAAGAATTCTGGGAACTGTAGTTCTATTCCCTTCCCAGAACAACATTTGACAGAGTGGTTCAGCAATTCATCCATCTTTGCAGTGAACTCTGGGAATTGTAGCTCCGTGAGGGGAGTCTCCGAACAACGCTCAGCAACCAGAGCAAACTACAGCTCCCAGAATTATTTGGAGGGAAGCCATGACTGTTTTAAGCGGTATCATAGCACTTTAAATGTGTTTTGTGAATATGGCCTTAATACACAGCGTTACGGTTGCGGAACATGACAGGAAGGAGGATGGGGATGAAACTAGAATGAGTTGACTTAGCCACTCATTGCCTCTGGCGCCACCTGCTGTCAGGCTCCCTACCTTCTGCCCCACTAGCCCCAATGAGCACCAGCCACCATTGGCTGGGGAAGGCTGCCAATCACCATAGACCAAGAGGAAGTGGCTGCCTTCCTCCTATTCCCATCAGCCGTAGCCAATAGGGCCAATGGTCAGGGATGATGGGAGTTGTAGTCCAGTAGCGTCTGGAGATACGCAGGTTTCCCCCATTCCTGAGGCTAGACAATAGTGAGTTACATGGAGCAATGGTTTGCCTTGGCACAATGCAACTTACTTGACCTAATGCTGCTATGATGACTTGTGTTCTGTGTGTGTGTGTGTGTGTGTGTGTGTGTGTGTGTTCTGTTAATTTTATTCGATGTTTTCTTGCTGCTGTTCTGATGGATGAATTGTTTAAATGCTTTTTATCGATCGCTGTATTGTAACGAGATGAAAGGATGAAATAAAATGAAAAATGGTTTCTAAAATACGTAGGGTGCTGGGAAAAGCCCTCTAACACAGAGGTGGGAAACTTGGCCCCACTCTGTACATCGTTGAACTTCAGCTCCTACCTTCCCTGACCACTGGATCCCCAGCCCTGCTTTTTACCTCTGTGGGTACATTTAATATGTGATTCCTGATTGGTTGGGACGGGATTGTTCTAGGACAGCAAAAGAATCTGTTCCTGAGCTCCAACTCCCATCATCCCTGACCATTGGGCCACACTGCCTGGGGCTGATAGGAGTTGGAGTCCAACAGCTCCTGGACGGCCACAAGTTTCCCATCTCTGCTGTGACACAAAAGGCGTCTTAATTCTCTCCACCCCCGTCAGGTTTTGGCTCTCTCAGGTGCCGCACTCTGTATATGCTCAGAGGTGCTCTGTGGTTGTTAAACTGCATCTTTTAGAACCACATCCCAAAAGGGATTCCAAGGCTTAATCTGGGTGCAGGATGCAGACCAGGCTACACCTTGGAGTGTGTCAGGTGGCAGAGACCGAGAGCATGCCATGGGAGGGTGAAGAACAGTACCAACCTTTCTTCCAGAGCTGAATGGGTGCATTCCACAGCTAGGTCGAAAAACTAAACTACCGCAGCGCCGGGCAGTACCTTGAAAACCTGTCATTCTACATAACGACATAAGACATCAGGGGTTCCCTACCAAAGTCACACCCTTGCGAGGCTGCCGGTTGAGGAACAACAAATAGCAGCTCCACCCTATGAGGTAGACTTAGACTGACAGACAGTGGCTGACCCGAGGTCACTCAGGGTGCTTCATGGCTGAGTGGGAGGATTCGAACCCAGGTCTCTCCCAGCTCTGAATCCACTAGGCCACATTTGCTGTCATTTGTGTGTATTTGTGTGTAATGAAGCCCAATGAAGTATCTTCCTATACATATAGGAATGCAAAGCTGTCGTCGCACAGAGTCACAACCCCAGATTTGCAAGAAGTCAGGGAGGGCAGGGTGAAGAGAAAGAGGAGGCAGCAGAGGGATGGATGAAGCCGGGGTGGAAGGGCACAGAGGGGCTGGGAGGACACTGGAGTATGGTTACCAGATGTCCCCATTTCCCGGGGACAGTCCCCGGATTTACAAATCTGTCCCTGGACAAAATCCGTCCCTGGAATGTCCCCGGATTTCATTTAATGTGGAAGCCGCCCAGAGTGGCTGGGGAAACCCAGACAGATGGGTGGGGTACAAATAATAAATTATTATTATTATTATTATTATCCCCGGATTTATATTTTAAGTGTTGTAGATTTATTAGTAGGGAATGAATGTTGTGTGATTGGTTCAATGGCACAAGACACATCATATGGGGACTTCCGGCGAGGCAAAATGGCGGGCACCACGGCAGCGGGCAGCTCCTGAAGCCAGCCAGAGCCAACTGCGCTACCAGGCTGGCTCCAGGCTGCTGAGACTGCCGCTGCCACCACCACTGCCAAGAGGGAACCGGGGATGCCCGGCGCGTCAACTGGGGGAACCATTGACAGCCCCCTCCCGGCGACCCAAATCGAGCTGGGAGCGAGAGTGCCTGGCCACCCGGCCAACTGCCCAGTGGCGCTCCAGGACTAGAAAAACCCCGGAGCCAACGCAGGGAGAAGGAGGAGAGAAGGAAGAGAGAGAAAGAGGAAGGAGAAAAAAGAGGGGAGCCCCGACTTTGCTGCACCGCTGCCGCCACTTAGGAAAGGTAGGGGAGCACCGGGAGAGCAAGGACACATGGCTGAGCCCCGGCCTGACCTGAGCCTACTCCACGGCGGCTAGCGCTCCAAGAGAGCAGGCTAGGGCCCAGAGGAAGGCTGTGCGACAGAGGTGTGATAGGAATTTTGAGGTCTTAGATACAGTGGTGCCCCGCAAGACGAATGCCTCGCAAGACGGAAAACTCGCTAGACGAAAGAGTTTTCCGTTTTGGAGGTGCTTCGCAAAACGAAATCTCCTATGGGCTTGCTTTGCAAGACGAAAATGTCTTGCGAGTTCCTGCGGTTTTTTCCCCCTCCCCCCTTTTTCTAAGCCGCTAAGCCGCTTATCAGCTGATCCAATAAGATGATAAGCCGCTAAAAGCCGCTAATAGCGCTAATAGCGCTAATAGCGCTAATAGCGCTAATCCGCTAATCCGTCAATGGGCTTGCTTCACAAGACGAAAAAACCGCTAGACGAAGAGAATCACAGAACGGATTCTTTTCGTCTTGCGAGGCACCACTGTATATGGTAATGTTCATAAGCGTACCAACCAAGCACGTACATAGATCAGCACAGGAAGACCGGCCTGGAACCATTTTGATTCCTAAACTGAGCAAATGTCTGCAAGGTCAAAGTGGGAAACCTCCCATTGTCTCTTACCTCACAAATCCTGTCTTAAGGGCACATTTAAGATATGAACAGGGTGTGAGCCTGTGACCTGCCCCGGGAATTAAGTATTTATCATTACAAAAGACTGGCCAGGCTCCCCAGGCAATCCAATCAAGTACAGTGGTGCCCCGCAAGACGAATGCCTCGCAAGACGAAAAACTCGCTAGGCGAAAGAGTTTTCCGTTTTTTGAGTCGTTCCGCAAGACGAATTTCCCTATGGGCTTGCTTCGCAAGACGAAACGTCTTGCGAGTTCTTGCGAGTTTGTTTCCTTTTTCTTAAAGCCGCTAGGCCGTTAATAGCCGCTAAGCCGTTAATAGCCGCTAAGCCGCTAATAGCCGTGCTTCGCAAGACGAAAAAACCGCAAGACGAAGAGACTCACGGAACGGATTAATTTCGTCTTGCAAGGCACCACTGTAAACTGCCAGACAGGAGATAAACAATGACAGGAGAAAAACAACATTCAAATTTCTGTTTTAGACCGCCTTTTCTGTGATGTAGGTATGATGTTTCTGGGGGTGCTCTTAATCTACAGCGTGGCAATTTCAAAAGTCTTTATAAGGCCTTGCGCGCCATTGTTCTGGGTCCCTCCTCTCTCCTGCGGGTGAGGGGAGCACCCTGTTGCAACAGATCAATAAAGATCAAGCTTACTAGCTGCTTTGCTTCTCAATATTCTCTGGTTGGCCTCTGTTATTCTCTCCTACCAATAGGGAACCTATGTAAGGACTCTATATGGGCTCTTGGATACCCCATAAGGGGAAAGGGCAATTTTTGTTTACAGCAGAGGAGGCCACAGAAGAGAAGATATTACTTCTTATTTTAAAAATAATAATATATTTTTTTAAATAATATTTTTTTTCTCTTTAAAAAGAAAAGTGTCCCCAGATTCTTTGAAAAAAATCTGGGAACCTTACACTGGCGGGGGGGGGGTTGGCGAGGTGTAAGGAGAGAGAGTGGAGACCTGGAAAGGCGGGGGGTGGGTTGCTGGGGGTGCGATGAGCAACAAGAACAGGGGAAGCAGCCCCCAAGGTGTGTTCTGTGTGTGGCTGGCAATGTTAACTTGGCACGGTGGACATTCTTCTACAGAGATGCCGGCTAGTGTGAGGCCAGGCTTGAAGTATCTCTGTTTTTGCCCTCTTTCTTCCTGCTGGAAGAATCAGCTTATGCCGCCCCTCCTGGGAGCCAGGTAAGCGAAAAGAGGTTGCGGGAGGAGAAGACCCATTTAGCAGAGTGTACAGAAAGGGAACGTTCCAGACTGGAAACCCAAGAAGCTTCGTTGCAAGATTCTGCCGACAGCATGTCATTTCTTCGTTTAAAACGCCTTTCATCAATCAATATGCTCACACCGCCGGAAGGCATAACGAGCGACAGCGTGTTAAAATTTGCAACCTTCCCAAATGAAAATAATAAGACAACGGGAACAAAACAAACCTTGTGTTTGCAAACCACAAGCAGCCAGGATTTTTTGGAGGGATGGATGGACACTTTTTAAAAAACCCAGAAAGGGTAGCTGAGTTTTACTCCGAGTAGACCCTGCTGCAGTTGACGGGTCTAAGTTAGTCATGCTCCTTAGCTCTCAGTGGCTCAAAGAGGTTTTTGCTCCAAAGGAAATGGTGTGGTTTTTTCCCCCAGAGAGTCTTGGCTTGTTCCCAAAAGGACTGCCCACCAGGCAGGCGGCGTTTTGCGTTTCTGCCACTAGGGGCTGCCCTCGGATGGGCTTGTGAGCACATGCCAGCCAGTGGGCCCAGGAATGTTGGTTGGCAAGCTCTGGGCAAGGCCTGGCATGCCCTGCCAGCTCCTGAGATCTAAGGCTGGGCCAGTGCCGAAGGGATCCTCCGAGGCACTCCAAGCGGATCTCTGCCTCACGAGCAGCATCGACCCACTGGCTGAGCTTGCAGACGGGGATTTACGAAGGTCATGGCCACTGGTCCCATCACCTCCTGGCAAATAGAAGGGGAAGAAATGGAGGCAGTGAGAGATTTTACTTTCTTGGGCTCCGTGATCACTGCAGATGGTGACAGCAGTCACAAAATTAAAAGACGCCTGCTCCTTGGGAGAAAGGCGATGGCAAACCTAGACAGCATCTTAAAAAGCAGAGACATCACCTTGCCAACAAAGGTCCGTATAGTTAAAGCCATGGTTTTCCCAGTAGTGATATATGGAAGTGAGAGCTGGACCATAAAGAAGGCTGATCACCAAAGAATTGATGCTTTTGAATTCTGGTGCTGGAGGAGACTCTTGAGAGTCCCATGGACTGCAAGAAGATCAAACCTATCCATTCTTAATTAAATCAGTCCTGAGTGCTCACTGGAAGGACAGATCCTGAAGCTGAGGCTCCAATACTTTGACCACCTCATGAGAAGAGAAGACACCCTGGAAAAGACCCTGATGTTGGGAAAGATGGAGGGCACAAGGCGAAGGGGACAACGGAGGACGAGATGGTTGGACAGCGTTCTCCAAGCTACCAGCATGAGTTTGATCAAACTGCGGGAGGCAGTGGAAGACAGGAGTGCCTGGCGTGCTCTGGTCCAGGGGGTCATGAAGAGTTGGACACAACTAAACTACTAAACAACAACATTTATGATTTACGACGCGTGTGATGGAACCGCCAGCCAAAGGCATGGGAAGAGCGGCAAGGCAGCGGCAGCTCCTTCAGAGTTCAGCTGACGAACAGGACGTAGCAGAAACCGGCTGCTTCCTTGGAAAAGGGGCACTTTTCATCAGATTCAGAGCTCTCTGGAGTTTCAGAGCTGTGGGGCTGGCACTGACAAGTCCCTGCTCTCTTTGGCAGGTTTAGCAGCCCCAGGTGAGGGGGGCCTCACTAGGATATTGTAAACCAAAATCTGCCCTTTTTTCCCTTATGGGGGACACAAGAGCCCATATAGAGTCCTTACGTAGGTTCCCTATTGGTAGGAGAAAATAACAGAGGCCAGCCAGAGAATATTGAGAAGCAAAGCAGCTAGTAAGCCTGATCTTTATTGATCTGTTGCAACAGGGTCCTCACTCACCACACGCAGGAGGGAGGAACCCACAACAATGTTGTGCAAGGCCTTATATAGACTTTTGAAATTGCCACCTTGTAGATCAAGACCACCCCTCCATACATCATACCTACATCACAGAAAGGGTGGTCTACAGCAGAAATCTGAGTGTTTTGTTTACCTCCTGCCTGCCAGGTTACCTGTTTAATGGTCACGTGATTGGATTGCCTGGGGAGCCTGGCCAGTCTTTTGTAATGATAGATTCTTAGTTCCTGAGCCAGGTCAGGCTCACACCCTATTCATATATTAAATGTGCCCTTAAGACAGGATTTGTGAGGAAAGAGACAATGGGGAGGCTTTTCCATTTTCCTTTGACCTTGCAGAGAAAACATTTGCTCAGTTTGGGAATCAAAATGGTTTCAGGTCGGTCTTCCTGTGCTGATCTATGTACGTGCTTGGTTGGTACGCTTATGAACATTACCATATATCTAAGACCTCAAAATTCCTATCACAAGGACAGGGGCAGGAAAGGTTTGGAAGCCCGAGGGCCACGGTCCCTTCTGGATGATCTCCTCAGGGGCCACAAGGCAGTGGGGGCGGGCCAGAGGCAAAAGGGAGCGAAGCAATGAATGCAAATTTTCCCTCTGTACCACAGGCTAGTTTCTCCACACACTCACACACACCTCTCCAGGGAAGCAAGAGGCAGGGTCGGAGTTCGAGGACACATTCCAGCCAGGCAAAAGCCCTTGCGGAGGGTGCAAAGAACAAGCAGAGGCAAACTCGGCCCTCTAGATGTTTTGGGACTACAATTCCCATCATCCCTGTCCACCAGTCCTGTTAGCTAGGGGTTATGGGAATTGTAGTCCCAAAAAACATCTGGAGGGCCAAGTTTGCCTATGCCTGTCAAAAAAACAAACAAAATGGAATGCAGTGGTACCTCGGGTTACATCCGCTTTGGGTTACATCCGCTTCAGGTTACAGACTCCGCTAACCCAGAAATAGTACCTCAGGTTAAGAACTTTGCTTCAGGATGAGAACAGAAATCACGCAGTGGCAGCGGGAGGCCCCATTAGCTAAAGTGGTACCTCAGGTTAAGAACAGTTTCAGGTTAAGAACGGACCTCCGGAAAGAATGAAGTACTTAACCCGAGGTACCACTGTACCGTATTGGCCTGAATATAAGCCTCACTTTCCCCCCAAATTCCGACCGTGAAAAGTTAAAGTGCGGCTTATATTCGCGACCTTACAGCTTGCAGCCAGGAGAAGGGGCAAACAGCGCGGCAAAGAGGCGCCCACCCCACACATAGTCCCCCATCCTCTCCCCCAGGAAGGGAGTGAGGAAGTGGAAAGCCCGCCGGCAACGCAACATGGCTCCCCCCACCCCAGTATGCAGCCAGGAGCAGCAAGGAATGGAGCGGCTTATATTTGGGTATTTTTTCTTTTTCTCTCTCCCCCCCCCTTTTAAAGGTGCAGCTTATATTCACATGTGGCTTATATTCGGGCCAATACGGTATTTGTGTTCCTAATAAGGCACAATCTTATATATCTGTGTATTGGCATTTCATCTCAGTCTTCCATCCTCGTACTGAGAACTGAATCCCACCCCCATCTCCCCAGTTCTTCAGCCTCACCCCCCCCCCGAGAAAGCCCACTCTGATCTGTCTCCAACCCTTTTCTAAATCTATTGGTTTCAATGGGTCTAAACTGAGTAAGAGTTGCATTGGACAACCAAGGGGGAAAACGACAGAGCTTTGTGGCAACTAATTGTTGTTCTTTAGTCGTTTAGTCGTGTCCGACTCTTCGTGACCCCCTGGACCAGAGCACACCAGGCACTCCTGTCTTCCACTGCCTCCCACAGTTTGGTCAAACTCATGCTGGTAGCTTCGAGAACACTGTCCAACCATCTCGTCCTCTGTGGTCCCCTTCTCCTTGTGCCCTCCATCTTTCCCAGCATCAGGGTCTTTTCCAGGGAGTCTTCTCTTTTCATGAGGTGGCCAAAGTATTGGAGCCTCAGCTTCAGGATCTGTCCTTCCAGTGAGCACTCAGGGCTGATTTCCTTCAGAATGGAGAGGTCTGATCTTCTTGCAGTCCATGGGAACTAATAGAAACGAGCAAATTTATTACGGCATCAGCTTTTGGGGGAAACGGAGCCGTCCTGAGTTAGGGATATACAGTGGTACCTCGGGTTACATACGCTTCAGGTTACGGACTCTGCTAACCCAGAAATATTACCTCAGGTTAAGAATTTTGCTTCAGGATGAGAACAGAAATCGCGCAGCGGCAGTGGGAGGCCCCATTAGCTAAAGTGATGCTTCAGGTTAAGAACAGTTTCAGGTTAAGAACGGACCTCCGGAACGAATTACATTCTTAATCCGAGGTACCACTGTACACTCAAGGCTGGCAGCAGGGTGGGGTTTTGTAAACAGAGAGGTCAGGGGGAGATGAGATGCAGAGAATCAGAGATAGCGATAACTGCGTGATCGACAGCGAGGTTTCGCAAAACAGCTCTCGATAACAAGAGATATCCTGGCATTAGTAAGCCGATTAGCACGTATGCATTGAAAACCCCTTTGTTTCCATTCCTTCCTCAAGTGATAGCATTTAACCTATGGATGTATTGCAATTTCGCCATTTCACATTGTAGCCTCCCTTCAAAGTTCCTTTGCTCCAAGGCGGCCATTTACAGGGTTGAAAATTTCCTCCATGCGGAACCTCTTCATGGCCCACTGAGCTGTATATTTAAGGTAAAAGGTAAAGGACCCTGGACAATGAAGTCCAGTCAAAGGCGACTATGGGGTTGCAGCGCTCATCTCGCTTTCAGGCCGAGGGAGCCGGCGTTTGTCCACAGACAGCTTTGCGGGTCATGTGGCCAGCATGGCTAAACCGCTTCTGGCGCAGCAGAACACCGTGACGGAAACGCCGTTTGCCTTCCCTCCGCAGTGGTACCTATTTATCTACTCGCACTGGTGTGCTTTCGAACTGCTAGGTTGGCAAAGCTGGGACAGAGCAGTGGGAGCTCACTGTCACAGGGATTTGAACCGCCAACCTTCCGATCAGCAAGCTCAAGAGGCTCAGTGGTTTAGACCACAGCTCTGCCCACGTCCCACTGTACATTTAAAGCAGGGCGACACCACTTATAAGCAGTCGTGGCTTCCCTCAAAGAATTCTGGGAATTGTAGTGAACTGAGGTTGCTGGGAATTGTTAGGACCCGCAACCTGCCCCCCACACTATTACCCTCTCAGCACTACAATTCCCAGAGTTCCCTGGGAGGAAGGATTGATGGTTAAGCCACTCTGGCAATTGCAGCTGTGCGAGAAGAACGGGGTGGGGTCCTCCTAACAGCACCCCTAACAAACTACAGTTCCCAAGATTCTTGAGGGGGGGATCCACGAGTATTTAAAGTGGTATGACACTGCTTTAAATCGATAGTGCGGATGGGGCCTTCGGGTACCATGGTCACAAAAGCAGATCGTCTGTGTGACTTCCTGCTATAATCTTCATTATACACACACACACACACACAGACAGACACAAACACACACACACACACACACACACACACACACACACACAAATATATATTAATACACACACATTACTTGCTGTCACTTGTTTGCAGGGTGTGTTTGCTATTTAAAAAAAGCATATTCACACATTGATGGGTGGTGTGAAGCTGCCTAGTTCTCTGAGCCTCTTCCCTGGGCCCCTCTCGGCCAAGCCACACCCACCTGCCAATCACCTGAACTCATATATGTCAGCAGCACCCACCAATCAAATTTGCCTCATGGCAGGTAATGGGAGACGCCCACCTGTCCTCTAGGGCTGTGCCCGGTGATGATATGAGGCGGGGCCTTGTTGGTGGCTGCCCCTAGATTGTGGAATTCCCTTCCATGGGAGGCTCCCTCTGCTTTCCTTTCCTTGGCAGGCAGACTTTTTAAATTTGTCATTCAGACAAGCCTTTGGCCACTAATCAGCTGCTGTGGCAAGGTCTCCTGGAGGTGTGTTGGTTGGTGTGTGCTTTTAAATAGCTTTAAGCTATTTAATAGGGCTACATTTAAATTATTATTATTAGTAGTAGTAGTATACCACCTTCCATCTGTAGATTTTTATTTACTAGGTTTTTTAGTTGTACAGTACCTGTTTTCATTTTTGCCGTGCTGGTAGAAATGTGGGGTATTAAATAAGAACATAAAAAGAGCCTGGCTTGTCAAAGCATAGGGTTGGAAGCCATCGATAGCCCCTCCACAAATTTGCCCAATCCTTCCTTCCTTATTTATTTATTTATTTTTAACATTTTATTAATTTTCCAAAAATGACAGAAAAAGGGGAAAAAAGAAAACAGATCAGCAAACGTTTTCAGCAGGGGGCTGGTCCACTGTCCCTCAGACCTTGTGGATGGCCGGACTATATTTTGAAAAAATAAAATAAAATAAACAAATTCCTATGCCCCACAAATAACCCAGAGATGCATTTTAAATAAAAGGACAAATTCTACTCATGTAAAAACACGCTGATTCCAGGATCATCCGCGGGCCGGATTTAGAAGGCGATTGGGCCGGATCCAGCCCCCGGGCCTTAGTTTGCCTACCCATGCACTACCCACATCATCAGATACCACAGCCTTCTCATTTGGTGGCCTTCCAGATGTTCAGCCTGACCATGAAGGCTGCTGGAGTCCCACGGCAACATCTGGAAAGCCCCAGATTCCCATCCCAGAAGGCTCAGGAGGCCACCGCCCTGCTGAAGTTTAGCCGGTCTGGGCAGTGTCCAGATGAGATCCAACGGCATGCTACTCTGTGCACCATGATGTTAGAAAAATGCGGCGAGTAGCTAGAAAATATGGGGAGTAGGCCTGCCCATTTTTTAGCCTGGCTGCATATGCAACCATTACAGTTAGAGCACATTCCCAAAATCCTGGGAACTGTAGTTCACCGATGGCGGAGCTACAGTGCCCAGCAGCCTGAGTAACATACTACAATTCCCAGGATTCTTGCAGGGGGGAGGGAGTCGAATGGGCTACTGAAAGCGAACGGGCCAGGCCAACTGCACTCCATTCATTGCCATGGGTCTACTCGTGAGAAAAGCTGGATCCGGCCCAAGGCCCGACATAAGTCTGGATTTGGGGAGGGCGGGGGAACAATCCAGCGCCTCCTGCGAAGGAGAGCTTGGCTGGAGGAGATGGAGAGGCTGACTCCCGAGTAAACGCGAGGCGGCTTCTCCTCGTGCGTAAAAGCGCACCCAGCGCTCGGCGGCGCTTTCTCCACCCGGAGCTGCTTCCCGGAGGAGCAGCCCCCGAGATCGGCGGTCCCTTTCATCACTTCCGTCCCCCCACCCCCCAGCCCTCCTCCTTCCCTCCTCCTCCTCCTCCTCTCCATCCATCCCCGCCCGGGAAACGGGGAGGGGGGGAAAGCAGCCCAGCCGCCGCCGCCGCCAAGCCAGCCAGGCAATCCGGGGCCGGGCGCGTCGGCGGCAGCGCAACCATGGGCCAGGGCGCACGGCGGGCCGGCGGGCGCGGCCAGGGCGCACGGGCGCGGGCCGCTTCCAGGAGGGCGTAGCGGCCCTGGCCGGGGGATGGAGCGCGGCGGCGGCACCAGCAGCAGCGGAGGCGAGGGGCGCCTGGAGGCGGCTCGTTAAGGTGCGCCACGCGGCGGCGGGGGATCCGGCCGAGTTTTTGGGGACGCCCCGGCGGACCAGAGCTCGCCTCCCTCCGCCGCTCGGTTGGAAAGGGAGCCAGCCGGGCAAGGGGACAGGAGCGGGGGGGGGGGGGAAGGAGAGATGGTGCTCCCAACTGTAGTTATTTCAATTTTTTTACATAAAAAACAAGATGACATGAAAGTATTTAGGAGGAGCGAAACCTCAAAACACACACACACACACACAAACCCCCCTCTCCAAATTTATATATTTTTTGAGGTTTCTCTCCTAAATACTTTCATGTCATCTTGCTTTTTATGTAGTTGTGTGGGGGGGGGGTAGGTTTGGGGCATTTTCTCCCCCATGAATGCTTCTGTGCTGTATCTCTGTCTCTTTTTAGTTAATTTGGGAGATTCCTTCCCCCTCCCCACGCAATACTGTACTTCTATACTATCTTTGTTGTTGTTGTTATGGGGGGGGGGGAATTCCCCATCCCAAATATTTCCATCGTCTTTATTTGTTTTTCACTTACTGGGAGTGGATTTTGTAGATTGCTCCCCTACATCTTATTTCTTTTTTAAAGCTATTGGGGGTGAATTTTGGGAGATCCCCCCTCCTTCCATGTTATCCGTATTTTATTAGTTATTGGGGTGGGGGGTGAATTTTGGGAGATCGCCTCTCTAAATATTTCCAGTGTTTGCATCATTATTATTTTAGTTTCTTATGTGTGTGTGGGGGGGTGAGGTTTGGAGATTCCCCACCCCAGATTATTTCTCTGTTTTTTATAGTTCTTTTAATACCTTAACCGGGGAATGAATTTTGGAGAATTCCCTTCCCCCATTCCCTTCTCTTAACTTTTGAACATCCCCTTGGATCCTCTCTCTTTTGACCTTTAACCTCCCCCACCCTTGACCCCCATGGGAAGGTTTGCGCCCCCCCCCAAGAAAACCTGGGCTAGGTATCTACAACATTTTCACAGCCGGAGCTCCCTTTTAACCCAAACATGCATTTAGGGGCTTTTACCATATATTTGTGAGTGCTCCTGTGGCGACCTGCCTTGAATCAGGATGCCACCCACTAAGGGGGTCCAAAAGTAAGCTTTTTCAGATCAGTGGGGCTTACTCCCCCCACACTGGGAAGTACCTGAAAGGCTTACAGCTCCATATCTCTCCTGCTTACCTCCTTTCCTTCTTCTAGATATTTGCTCCAGATTCTTCTAGACTTCTACCTAGATCCTTACCCGAATGCTCATGCCTAGAGCTCTCAGTTGCGTAGTAATTTCACTAATGCATGCTCTTGATCCTTCAGTCCCCCCCTCCAAAAAAAAAGTCATCTATGGGTGCCTCTCTTAGGCTCCTTTCATTTGCCGTGGCTCAGTGGTTAGAGCACCAGACTTGCATGCAGAAGGTCCCAGGTTCAATCCCGGCACCTCCAAGTGCGAATAATAATAATAATAATAATAATAATAATAATAATACAGTGGTACCTCGGGTTACAGACGCTTCAGCTTACATACGCTTCAGGTTACAGACTCCACTAACCCAGAAATATTACCTCGGGTTAAGAACTTTGCTTCAGGATGAGAACAGAAATCGTGCTCCGGCAGCAGCAGGAGGCCCCATTAGCTAAAGTGGTGCTTCAGGTTAAGTACAGTTTCAGGTTAAGTACGGACCTCCGGAACGAATTACGTACTTAACCTGAGGTACCACTGTACATCTAAAGCACATTCTTCTCTCTGTCCTGCAAAGAATCCTGGGAACTGTAGTTTGCGAAGGGCGCTGGGAATTGCAGTTCTGGGAGGAGTGAATTACAGTTCCCAGGATTCTGTGTGTGTGTGGGAGGAATCAATGTGCTTTAAATGTAGCCTTAAATATTGAATATTGATATTCTCTCCCCCAGTCTATTGTCAGACCACCATTCCAGGGGTTCTTTGCTGGTGCCTTCCAAGAACTGACCTCTCCGAGTCCCACCTGAACTCTTGGTCTGGGTCCTTCTCCCCCCTTCCTTCTCCCCACTGCACACACAATTGCTGGGGGTGCCCTGAACCCTTATTCCTCTCTTTGCCCGACGGAGGGCTAACCAACCTGGTGCCCATTAAGTTGTGGTTGCATTCTGCCTCCCATCATTTCTGGGCGTAGCGGGTGCGGTTGATGGGAGCTGGAAACCTCAATTAATGTCTTTAGGGCGCCATGTTGGGGAAGGGCCGTAGTGTGTCCAGTTTGCATGCGGAAGATCCCAACTTCAATTCCTGCCTGAAACCCTGGAGAGCTGCTGCCAGCCAGTGTAAACATTACTGAGCAAGATGGACTGTTCCTGTGACCAATGCTATAAAGCAGCTCTCTGGGTTCCTATTTAAACCAGCCATTTATTCAAAGCCATGAGGACTGGAGTCTTAGGTTTTTTTACTTAGCGGGTGGAGCAAAATAAGGCAGGTTTCTGTGTGCCTCTGGCCTAGTGTGACTCCCCCACCCTCCTTCCTTAGCTGCCCCATATCTCTTCCCTGCTCGCCAGCCCCTCCTTCTCCCTCCTTCCCCCAAACGCTGATGCCTCGATATTCTATCCTCATTCCTTGCCTTAGCACAGTAGAAAACAACTACCCCTCCTTCCAATTCTCTCCCCACACATTCCGGATCCTGTTTTGTCTCACTCCCAGTTTCTTCCCTGGTCCTTCTTCCTCACTCCCCCCCCCCCACAAAAAAATCCATTTGCTTGGGTGGCCCCTCTCCCTAGATGCTGATGCTGAGATATCTTATACCCCTCGATTTGGATTTCCAAGCTTGTATCCTTTTCCTAGGCCCAGATTCTTACTCCCTCTGCAACTCCACCACTTCCCCAACTGCTGATGCTGAGATATCTTACCCTCCACCTCCCCACTGCCCCATTTCCACGTTCTGGATCCTGCCCCCACCCCGCCTGCTTGCTGGTCGTCCCCAATTCCTCTCTTCCTTGGCATAACGCCCCCCTTCCAGATGTTGTCGGTCGGAGCCAGACCTTGCTTTCGTGTCATCTTCTCGGCATGGCCAACGATCTCGAAGCAGCAGTCTCTCCCCACATCCATGCACCGCTTCCTTCTCCCCCCCAAGCCTTAGCCAGACGCCCAAACAAGCCAGCTTACAGAGGCAGTAGACAGGGTATTCCGGGAGAGGGACAGCTCTGCTCTCCTCCTCTGGGCAGGAGAGCCTTGGCCGCTTTATCTAAATACACCAGCCTCTTTCCCGCTACCTGTATATGTGGACTGAAAGGTTGTAGCTCAGCGGTAGAGCATTTGAAAGACCCTCCTCTGAAACTCTGGAGAGCTGCTGCCAGTCAGTGCAGGCAGTATTGAGCTCCATGGAATCTTAGAAGAGTCGTAGAGTTGGAAGGATCACTGGGGGCCGTCTAGTCCAACCCGCTGCAATGCAGGGATATTTTGCCCAACGTGGGGCTCGAACCCACAACCCTGAGATTAAGTGCCTTGTGCTCTTGCCTGCTGAGCTATCCCAGGACTGGCCTCCAGTGTTTGGGAAGGTGGCGAAGCATCTGCAGGAGGTTCTAGGTTTGATCCGCAATGGCGTCTCCAAGCAGAAAGACCCTGGAGAGCGTGAGAACCCCAGAGAGCTGCTGCCAGCCAGTGTGGACATTACTGAGCTAGGTGGCCCATTGTTCTGCGTGGGAATAAGCCAGCTTCTGGCGTTTACTGTTTAAATCAGGGCCTTTATTCAGAACCCTGAGGACTGGAAACTTGCTTTATGGTAGAATAATCTGTATGCAGAAGGTGCTGGGGTTCAGTCCCAGCATCTGGGAGAGACTCACCCTGCTGAGTTGCTACCAGCCAGTGTGGACCTTACTGAGCTACACGGTTGGATTTGGTAGGAGACAGCGTCCTCTGTGCCTCTGCTTTACCTGTGTGACATCGACCTTCTTAGGCAAAGCTCTGTGCTACTAAATAAGGTGAAGCTGGCCTACCTGGGAAGATGGAGGACAATCCTTCGCTGGAGGCTTTTTAACACAGGTTGGGTCGTCCGTCTGCCCGGGATTCTCGAACTGTGATTCCTTGCATTGCAGGGGGTTGGACTAGTCCAGGGGTCTGCAACCCGCGGCTCCGGAGCCGCATGTGGCTCTTTTACACCTTTGCCGCGGCTCCGGGGCAGATACTAGCGAGGGAGGAGGCGCATTGTGCCCCCGACACTCCCCACTGTGGCGGGCGCTGTACTGGCTGTGACGTCGCATGGGGGCGGTGCGTGCGTTAGTCACGCACCGTCCCGACGTCACCTTCCCGCCCGCTGTCAGATCGGACATTAAGGTAAGAAACAATATATGCAGTGTTATATTTGTTTTAAATGCCGCAATGGTTTTGCGGCTCCCATTTTTTTTTCCTTTGGAAACGGGTCCAAGTGGCTCTTTTTGTCTTAAAGGTTGCAGACCCCTGGACTAGATGACTCGTGGGGTCCCTTCAGACTCTCTGATTCTATGAATTTGCCCCTCTCATTTTTTGGCAAGCCCCAGACATTATGGAGGGGGCAACTGCCAAATGAGAACTCTGTGTGTGCCTCCCCCCCCAATCTTTTGCCCTAGATCACAAACTCTTTATTTTGCTCAAACGGCCCTGGCGGAGGACAGTTCTCTGGGACTCGCACAGAGTGCTTTTCAATGTTGTCGTGTCTTTTGTGATCTGGGATTAGGCGAGAGGGAGGGGATCTGGGTGGGGCAAAGGGAGTTTGTGGCATCTGTGTCTTTGCCTGCCCGGAAACTTGGTGTGTGTGTGTCTGTGGCTTTGAAAAATAAACATTCCCTGGAGTTTGGGTGGCTCGGTGCCTGGGGAGGTGGCAATTGGGATTGGCTGCTCACTCCCTACCCAAAAAGTACCGCCCTTTCCCCAGCAGCAGAGCCCTGAGTCAAAGAATTGGACTGGTTGGGGTTTCCTCTCTGGTTTTTACGCTCTCTGCTTGCCTGAGGCTCATCTCAGCTTCCGGCCTGCACAATGATAATAGTCTAGATACAACAGATCAACACCTCATTTCCTGTTCCCCATCTTTGCAAGTGTCTCTTCTCTTGTTCCCATGCGGTCAGATCAAAGTTGGTGCTTCCTTACGGTGCAAATAACATCTCATCTCTATGTCGGAACACCTTGAGGCACAGGTCAAATCTGTGTCCAGGGCAGCTGTTTACCAGCTCCACCTGGTACGCAGGCTGAGACCCTCCCTGCCCGCGGACTGCTTCGCCAGAGTGGTGCATGCTCTCGTTATCTCTCGCTTGGACTACTGCAACGCTCGCTACGTGGGGCTACCTTTGAAGGTGACCCAGAAACTACAACTAATCCAGAATGCGGCAGCTAGACTGGTGACTGGGAGCGGCCGCCGAGACCATATAACACCGGTCTTGAAAGACCTACACTGGCTCCCAGTACGTTTTCGAGCACAATTCAAAGTGTTGGTGCTAACCTTTCAAGCCCTAAACGGCTTCGGTCCAGTATATCTGAAGGAGCGTCTCCACCTCCATCGTTCTGCCCGGACACTGAGGTCCGGAGCCGAGGGCCTTCTGGCGCTTCCTTTGCTGTGAGAAGCCAAGTTGCAGGGAACCAGGAAGAGGGCCTTCTCAGTAGTGGCACCCGCCCTATGGAACATCCTCCCACCAGATGTCAAAGAGAAAAATAACTACCAAACTTTTAGAAGACACCTGAAGGCAGCCCTGTTTAGGGAAGCTTTTAATGTTTAATAGGTTATTGTATTTTAGTGTTTTGTTGGCAGCCGCCCAGAGTGGCTGGGGGGACCCAGCCAGATGGGTTGGGTATAAATAATAAATTATTATTATTATTGAATGGGTACCAATCTCAGCCTTGAAAAGCACCATAGAGTTGGAAAACGGAAATGGAACAGGAAGTAACCTTTCTGACTTCCGCTTTCACCTATCAGTGCTTTTGGGCGGGTGTTCCATGGTTTCCACCAGCCATATGTGCTGTTTTCTCCCTCCGCTGTCGGAGGCAGTGATGTACCTCTGAACACCAGAGAATTGGGAGAGTTGTTCTTGAATTCGAATCCTGCTTACGGGTTTTTCCATACAAATCCCTTCTCAGCTGAAACAGAGCTGGACATTCTTCAACCAGCATTTATTTATTTTGTTTCATTCTTACATTCACGTCCTACCTTTACTCCAGGGGGCTTGTACATGGTTCTCCGCTTCTTCATTTAATCCCCGTAACAATCCTGTGAGGTTGGTTACACTGACAGGTAGGGACTGGTCCAAGGTCCCACCTAGTGGGCGTGTGGAGATTTGAACCCAGGTCTCCCAGGGTCAACACACTAACCACTACATTACCCTGGCTCTCCCTAGGGCTAAAAACGGAGGGCTGACCGTTGGAATGACCGAGTTTCCTCATGGCACCAATTTCAAAAAACGTTGGAGGAGCTTTTGCCTGAGGAAATTGGATGAGGGAAGTGCTTAACCCATCCCCTGCCAGCAAATTACATTTTCCAGAGCAGTTTTCCTCACGCATACCGTTATAAACCAGTTTAGATGGGATGGATAGCAGGCGGGGAAGGGTGCTTAACCCCTCCACCACCCACCAATTCTGCCTTTCCAGCTATTTCCCCACCACCCACAAAGCCAAACCCCTTCCATGGTTTTGAGCCCAGCAAGAATAGTTGGGAGAGTCATTTTCCCCCTGACTTCCTCCTCCCAGACTCTTCCCCCCCAATTTTTTTATTCATTTTAAAACACCAATAAACAACACAAACAATGCAAACAAATTCTTGTCTTATCCTTATTTTTTCTAAACATTGTTAGGTGAGCTTCCCCAAGTCCCCCCTATCTGATTTTCATTTTACCTCATCTTTAGCAGTTTACATATATCATAATTTTTAACCATTTTGTCATGCTTACTTTTACTATAATAATCTTCACATTTTATCCTTTACAAAGAATACTATTTTAAAATACACTGTCTTCTACTTCTAACCCTACAGCCTATATCCACTTCCAAAGCTATTCTAAGATTTAAATATTAACATATTTTTTTTCAAATATTCTTTAAACTTCTTCCAGTCTTCTTCCATTGTCTCTTCTCTCTGGTCAGAGTCTCCCAGTCAGTTTGGCAAGTTCCATATAGTCCATCATTTTCATCTGCCGTTCTTTGATAGTTGGTAAGTCTTGTTTCTTCCAATTCTTCGCTAGTAATATTCTCGCAGCTGTTGTGGCATACAGAAAAAAAATAACATCCATTTTGGGGATTTCATCCTCTCCTCCTCCCAGACTCTTGCATGATTCTAGCATATGTGGCGTTGCGGGGTTGCATGTTCGACAAGCCCCTTCATGGATCACTGCCTTGACAGCAAACTATGGCAAGTTCTTAAAGAAATGGGAGTGCCTGATCACCTCATCTGTCTCCTGAGAAATCTCTATGTGGGACAAGAAGCTACAGTTAGAACTGGATATGGAACAACTGATTGGTTCAAAATTGGGAAAGGAGTACGACAAGGCTGTATATTGTCTCCCTGCTTATTTAACTTATATGCAGAATTCATCATGTGAAAGGCTGGGCTGGATGAATTCCTAGCCGGAATTAAGATCGCCGGAAGAAATATCAACAACCTCCGATATGCAGATGATACAACCTTGATGGCAGAAAGTGAGGAGGAATTAATGAACCTTTTAATGAGGATGAAAGAGGAGAGCGCAAAATATGGTCTGAAGCTCAACATCAAAAAAACGAAGGTCATGGCCACTGGTCCCATCACCTCCTGGCAAATAGAAGGGGAAGAAATGGAGGCAGTGAGAGATTTTACTTTCTTGGGCTCCATGATCACTGCAGATGGTGACAGCAGCCACGAAATTAAAAGACGCCTCCTTCTTGGGAGAAAGGCAGTGACAAACCTAGACAGCATCTTAAAAAGCAGAGACATCACCTTGCCAACAAAGGTCCGTATAGTTAAAGCCATGGTTTTCCCAGTAGTGATGTATGGAAGTGAAGCTGGACCATCAAGAAGGCTGATCGCCGAAGAATGGATGCTTTTGAATTCTGGTGCTGGAGGAGACTCTTGAGAGTCCCATGGACTGCAAGAAGATCAGACCTCTCCATTCTGAAGGAAATCAGTCCTGAGTGCTCACTGGAAGGACAGATCCTGAAGCTGAGGCTCCAATACTTTGGCCACCTCATGAGAAGAGAAGACTCCCTGGAAAGGACCCTGATGTTGGGAAAGATGGAGGGCACAAGGAGAAGGGGACAACAGAGAATGAGATGGTTGGATAGTGTTCTCAAAGCTACCAGCATGAGTCTGACCAAACTGCGGGTGGCAGTGGAAGACAGGAGTGCTTGGCATGCTCTGGTCCAGGGGGTCACGAAGAGTCGGAGACGACTAAATAACAACAACAACATGTTCGACAAGGAAGAGCATCTCCTGACACTGATTGGAAGATCTTCTGCTGTCTGCTCTGAAGTGCCCCCGGATGTTAGGTTTCTCTCTGTGCTCCTCGCCACAAATCAGCCACCAGGAGCAAAACAGGAAATGGAGCAGGAAACAGTTAGAAGAGGTGTCTTTTGCCTCGGGCGTAGCAGCTGTTGGCACCGGTGTAGCTGTCTGGCTGGTCGGTGGTGGATGTGTCGGCATGCTAGCCCTTTTAGGGAAACCACCACCATCGCTAGAGGAGCCTGCAGGCCTCTCCAGCATTCTAGTCCTCAGCGTGGTTTTGATCCATCTCGTCTGTTCGACTTGGAGCCAGGTTCTGTAGCAGAATTGTGGTCCATTCTAGAAAGGAAGGGACAATAGCGGACTGGGCTGGAAGGTTCATGTGATTCACTCTACTGCCTTTTAAATCACTTCCTTTGGGGGTGGGGAACCCTGTTAGAAATTAGCCAGGTGCCAGGCGCGTTTTGCGACTGGCGCGGGTCCAACTGCGACCACGTCTCAGGGTTGCAGAACTTGTAGAACTCAGCAGGGAGGAGGAGGAGGAGGATAGGGACAAAATTAGGATGAGATGGCTCTGTCTCTGATCGGCTCTGGCGCCCCCTGCTGTCGGGCTCCCTGGCTCCCGCCCCACCAGCCGCAATGGGCAGTAACCCTGAGGATTTGCAATCGGTATCTATTAGCTAATGCAGTGTTTCCCAACCTTTTTTGGGCAAAGGCACACTTGTTTGATGAAAAAAATCTCGAGGCACACCACCATTACAGCCCCGTGACGTCAGCGCGCAGCGTCACGCCGGGAGGGACGCACGAAAGTGTAAGTTTCAATTTTTTCCCCTCCCCCTTGCCAGGGAACCTCCAAGCTTTGGGGGTGGGGGGAGAGGAGGCAGCAAAGCGAGGCAGGAAGGAGAGCGCGGCTTGGCTGGGTGAGCTTTGGCAGGGGCAGGGAATGAGAGCCGCGAGGCGGGCGCTGCGGACGGAGGCGCTGCCCGCCGAGCTTGCAGGCAGCTAGGCAGGCAGACGGCAAGAGCCCCGCCCTGGGCGGCCTCTCCTCGCCGCCGCCGCCCCGCCTCTCGCCGCCCAACTCGCCCGCCTCCCTCCAGGCAACATCTCGCGGCACACCAGGCAACATCTCGCGGCACACTAGTGTGCCGCGGAACACTGGTTGGGAAACACTGAGCTAATGAGCTCATTTAAATGGAAAATTTCCTGCATGCAGATTAGGAGATTTTCCAGGCAATGTTCTGTTTCTGGAAAAATTCCTGCGGGAAACTTTTCCTGTTCTGTTTCCAGATCTCTGTTTGGAGTGCTTTCCCCTGGAGAGATCTAGCAACAGGTTTTAAAGGCATTTTTTTTATGTGGCCCTGTTAAATTGGCTCGATGGCTTCATTTGGCTCGGTATACCTATTGTAACTGCATCCTTTTCCGTCCCGCTGCTCGTAGGGAAGAGAGTCGCGTTGTTTTATTATCAAGTATTTTAAAATTATTGGGCGCTGTTTGGATGAAGGGCAATTTTGGCTTTATAGAGGAGAAGGAAGATTTGCTGGGGGGCTGCAGGAGCAGCAGGCAGCAAGGTGGGGAAATTCTGAACACTCCCCCAGCAAGATGATGTTACTCCTTAGTTTGTTTGCAGGGTTAACCCCTTCCTGCCCAGGGGATGCGTTCCCTCCGGGAAGCCCCTTGGGGAAAAATGTGCCAGTGGAATCGGAAGCAAAAATGTGAGCAGAACAATGAATGTGACTCTTACCTTTGTATGGTACAATGGATTGCAGCCATGCAAAAGTCTGAGGTTCCTTCTCTTTCTTCCTCCCCCCCCCTGCAAACTCTCCTTGCTTGCAAAAGTCCCTGGGGAGGGTATGGAACAGGATTGTAGAGGGGCCGTAACCTGGGAAGAAGGGTGCAGCTTGCAGGGAGACCCGAGGGCCAGACAGAAGCATTCCGAGGGCCACATTCCGCCCCCAAAGTTGGTTTGTTTTAGGTGTGTGTGTGTGTGTGCCCCACCCCACCCCAAACCAATTATTTTTATTTCTTTGCTTTCCCCCCCATCTCCCTGCCCCAATACAGCACCTCCCATGGGCCTGATAAACTGCCATCGAATGCCATGGAACTTTGTTCTAAGAAACATCCTCCAGGTAAGATCTTCTGATTGGGCTGTTTTTTCGGGGGTGGGTAAGGGAGCAGGACTGACAGGGGCTGGGCTGCCCCACCCACCCCAATCAGCCACAAAAATTAGGTGATTTAACTTCTCAGACTCTTTTTCTCACTCAGCCACTGCAAGGTTGCCAACTTCCCAACAGATCTCTGCCCCTGTGTCCCCAGTGTAGCCACTGGTGGGGGAACTGTGCTTCTGAGAAGCTTTTGCTTAATTCCATTTCATTCGCAATGGCTTCCTCTAAGAGACCATGAAGCATTTAAAAAAATTAAAAATTAAAAGGTGCCTAATGGTTAAACCACAGAGCCTAGGACTTGCCGATCAGAAGGTTGGCGGTTTGAATCCCCACGACGGGGTGAGCTCTCATTGCTCGGTCCCTGCTCCTGCCAACCTAGAAGTTCGAAAGCACGTCAAAGTACAAGTAGATGAATAGGTACCCCTCCAGCGGGAAGGTAAACAGCGTTTCCGTGCGCTGCTCTGGTTCGCCAGAAGCGGCTTAATCATGCTGGCCACATGACCCGGAAGCTGTACGCCGGCTCCCTTGGCCAGTAAAGCGAGATGAGCGCTGCAACCCCAGAGTTGGCCACGACTGGACCTCATGGTCAGGGGTCCCTTTACCTTTTTAATGGTCAGAACTGTTCGATGGTGCCCTGGAAGGCGATTGGCTCTTTCTTGCTGGAAGTATTTAAACAGAGGTCGGACAATCGTTTATCAGGGGTGCGTAGTTGCAAGATTCCTGCGTACCTCGGGGGTTGGGGTCAGACTGGATGACCGCACAAGGTGCCTTCCCATTCTAAAGCTCCGTGACAAATTTTCATATCCAGAGTATACGTACCCTTGCCAGCGGCATGAGGAGTTTGAGGGGGGGTCTGTACCGCTTTAGAAGGTACAGAAGGGACTGTACCACTTTAGACAGAAGGCGGTCTTGTCCCATTTTTGAATTCAACCCAGTTCCCCAGGCTAAAAGCCAGCCAAATGTTCTGCAGGTAGACAAGCAGCGCTTCAAGGCGATCTAGCCCGGCCCTCTCTCTCCCTGCTAAGCCAGCTTCCTACCTGTGAAGTCAGTGAAAATTCCTGAGCTGAGCAGCGGGCTGGGTTTGGATGGCCTTTGGGGGTCCCTTCCCAATCTACCAGCCTATGACTTTTTCATCTGGGTCAGGCTCCTGTCTAAAGCGCAGGAGCAAGTCGCATTGCCTTATTTCCTTCCTGGTCAGTTGGCAACCCAGCAGCCCGGATTACCTTACAGGGTTCTTGTGAGGAGAGCGAGAGAGCTGGGGTGGGTGGCTGTCTCTTTGGCAGAAGAGGTGGACTGAGGTAAAAACAGAATTAATAGTGAGCAGGAACCTAAGCAAAATGATTTTTTTGGGGGGGGGGTCCCATTATAGTGATTTGCATGCCTTTGACTGACTCCGTAAGGTCTTTCTGGGTTGGGGGTGGGGCTGGGGGAAGAGAAGCAGGCAGTCGAGAGGTCGCCCCCCCTCGTCCCCCCCATGCCGCGGTTACCTAAGCAACGCCGTCCCGGCCCCTCATTGGCCGCCGTGTGGCGGTGGGCGGCCCCCGTCTCCTTCAATGTCAGCGTGGAGTTTTCTCCTGCAGCGAGTGGGGAGGGGGGGCAGCAGCAGCCGCCGAGGCAGGAGGAGAATGGGGGGCACGGACTGGGGAGGCCGACGGGGGGCCGCTGCCTAAGCCCGGGGGGCCTCCTGCAAAGCCCCCCCTCCCCATAAAACACACGCAAACCCGGGCCCGGCGGTAACCATGACGATCCCTAAGGAGATGCCGGAGAAGTGGCCCTGGGTCGCCGTGGCGACGGGCAGCCGTGGACAGACGCCTGGGGGGACAGGTATTTTTTGGGGGGTGGTGGGGATTTGACAAGTGAAAGTTTTGGGGTTTGGCTAGCAGGGTTTTGGGGTGTTTTTTTGCTTTTTAGGGGTCGGGGCTCCTCAAATATCCACGTCCAGCCTTTGTCCTGTCACGACCTCCTTGGAGAAAGCTGTCATTGCAGTTCTCGCCACAAACATTACCTCATACCGCGCCTGCTTCCTTCACCCCCCCCCCAACTCTGGCTCCTTTCCTTTGCACTATATATTTTTTGGTGGTGGTGGGGACACAGGAGAGCCCCCTTTTTACCCAAAGGAATACCCCCTCCTTCCCACCCGTCCCCCCCCCCATCCCCGCGAATGACCTTGCTTCTGAGATTGCCAAGAGTCGCAAGTTTGGAAACGGGGACAGAGTCCGTTCCAACAATGGATTGGGGGGGTTGCGAAAACCCAGAGCAGTTTTATTTCAGTATTTGGGACAGGTGGGGGGGGGAGCTACTCCTGGGGTGCTTTTTGTGGTGGTGGGGGGCATGCAAAGAATTAAGAGAGCCATCCAATTTCATGCAGTCGGGAAGCAGGTTATCAAATCCGCTACCCTTTGTGTTCAGCTTGGAATGGTTAGCAAGGGGCAACTGCTGGAGGGGTGGTGGTAAGCCTGGCAAAGTGGGGTACGGTGATTTTTTTTGGGGGGGGGGTGTTGTGTGTCGGCGGCTGATTTTTGTCCTCTGTTTTCAGAGGAGGAAAGGCGGGTGAAAGCCAACGCCCGGGAGTATAACGAAAAGTTCCAGTATGCGGTAAGTACAGGCTTAGGAGTTTGCGGCTGGGGGCTGTAATAAAAGATTTAAGGTCTTATATATATATATATAATCAATTGTGTGTGTGAGTTTTCTGGGAAGGGAGAGGTGGTGGTGGAACATCCCACTTTTCGTGGCTGGAACGCGGAATCCGTGCTGGCGGGGCAGAGAAGGGGTGTGGGGCTGCGTTTATACCCCACAGAGAGGGATGTGAAAGGGGTGAGCTTGGTTTTGTGGGGAGTTAGGGACAGAAAAGGAAGAACTCAGACCTTTTTTTTGCGGGGTGGGGGGAGAGATCAGAGGTGATGATGGGCTCTAGGGATGTGGGTGTAAACATTTAAAAGGCTTACCCGCGGTGTAGTGGTTAAGAGGGTAGGACTTGGAGCTGGGAGAGACTTGGGTTCAAATCCATGAAGTTCACTGGGCATGACCTTGAGGCAGTCGCTGCCTCTCAGCCTAATTTGCCTAACGGGGTTGTTACGAGGATTAAATGAGAAGTGGGAGTATTTTGGATTAAAATTTCCTTGGAAGAAATGGGGGATATAAATGTGAGAAGTAAATACCGTATTTTTTTGCACCACAACACTCACTTTTTTCCTCCTAGAAAGTAAGGGGAAATGTCTGTGTGTGTTATGGAGCGAATGCCTACGGGTGGCGGGGGGGATCTGCTGCAGTCGTGAGCAGAGGATCCATGGTTCCCCTTCCTTCCCTCCTCCGTGGTTACAAAGCATGGATCCACATGGATCCTCAGGATTTTTGCATTGGGCTACTCCAAACTCACTGTCAGATCACATGTCTGTGGCCACAGCATGAACCACAAAAATCATATATCCACTATTTCGTTTAGAATATTTTTTTTCTTGTTTTCCTCCTCTAAAAACTATGTGCGTGTTATGGTCCGGTGCGTGTTTTAGAGCGAAAAATACGGTAGTTTATTGTTGTTGTTGTTGTTGTTGTTGTTGTTGTTGTTGTTGTTGTTACTACTGCTACTACTATTTCACTTTCTGGAATGATGCACAGAATGAGACACAGCCATACTTTGAAATCTGCAGTTCCCTGAATTTTGCAACGTCGTTTTCCCAAACCAAGCGTACAAAAATGCGCATGGAGCGTGCCTCGTAAATTTCACTTCAGCAAAAACAGCTTACAAAAATGCATATTCCGTTACAGAGCATCCTTTTTCAGAACTTTTTTTTTGGGGGGAAATGAGAAACTGAGACGGAATCAGATTTGCCCATCCCATATGGGGAGGCGACTGCTGCTCAGTATTTTTTTTTGGGGGGGGGGTGTTTGCGGGAAATCCCAGGAAACCTTGGAGCTGCCCTTCCGCTTTCTGGAAGCTTCTTCCCACACCACTGCCCTGCTTCTGACTGGGCTTGACCCCTCATATCTTGGCTAGGGTGTGTCTGTGAATAACTTCCTGTCTGGGGACAGCAGCCCAGCTCAGCGGTTATAAATAGAGCGTTAAGTGTGGAAGGCAGACAAAGAAACTTTGGGATATTTTTTCCTCTTTCTGGAGTGAAGGTGGAGAGAGAGATTTTGAGTCTTTACCCTCCAACAGTAAATTGTGTTCCTAGTCCACCCGCACATTATCCCCACAGCCTTGTGCACATCCTAGTGTGTTGAACGGTAATTGTGAAGTCCATGAAAGATCTAGGTGTGTTCTCACTCACATAGTTGCCACCGGGAAAGCAGGCTGTGAGTTGCAGGTGGGCTTACCGCTTGAACAGTAATTAATAAAAACGGCAAAGCAGTGCAGCTTTATTCATCGGGGAATTAACAAGGAGCACAGGGCGTTTCGTGGGTGGCGCTGTGTGTTAAACCACAGAGCCTAGGACTTGCCGATCAGAAGGTCAACGGTTCGAATCCCCATGACGGGGTGAGCTCCCATTGCTCGGTCCCTGCTCCTGCCAACCTAGCAGTTCGAAAGCACGAAGTGCAAGTAGATAAATAGGTACCGCTCTGGCGGGAAGGTAAACGACCTTTCCATGCGCTGCTCTGGTTCGCCAGAAGCGGCTTATGCTGGCCGCATGACCCGGAAGCTGTATGCCGGCTCCCTCGGCCAATAAAGCGAGATGAGCGCCGCAACCCCAGAGTTAGTCACGACTGGACCTAATGGTCAGGTGTCCCTATACCTTTAAATTGTTATTGGTTTTAGAATGTTTTTGTTATAACTGTATATAAAGGTAAAGTAAAGATAAGGGACCCGTGGATGGTTAAGTCCAGTCAAAGGCAACTAAGGGGTTGCGATGCTCATCTCACTTTCAGGCCGAGAGAGCCGGCGTTTGTCCACAGACAGCTTTCCGGGTCATGTGGCCAGAATGACTAAACCGCTTCTGGCGCAACGGGACACCATGACGGAAACCAGAGCGCACGGAAATGCCGTTTACCTTCCCGCTGCAATGGTACCTATTTATCTACTTGCAGTGGTAGCTTTCGAACTGCTAGTTTGGCAGGAGCTGGGACAGATGGTCAGGGGTCCCTTTACCTTTACAGGGCGCTTCTTTGCACTGAGCAAGACGCCTGGTCCATCTAGTTCAGTACTGTCCACGCCGATTGGCAGTAACCAATCTTATTTCTGAATGGCAGGGGGTTGTACCAGAGGACCAATTCTACAATGCTATGAATTTTACGATTCTCCAGGGTCTCAGGAAGGGAGTCCCTCCCAACCTTACCGGGAACGGATTGAACCCGGGGCTTTTTGCACACAGAAAGCAGGCCCCCGTTCCAACGTCCTTTCCAGCTGCTGCTTCTACCAAATAAAAAATGAAGTTGGTAGTCTTCACAGTTCTGGGAAAAAAAGGGGGCTGATTTAAACAGGAACGCAGGAAGGCACCTAATTCCGAGTCAGATCACCTCTGAGTCCACCTGTCTCCATATTGTCTGCACTGACAGGCAGCGTCTCTTCAGGATTTTATTGGGGATTGAACCCGGGTCATTCTGCGTGCCAAGCAGACGCTCTGCCAGCTTTGACGGCCCTTCCCCAAGGGTTGAAAACAGGGCGGAGAAGATCTGTTGGAGGAGTTTTGGGGTGGGGGATTGCTGGGAAAGCTGGCCATGGGGCAGAGCGGAGACACGTGCTCCCTGCGCGTTTCGCCATCCTATGTTGTTTGCTTTCCTCTCTCCCCGCAGAGTAACTGCATCAAGACGTCCAAGTACAACGTGGTCACATTCCTGCCCATCAACCTCTTTGAGCAGTTCCAGGAAGTGGCTAACACTTACTTCCTCTTCCTCCTTATTCTCCAGGTGCGGCCCGTTCACGGGACTCTCATATTGGGGCAAGAGGGGATTTTGGAAGTGTTAACGTGGGTGGCATTTTGGTTTTGGAGAGTGGTAGAGGAGACTCCTTACAAGCACCCTGCCGCCTCTTCTTCCCCTGCCTTCACTTACCCTCTCGTCTGTCTTCCTCCACCCAGCTGATTCCACAGATATCCTCCCTTTCGTGGTTCACCACCATAGTGCCTTTGGTTCTTGTGCTTACCATCACGGCGGTCAAGGATGCCACCGACGATTACGTAAGCAAGGGGGGGGGAAGTCTGGGAGAGGGGAGACCTGGGTTGGGGCTGGCGGCGATTTGGACCACTTATCAGTGCTTTGCTGGATTCCCAGAATTCACATCCTGCCTTTCTTTTGCCGTGGAACTCGCGGGATCATACGGGGCAGTTCCTTGGAAGGGGAGGTCAACCACCCAGGTGCTGGCCAAATCCAGACCTGCTTAGCACGAGTCAGATGTGTGATACGGCAGCAAAAAAGGCTAACGCAGTTCTAGGCTGCATTAACAGAAGTCGAGTGTCCAGATCAAGTCATAGTACAGTGGTACCTCGGGTTAAGTACTTAATTCGTTCCGGAGGTCCGTTCTTAACCTGAAGCTGTTCTTAACTTAAGCACCACTTTAGCTAATGGGGCCTCCTGCTGCTGCTGCGGCACCGGAGCACGATTTCTGTTCTCATCCTGAAACAAAGTTCTTAACCTGAGGTAATATTTCTGAGTTAGCGGAGTCTGTTACCTGAAGCATTGTAACCTGAAGCGTATGTAACCCAAGGTACCACTGTACAGTCATACCTCATGTTACGTCCGCTTCATGTTACGTTCTTTCAGGTTATGTCCCGCGGCGACTGGGAAGTACCGGAAAGGGTTACGTCCGGGTTTTGATGCTCGCGCATGCGCAGAAACGCAAAATGACGTCATGCGCAGAAGCGGCAGATTGCAACCCACGTGTGCGCAGATGCGCCACTGTGGGTTGTGTTTTTTTCATGTTGCGAACGGGCCTCTGAAACGGATCCCGTTTGCAACCAGAGGTACCACTGTTCCGCTCTATTCTGCCTTGGTCAGACCACACCCAGAATACAGTGGTACCTCGGGTTACATATGCTTCAGGTTACAGACTCTGCTAACCCAAAAACAATACCTCGGGTTAAGAACTTTGCTTCAGGATGAGAACAGAAATCGTGCTCCGGCGGCGTGGCAGCAGCGGGAGGCCCCATTAGCTAAAGTGGTGCTTCAGGTTAAGAACAGTTTCAGGTTAAGAACGGACTTCCGGAACGAATTAAGTATGTAACCAGAGGTACCACTGTACTGTGCCCAGTTCTGGGCAACACAATTTAAGAAAAATATTGACAAGTTGGGAAGGTGTGCAGAGGAGGGCAAGTGAGATGATCAAGGGTCTGGAAACCAAGCCTTATGAGGAACGGTTGAAGGAGCTGGGCATGTTTAGCCTGGAAAAGAGACTGAGAGGAGATACGATAGCAATCTTCAGAAGTTGGTTTTCTGCTGCTCAGAGCGTAGGACCCAAACCAATGGATTCAGACGACAAGAAAGGAGACTCCGACTAAACGTTAGAAAGAACTTTCTGACTAGGGTTGGGCTAGACGACCACTGGGACACCTTCCAGCAAAATTACTCTACCTGGAGATTTAACTCAGGACCTTCTGCACTCAAAGCAGAAGACTATAAAAAGGCATAAGAAGATCCTGGCTGCAGGATGAGGCCCATGGCCCATCTAGGCCAGCGTCCTGTTCTCACAGTGGCCAACCAAATGCCTCTGGGAAGCCCGCAAACAGGACCTGAGTGCGAGAGCAACTGTCTCCACTCTGTGATTCCCAGCAAGTGATGTTCAGAGGCATTTTGCCTCTGGCAGTGCAGGGAGAACATAGCCATTGTGACTAGCGGTCCCCGATCGCCTGACCCTCCTCGATTGTGTCGGGGGACCTTCCTTTCATTCTGCATCGCGGGGTTGGGCTAGATGACCCTTGGGTCCCTTCCGACTCTTAAGATTCTGCGATCTTGCTGTCTCTCTGCAGTTTCGCCACAAGAGTGACAACCAGGTGAACAATCGCCAGTCTCAGGTGCTGATCAATGGGATGTGAGTATTGCCACGGCAACTGCGGATCGGTGGTGGTTGTTGTGGTGGATTTCTGGGCGAGGGGTGGGGAATCTGTTAGACCAGCAATGGGTGATGGGAATCCTGTGGCCCTCTGGATATGCCTGGACTCAAAACACCCGCTTCAGCCACCCAGCCAGCGTGGCCAGTGATCAAGGAGGAGGTGAGTTCGAGCCCAGCAAAATTTGGAGGGCTGTGGGGGTCACACACACACACACACACACCAGGGTGGTTGGTGGCCATTGAGAGTGATGGATAGAGACAGGGAGCCCAACAGTAGGAGCAGCTGGAGCGTGTGATTGGTGGAGCTGGAGCGTGTTATTGGTGGAGCAGGAGCCTGTGATTGGTGGAGGAGAAGCCTGTGATTGTTAGAGCTGGAGCCTGTGATTGGTGGAGCCGGAGCCTGTGATTGTTAGAGCCGGAGCCTGTGATTGGTGGTTCCACATCCTCGAGTTAAAACAAGTGTTGGGAATGCTGGACTGCAAGTCCCATCATCCCTGGCCATTGACTGTGTTGGATGGGGCGGAAATTCCAACTTTAATGGAGTGGCAGACGAAAATGAATACATAGAATTGGCAAACATGACTTACCGTATTTTTCGCACCATAGGACACACCAGACGATAGGACGCACTTTGTTTTAGAGGGGGGAGAACAAGAAAAAAAAATTCTCCCCCAATCTGCCCAGCGCCCCTTCAGCGAAGCGGCAGGAGGCGCTGCACAGAGAGGGGAAGAACTTTCCCCCTCTTGTTTTCCCGCTCTAAAACAAGGTGCGGTTTAAGGTGCGTTCAGGCGGCTACCTTGGAAGCCTGGAGAGCGAGAGGGGTCGGTGTGCACTGACCCCTCTCGCTCTCCAGGCTTCAGGTTCCTTTCGACCTGCTCTTTGGGGCTGGCGGGGGGAAGCCCACCACCAGCCCCAAAGAGCAGGTCAGGGAGCAGCGGAAAGGCGCAGCGGAGAGGCTCCTGCCATAGCCGCGCGTCACCTCTCCAGCCGGGAGAGGGTCGCGGGGCTATGGTGTCTTCGCTCCATAGGACGCACACACATTTCCCCTTCATTTTTGGAGGGGAAAAGGTGCGTCCTATAGAGCGAAAAATACGGTATAAGATTCGGAACCAAAAAGTAACCAAGTTCGAAGAGGAATGGAGTAAATTCGTTGAATGTATAAGGAATAATTGTAGAAGCTTAAAGACTGTAGCAGGGCTAATATAAATCTTGTGATATGGAGAGAATGTAAATAAGAATCTGTAAGAGTGGATGTTAATTATGAAAACCGATGGAGGGAAGGAGGGAAGTCCGGGCGTGATGGTAAATAAGAAGACACAATAATGTTGAATGTAAGAGTATATATTTTATTTATTCTTGTTTTGGAAAATCAATAAAAAGCATTTTTTTTAAAAAAAAAGGCCGTGTTGGCTGGGGCTGATGGGAGTTGTAGTTCAGCCACACCTGGCGGGCCAGAGGTTCCCCACACCTGATCGAAGTAAATATATCTTAAGTGATGGGGTTGGGCTTGTCTGCCTGTTTTCATTTGACACACCTCCTTTTTCTCCACTGCCAACCCCCTCTCCCCAAATCTTCCCCACACCTGGTCCTTACAGCCTCCGTCAGGAACAGTGGATGAATGTTCGCGTTGGTGACATCATAAAGTTGGAGAACAACCAGTTTGTGGCGGTGAGTCCTAGACCAGCCCCGCAGTGCTGTTTGCCCCACTTAAGCTGAGCGAGACCCACAAGTACCTGCAAGTCTGGGAATGAAGGAAAGGTCTGGTGAGCCATGTTGGGGAAGGGGCGAGTAGAGCACCTTCCTTGCGTGCAGAAGGTCCCAGGTTCAGTCCCTGGCCTCTCCAGGTAGGTGTGGGAACTCTCCCTGCCTGGAGAGGTGCTGCCAGTCCATGTAGACAATACTGAGCTGGATGGACTGACTTGCACTAAGGCAAGGTAAAGGTAAAGGGACCCCTGACCATTAGGTCCAGTCGTGACCGACTCTGGGGTTGCAGCGCTCATCTCGCTTTATTGGCCGAGGGAGCCGACGTACAGCTTCCGGGTCATGTGGCCAGCATGACTAAGCCGCTTCTGGTGAACCAGAGCAGCGCCCGGAAATGCCGTTTACCTTCCCGCCGGAGCGGTACCTATTTATCTACTTGCACTTTGATGAGCTTTCGAACTGCTAGGTTGGCAGGAGCAGGGACCGAGCAACGGGAGCTCACCCCGTCGCGGGGATTCGAACCGCCAACCTAATCGGCAAGTCCTAGGCTCTGTGGTTTAACCCACAGTGCCACCCGCGTCCCATATAAGGCTCTTGCTTATATTCCTATTGCTTATGTTCCTATTAAATCACACCTTTGCACGGAACCATGAGGACTGGAACCTTAGTTTGTTTTCAGGGAAAGGACTATATAGCTCAGCGGGAGAGCACCTGCTTTGCGTGCCGAAAGTTCAGTCCCCAGTGGCATCTCTGAGCAGGGCTGGGAACTGTTCCCTGCCTGAAACCCTAGAGAGCGGCTGCCAGTCAGTGTAGACAATACTGAACTAAATGGACCAATGGTCTGACTCAGTATAAGGCAGCTTTCTGTCTTCCTAAATTATAACGTAGCCTATGTGGTCCCTATACAGTGGTACCTCAGGTTAAATACGCTTCAGGTTACATACGCTTCAGGTTACAGACTCCGCTAACCCAGAAATAGTACCTTGGGTTAAGAACTTTGCTTCAGGATGAGAACGGAAATCGTGCTCCAGCAGCGCGGTGGCAGCAGGAGGCCCCATTAGCTAAAGCGGTGCTTCAGGTTAAGAACAGTTTCAGGTTAAGAATGGACCTCCGGAACGAATTAAGTACTTAACCCGAGGTACCACTGTACTGAGAGATTAGGACAGTGGTTCTCAAACTTTTTCCTCTGGGCCACGCTTTCATAGTAAGAATTTGCTTGTGCCGTATTTTTTGCTCTGTAAGACGCACTTTTTCCCTCCTAAAAAGTAAGGGGAAATGTGTGTGCGTCTTATGGAGCGAATGCAGGCTGCACAGCTATCCCAGAAGCCAGAACAGCAAGAGGGATCGCTGCTTTCACTGTGCAGCGATCCCTCTTGCTGTTCTGGCTTCTGAGAGTCAGAATATTTTTTTTCTTGTTTTCCTCCTCCAAAAACTAGGTGCGTCTTGTGGTCTGGTGCGTCTTATAGAGCGAAAAATACGGTGCATTGTGAAGCAAAGAGCAAAACAAACAACTACTAGCAGTGGTTGATTTGTAACGTGGAACACAACAACTTTATAATATGATCGTAGGACGTCCCGAAAGTGTAAAACTACACAGCCACCTAAGAACATGACTCATTCCCAAAATATAATTCTAAATGATCCTCTTACATACGTACCTTAAGTATGTATACAAACTCAATGAGAGGTGTGAGCTTGCTTTTGCCGGATAATCTAATGTAAATTAGGTCTAATTTGAGACAAACAAACACTCATTTCCTCATCCACACAAAGAAACCTTTCTCTTTTCTGATCTTCCCATGGCTGGGGCAACCGAGGCAGATGGGCGGAGTATAAATAACAAAATTGTTATTTGTCAGAGTTGACAGCAACTGTTCACAGCAACTGTAGAATAGCCAAGGCTCTCGTTTTGAAAATACATTTATCCATAGTCTGCAAAAAAGAGAAATTATTTTTATACTATTAGAAGGCCCAATTGCCTTCTAAATCTGGCCTGTGGACGGTCTGGGAATCAGCGTGTTTTTACATGAGTAGAATGTGTGTTTTTATTTAAAATGCATCTCTGGATTATTTGTGGAGCATTCATTCATATATTTTTTTCAAAATATAGTCTGCCCCCCCCCCCCAATGTCTGAGGGACAGTGGACCGGCCCCCCTGCTGAAAAAGTTTGCTGACCCCTGTACTGTACTATACTATACTATACTATACTATACTATACTATACTATACTATACTATACTATACTATACTATACTATACTATACTATACTATACTATACTATACTATACTGTACCATGGATAGCTCAGTCAGTGGAACATGAGACTCTTAGGTGAAATCTACACATATATAAAAAAATGCTGTGAAAATGCTTTTTTAAAAAAATGTTTTGAAAAATACATTGAATTTGGCATAGCTCACCGTCGCTGTCTAGTGTCACTTTGGAAAATTGCACTTGACAACATACTTAAATGCATTTGACATCTTCCCCCCACCCTCTCGCCAATACCAGTGTGGTGTGCTATGCTCTTTGAGAACCACTGGACTAGTAATACAGTGGTACGTCGGGTTAAGTACTTAATTTGTTCCGGAGGTCCGTTCTTAACCTGAAACTGTTCTTAACCTGAAGCACCACTTTAGGTAATGGGGCCTCCTGCTGCCACAATGCCACCTCCGCACGATTGTTGTTCTCATCTTGAAGCAAAGTTTTTAACCCGAGGTACTATTTCTGGGTTAGCGGAGTCTGCAACCTGAAGCGTATGTAACCCGAGGTACCACTGTATAAAGGATGCAATCCGCATGTTTGTGTGAATTCAGGCACAGCCTCTGTGGCTGGTATTTGCTGTTTCAGCCTCTTTCCTCCCTTCTCCCCCCAGGCTGACTTGCTCCTCCTGTCCAGCAGCGAACCTCACGGACTTTGCTACATCGAAACGGCAGAGCTGGACGGGTGAGTGCTGACCCCCTTTTCCATGCTTTTCCCTCAGCAGTTGGGGCAGTTGAGGGGGCTGCCGTCATGCGACTCAGAAAGCGAGCCTATCGCTATTGGGTTTACGCATTGAAGCAGGTGTCTGCTCATTTGGATGGGGGTCTCCGTCGGGCTGGGACCGCTAGCATGGTATAATGGTTAAGGTGCCAGACTAGGACCTGGAAGAGACCAGGGTTCAAATCCCCGCTGAGCCCCGAAGGTCGCTTGGGCCAGTCACAGCCTCTCAGCCTAACCCCACCTCACAGGGTTGTCGCGAGGATAAAATTGGGAGGGGGAAAACCATGTATACCATGGAGAGATTGGCTGGCTATCCGTCCTGGATGCTTTAGTTATTTTATATTTTATATTGTTTTATATTTTATTTGAATGAATTTTATTATTTCGGTCACAGACCAGTTCCAGCCCACATACAATATCAAGGAAGTCATAAAACACGATAGGGATACGTTTGATTTTGCAATTAGATATAACAGGGACAATACAGATATAGCAAAAGTTTAAAAATATGTACAGTGGTGCCCCGCAAGACGAATGCCTCGCAAGACGGAAAACCCGCTAGACGAAAGGGTTTTCCGTTTTGGAGGTGCTTCGCAAAACAAATTTCCTATGGGCTTGCTTCGCAAGACGAAAATGTCTTGCGAGTTCCTGCGGGGTTCCCCCCCCCTTTTCCCCAAGCCGCTAAGCCGCTTATCAGCAGATCCGCTAAGCCGCTTATCAGCTGATCCGCTAAGCCGCTTATCAGCTGATCCGCTAAGCCGCTTATCAGCTGATCCGCTAAGCCGCTAATAGCGCTAATCCGCTAAGCCGCTAATGGGCTTGCTTCGCAAGACGAAAAAACCGCAAGACGAAGAGACTCGCGGAACGGATTCTTTTCGTCTTGCGAGGCACCACTGTAAATTAAAACTTGGTGTATTTTATTTATACTTTGCTCATCTCGATGGGTTTCCCCAGCCACTTCAGGCAGCTTTACAGCACATATAAAACATAGTAAAATGTTTTCTATTTGAGATTCATGCGTTGTGGGGGCGGGGGGGGGGCGGGTCAGACTAGATTACTCTAGGGGTACCTTCCAACTCCACAATTGTATGATTCCTACCACCTTGACTTCCTTGGAAGAAAAGGTGGGATATGCATGAACTACCATATTTTTCGCCCTATAGGATGCACCGTCCCATAAGACGCACCTAGTTTTTTGGGGGGGAATAAAGGGAAAAACATTATTTCCTCCCCAGGCGCGGGGCTGGGGCAGCCCGAGCTTCCCCCGACCCCAGCCCCCAAACAGGCAGCTCTCTGCAAGCCGTGGGAGCCCAGCGGTGGCTCCCACTGCTTGAGGAGAGATCCGCGAAGCCTGGACGCGCTGAGATCAGCGCGCGCAGGCTTCGGGATGCCATCAACCCTCCCCAAGCAGCGGGAACGTTCCCGCTGCTTGGGGAGAGATCCGCGAAGCCTGGACGCGCTGAGATCAGCGCGCGCAGGCTTCGGGATGCCGGCAACCCTCCCCAAGCAGCGGGAACGTTCCCGCTGCTTGGGGAGAGATCAGCGAAGCCTGGACGCGCTGAGATCAGCGCGCGCAGGCTTCGGGATGCCGGCAACCCTCCCCAAGCAGCGGGAACGTTCCCGCTGCTTGAGGAGAGGTCCGCGAAGCCTGGACGCGCTGAGATCAGCGCGCGCAGGCTTCGGGATGCCGGCAACTCTCCCCAAGCAGCGGGAACGTTCCCGCTGCTTGGGGAGAGGTCCGCGAAGCCTGGACGCGCTGAGATCAGCGCGCGCAGGCTTCGGGATGCCGGCAACCCTCCCCAAGCAGCGGGAACGTTGGGGAAAGGTAGCCCCATGTAGAGTGCATTGCAGTAGTCCAAGCGAGAGATAACCAGAGCATGCACCACTCTGGGGAAGCAGTCCGCGGGCAGGTAGGGTCTCAGCCTGCGTACCAGATGGAGCTGTTAGACAGCTGCCCTGGACACAGAATTGACCTGCGCCTCCATGGACAGCTGTGAGTCCAGAATGACTCCCAGGCTGCGCACCTGGTCCTTCAGGGGCACAGTTGCCCCATTCAGGACCAGGGAATCCTCCACACCTGCCCATCTCCTGTCCCCAAAAACAGTACTTCTGTCTTGTCAGGATTCAACTGGTGAGGAGCTGTGCAACTTGGATCCCTTCAGCCTGATCCGGTTCTTACCGTGCCTCTTTTCATTGGTGGTAGGCTTGAGTGCGAATTCTGCCCCCCCAGGCCGGGATCCAGGACCTAGGCGCCTGGGCCTGCTCCTTGCCCCCCCTCCATGCTTAATGCTGCTTTTGCCTCCAGGGAGACTAACATGAAGGTCCGTCAAGCCATCCCAGTGACGTCGGAGCTGAGTGACACCAGCAAGCTTGCGCACTTTGATGGTGAGTGGGGGGGGGGGGCGGGCATAGTTTTGGATGGGACACAGAGCCTGCAGGTTTTCCTAACTGGCCCTTGGGACACCCCCTCCCTCCTTGCGTGTGTTTTCCCAGGCCTGGGCCGACTGTCCTTCGTCTCTTGGGGCTGAGAAACGCTCCCCCCCCCTGGTTTGCCTGGTGCCACCAGTGCTTTGCAGGTTGCAAAGGGCCGGGTCCCTGCCCCAGGTAGCTTACATTATAAAATGCTGAGGGAACAGGTGGACGGCAAGGGGAGCATCCTCAGTAAAACTCCAACCAGATAAGTCTCTGCCCCGAGGATCTTCCAGATCTGAACTTTGGTTGAATTGGAAAAGAGACTGAGGGCAAGGTGATGATGATAACAACAACAACAACAACAACAACAACAACAACAACAATAAAATGCATTAATTAATTAATTAATTTATACCCCGTCCATCCAGCTGGGTTTCCCCAGCCACTCTGGGTGGCTCCCAACAGAATATTAAAATCACGATAAAACTTCAAACATTAAAAGCTTCCCCGCACAGGGCTGCCTTCAGATGTCTTCTAAAAGTCAGATAGTTGTTTATTTCCTTGACATCTGATGGGAGGGCGTTCACAGGGTGGGTGCCACTACTGAGAAGGCCCTCTGCTTGGTTCCCTGTAACTTGGCTTCTCGCAGTCAGGAAACTGCCAGAAGGCCCTCAGAGCTGGGCCTCAGTGTCCGGGCTGAACGCTCCTTCAGGTATACTGGGCTGAGGCCGTTTAGGTGGACCATGAATAGCCAAGATTCCTCTTCCTCATAGTCTCTCATTGGCACTGGCGCCACCTGCTGTTGGGCTCCCTGCCTGCCACCCAGTGGGCACCTCCAGCCACTGCTCCCTGCACCCAGCAAAAGTGATCTTTGCATTTCCTAGCTTGGAGGAAATGCAAGGTACTTCCAGCTGGGGAATTTGTTCTGAATTGATGCCTTTTGACTTCAGGGGAGGTGATCTGCGAGCCGCCCAACAATAAGCTGGACAAGTTCAGCGGGACGCTCTACTGGAAGGACAGCAAGCACTCCTTGAGCAACCAGAATATGCTGCTTCGTGGCTGCGTCCTCCGCAATACGGAGTGGTGTTTTGGCCTTGTCATCTTCGCAGGTGCGTGAGCTTATTTCCAGCTTATTTCAGTTTTCCTTAAAGCGGTTGATACCCTGCTCTTCAGCCAAGGAGCCTCACCCAGAGCACCTTGCCTTCCCACCCCCAAAACCAGCCTGCCCCTCGGTGCACAATGTGGAAAGACCCGACATGCTGTGATGGCCTGGGACTTGGGCTCGGACTCGGAACCAGGGGAGTCTCAGTCCGCACCGGATACTTTGCCTCAGGCATCATCTGAACCAAGTCTGGGGCCTGATCCTGAAGAGCCCCAGTCTGCACAGGTTCCCCTGCGACAAGCACCAGCTGGGCCGAGTCAGGGGCCTGAGCCTGCCCTGGCTCCAGATGCGGGGATTCCCTCCTTGTCTCCAGCTGGGCCATCACTTACAGCAGCTCTGCTACCGGTTGGGTCAGGGGAGGCTGAGGCGGCCTCTGGGTCTAGTAACCCACCGACGTCTCTCCGTCTCTCGAGCTGCAGAGACTGAGGTCTGAGAGAAGGAGAGACCTGAGAACTCGCAGGAGGAGTGCTCGCCTTTGGGCGAGACAGGGAGCTGAGTCGCCGGGGGATCAGGACTAGATGTTACCCCGACAAAGATAAAAGGCTGTCGGATTCTGCCCCAGGTTGTGGGAGCAACATTGTTGTATGCCAGATCCTGCCTGAGATCCTGTACCTGTCCTTGCCTGGTTTCCTGCCTTGGCCCTGTCGGACTGACTCCCAGGGGAACCTTCGGATTCTGGTCCAGTCCTGGACTGCATTTCATGGGTTACCCCCGGACCCAGCACATGCGCAAGGAGAAAGGGAGAGGGGTTATTTTCCCTCCCTCACCCGATCTCTCATGGCCTCCTGAAGCTCCGACAGGATAGGTTGAAAAGAGGAAGAATTGGAATGGCAGATGAAGGTCATGGACTGCATGGAACTGGCAGAGATGACTGGCAGAATCCGTGACCAGGGAGAAGAGTCGGTGGAGGAAGACTGGAAGAAGTTTAAAGATTACCTGCATAAGCACTGTAAAATTAAGGAATGTTGAGATGACGTTTGATTGAAAATAAGTGGTACTGGTAAAGAGATGCCTAAGAAAATGTAAATAGGGATTGATAATTGGAAATGGATATTTATAATAATAGGTTAATATATGGAGTAAGGATAAATGTTAGAGGGTAAGGATTTGCTGAATTTAATATTTGAACTGGAATACAAAATGGGAGGTGTGAGGAGGTCAAGAAACTAGTGAAGAAAATATAAGATTTGAAAATATTAATCTATTTTTAGTTTTGATCTTTGGCTTTTCTCTTTGTTCTTATTCTTTTTCTTTTTTCTTCTATCAACTGTTTTTCCACTGTGTATCTTTTATTTGTTTTGTTTTTGTAGTTTAAATGTTGGAATTTGTTTTTATTGTTTGTGAAACATTAATAAATATCATTTTTTTAAAAAAAGAAAAGAAAAGAGGAAGAATTGTTTCACAAGGTCACAACAATGGGGGAAAGTCAATGCTTCCCAACCTTGACTTATTTGTTACATTTCATTTCATTGCATGGAACCATAAAATTGGAGAGTTGAAAAGGAGCCACAAGGGTCATCTAGGCCAGGCAGGTCCAACCGGTCGATCACGATCTACCGGTCGATCGCGGGATGTTCCTGGTGGATCCTAAGAGATTATTAGCTCCTCCCCCCCCCAAAGTAAAGGATAGGGGGAAAATATGCTCAACAACCATGGTCTCTCCCCCTAAAAAAGATAGTTGGATGTGCCTGATCTAGGCCAGTGCAGAAAATCTACAAGGACCTGGGGCCTGGCTCAGGAGGAGATGGGCAGCCAGCGCAAATGTTTTAAATGCTGGAGTCACATTACAGTGGTACCTCAGGTTACAAACACCTTGGGGATACAAACACTCCAGGTTACAGGCTCCGCTAGCCCGGAAGTAGTACCTCGGATTAAGAACTTTACCTCAGGATGGGAACAGAAATCGCATGGCGATGGCAGCGGGAGGCCCCATTAGCTAAAGCGCGCCTCAGGTTAAGAACGGTTTCAGGTTAAAAACGGATCTCTGGAATGAATTAAGTTCTTAACCCGAGGTACCACTGTAAATTACCTCACGTTCCTCCTGTATGTTTATTTCTCTGGCTCCTACAGGCCCAGACACCAAACTAATGCAGAACAGCGGCCGCACGAAATTCAAGAGAACGAGCATTGACCGCTTGATGAACACCTTGGTGCTTTGGGTACGTAAAGCTCCCTGCTTCCTCCCTCCCTTCCTAGAATTCTAGAGTTGGATGAGGCCCTCTGAGGATTATCTAGACCAGGGGTCAGGAAGGTTTACTGGCCGTGGGCTGGATCTCTCCCACGGAGATCATCCGTGGGCCAGACTGGCGCAGCGCGACGCCGGAAATTGCGTCTGCACATATCCGCAGCGCTGGAAATTGCTTCTGCGCATGCCCAGACACCGGAAATCACACCTGTGCAGAAGCGATTTTCAGCGTCTGGACATGCGCAGACGCAATTTCCAGTATCCGGGCATTGCAGACGCAATTTCTGGCGCCGCTTGGTGAGTTGCGCTGATTTAGGGCAGTGCGTGGGGGTCTCGCTGAGTGGGCAGCTCAGTTTGGGGGCAGCTCATGGGTTGGTAAAACGGTCTTCGTGGGCTGCATCCGGCCCATGGGCCACACGTTGCCGATCCCTATCAACCCCCTGTGATGCAGGAATTCTGTCCCTGGGTGGGCTCGAACCAACCTTCTGGTTAATGGTTTTTAAGCAAGGAGTCCCCCCTCCTGTTCCACCTGAGCATAGAAGATCCTACCCTCTCTTTGTGTGTTTTATTTGTCCGCTTTTAATACTCCGTGCACCTTCCCCCGGCAGATCTTCGGCTTTCTCGTGTGCATGGGTGTCATCCTGGCCATCGGCAACTCCATCTGGGAGTACGAGGTGGGCGCCTGCTTCCAGATCTACCTGCCCTGGGACGAGGCGGTCGACAGTGCCTTTTTCTCTGGCTTCCTCTCCTTCTGGTCCTATATCATCATCCTGAACACAGTCGTCCCCATCTCCCTCTACGTCAGGTATTTTGGGGCGCTCTCGTCCCCCTCCCATCGTTTTTGTCGCCCTTAATAATTCCTAGCAATTATGGGATATGCCTTTCAATATTCTCAGTAGCTTAGTTCTCCAATAAAAGGGTAGCATTATATTAACGGGGTACAGGCCTGACGTACGGTTGCCTTGATTTGTTAAAAAGGGCCTGTGGTTAATCTTAACCATGGTTAGTCTACCATGGTTAGTCTTAGCCATGGTTGATCTTAACCATGGTTAGGGAAAACAAGCCAGCTTCATAAACTAGGGTTTGGAGGTAGCTTGCTTCTGCTGCGTGTAGTTTCAACTGACGGTAATCTGCCTGGTTTTGGATGTCACGACAAACTGCAAGACGTCTAAAACGAAAGCGAAATCTCCCATTCTCCTCCTTGCAGAAAGAAAGGGTCAGTGAGACTGATCCTTCTGCAGCTTCGTTCAGGCACAGCCCCTACGTAATACAGGTCAACAATCCTTGCATCAACCCCTGTAAGACATGGCCAACATTTATTACACCCCTATTACAGATGGGGAAGGTTGAGGTCGAGTGACTTGCCTACTGCTTCACCTCCAAAGAGTTCTCAGCTGAGATTGCAACTGCGGCTTTTGCTTATTAGCTGCTGTCCCTGAATCCTTGATCTCGTCCCAGAGTCTTTAGGCAGGCAGTGTCCAGACCCCTGAGCTCCCTCGAAACCAACCTATAACTTCAGGAGGAGACGGGATTGAGAGTTGGGATCCTCCTGGTGGTGCAGCGATGAAACTGCTTGCAGCTTTGCGAAGCTAAGCAGGGTCCGGTATGGTTTCAAGTTGGATGGGGGACCGTGTGTTGAGATTCCTGCATTGCAGGGGGTTGGATTAGATGACCCTTGGGTCCCCTTCCAGCTTTGATTCTAAAAGAGGTGAGCAGGCAGAATTTTAGGAAGCGGGCATCTGATGCTATTATCAGGAATGATCTGACCAGTTTTATCTCTCCCACCTTCTCCTAACGATGCCTCTGTCATCCACGTTTAGTATGTCCTGATGGCTGCACTGCCACATTCCTATTTTTTGGTTTCATCTTATTTTCTCCCTGCCTTTCTGCCTGCAACCCTGCTATCTGTGTCTGTTCTTTTTTTGGTTGGTTTAATTTCTCTTTTTCTTTTGAATTCTTCAGCACGAATTTCTCTTTCTCTCTCACACCCTTAGCCCCCAGGTAAGAGCATGCGCCGCCACCCGAAATCCTCTTCCAGCTTTGCTTGGGTCCTTGCAGCTTACGGTGAGGTAGGGGGTGAGTGGGATGTCCCGTTCCATAGCATTCTGTGAGCTGCATAAGGGATGTAGCTTAGTGGTTACAGCATGCAGAGGGTTCCAGGTTCAAATCCTGGCATCTCCCAGGTGCAGATGAGAGCATCTCCTGCCTTAAAATCTGGAGAGACTCTGCCGGTCAGTTTTAACAGTGCTGAACTAGATAGATAAATAATACACCGGTATAAGGCAGCCTAGTTCAGTTCCACAAGCAATTATTTTTTAAGGGAAGGCCATAGTTCAGTAATAGAGCAACTGCTTTGCTTGCCAAAGGATCCGGGTTCAATCCCAGTGACATCTCCAGATTGCACAGCTGACACACAGGGAAGCAGCTTCCCTGCCCATCAGCTGAGCTGGTCAAGAAGACCTCTGCTGCCCCTCTGGCTTGCACAAGCCTGGAGAGCAGTGGGGTTTGCTCATGTGTTAAGCAGTGAGGCCTCCAGCTCGCGAGAAGACCATTGGACTCTGTGGAGGGTCTGCTCACAAGCCAGGGCATGCGGGTGGCGCTGTGGTCCAAACCACTGAGCCTCTTGGGCTTGCCGATCAGAAGGTCGGCGGTTTGAATCCCTGCGACGGAGTAAGCTCCCATTGCTCAGTCCCTGCTCCTGCCAACCTAGCAGTTCGAAAGCACGCTAGTGCAAGTAGATAAATAGGTACGGCTGCAGCAGGAAGGTAAACGACATTTCTGTATGCTCTGGTTTCCGTCACGGTGTTCTGTTGCACCAGAAGCAGTTTAGTTATGCTGGCCACATGATCTGGTAAGCTGTCTGTGGACAAATGCCGGCTCCCTTGGCCTGAAGCAAGATGAACGCTGCAATCCCACCTTTGACTGGACCTTACCAGCAGGGGGTCCCTTACCTTTATCTTCCTCGCAATCCAGTTGTAGTCTCCAGGGTCCATGTTCCTGATACTGCAAGTGTGCACAGTTGCATGCAAAAATGTCACTTGTAAATGGGGAGTAGGGACGCGGGTGGTGCTGTGGGTTAAATCACAGAGCCTAGGGCTTGCCGATCAGAAGGTTGGTGGTTCGAATCCCCGTGACGGGGTGAGCTCTCGTTGCTCGGTCCCTGCTCCTGCCAACCTAGCA